>NC_056736.1:785921771-786281771 GCF_019279795.1 Protopterus annectens | reverse complement strand
CTTTAGCTATTTATCTGAGCACCAAGGTACCTCTAGATAAAAAAAAACAATGTTCTGTCAAGTAATTATATAAAGCATATATTTCTTTCTTTCAAAACTACATTACATAAACAATGAAATGTAATCATTTAAACAATATTTTAGAATTTATAGTTGTGCTTCAGTTTTCTGTGGCTTGAAGATGCTGGAAAGGTTTTTAACTACTGAGAAAGAGATTACATAAGAGCCAAATGACTGTATTATAAAGATCACATTAGCATTTAAATATGCATCATAATTTTGCCATGAGGTTTTTCTTGTATTAAGTGATAGTGGTGTGATTTAAAAAAAAAGAAGTGTTTCTTTATTTTATCTTTATTTTATTCATATTTTTTCATTGTTTTGGGCGGTGATCCTAGAAGAGTGAAAAATTCTTAAATAAGCCCTATGTATGAAGTATCAAGTGAATGGTTTGTTCAGAGGCTGTTACTTTAACAGTTACACTGTTTGGACTCTAACCATTGTAACTCTTACCACACTTTTCGGCTACCAAACCAGGATCAAAACTCTAAAGGTGGAGGAGTGTCCATATTCACCAAGGATATTCACACCACCAGTTTAGTTGCCCAACACAATGCGTCTGAAATTCTCCAGGTGCAACTAACACTAGGTAAGACTGCAATCCAAATTGTAGCTTCCTACAGATCCCCCACCATGCCCCAAGATTCTCACTACACCTTTCTAAACATACTGGAAAATATTAATATACAACCAAACACTCTAATACTGGGTGATTTCAACTACCCCATCATTAACTGGGAAAACTACTCGTGTACCAATACCTTTGCCCAACGGTTCTTGGAATTCATAAATTCCAATGCCCTGGATCAACTAATCCATAGTCCCACCAGGGGCTCCAATATCCTAGACCTGGTCATTACCAACATGGGAAATCGATGCTCCACACCTATGGTCACCCCCACGTTGGTCAGATCAGACCATAAGCTAATCACCCTTAACATCCACATCCCACCCCCACCCCCCCAGTAAGGAAACCTCCATAAAAACTTCTCCAAAGCCAACTTCATGCTACTCAAGTCAGAAGTTACAAACTTCATGACACCCATGCAGATGGGAACTGAAGGTTTGACTGCTGAGTCCTACACTAAGGCACTGTACAAGCACATCCACTCATGCATGAATCGTGCCATCCCAAATAGAATCAAGATGCTTTCCTCCAAAAAAAGGAAGCCAGTCTGGTGGTCCCCTGCCATAAACAAACTTTACAACAAAAGGAAGAAACTGTTGCAGAAAAGAGGAAAATCCCAGGATGCAAAAAACTCCCTTACCAGCCTCAGTAAGAAGCAGAGATTCCTCATAAAATCCACCAAAGCTAGTTACGAAAATAAAATTGCCAAAGATTCCAAAGACAATCATAAGGCATTCTATAACTATGTCAAGAATCTATATGGCAATACTCAGATCTGCTCTGAGCTACAACAGAAAGGCATTAAATATACTGATCAAAAAGGATATTGCCAATATCCTAGCAGATCGATTCAGTGTGAACTTCACCCACCTCTCACCCCCTAAATGGCCCATCTCAATACCGGAAGATTGCCAAATTCCGGTAATAAAGGCCACACAGGTAAAAAAAACACATTCTCCAAAGCTAAGAATACAGCATCCATGGGTCCAGATGACATCCCAGGCTATGTACTACATGAACTACATAATGAACTGGCACCTCACCTAAGTGTCATGTTTAATCATACCCTTACCTCAGGCTTTATGCCCACTGAGTGGGCACAGTTGCAGTTATCCCACTCCACAAGGGGGGATCCACTTTGGATCCTGGGAACTACTGCCCCATCAGTCTGACGAGCCTAATCTGCAAAGCTATGGCACGTATTATCATGGAACTTATAAACAAAGGCATTTGCAACCTTAAAACACTGAACCCCACCCAGTTTGCATTTGTGAAGGGCCGATCTTGTCTCCAGAACATGATTGACTTCTTCGAAAAAGTCTCCAGAGCCGTGGACGGGGTAAGGCAGTCCACACAGCCTATCTGGACCTCGCCAAGGCCTTTGACACCATCCCCCAGTCTGGAATCATAGATAAACTTACTAAGATGTGCATTAATCCCTACGTCACTCGATGGGTTGCCAACTGGCTTACTGACAGAACCTACACTGTAAAAGTAGCTGACTCCAAATCCAGCTCCAGACAAGTGACAAGTGGAGTATCTCAGGGTTCAGTCCTGAGACTTCTCTTGTTTGGCATCTACTTCTCTGAAGTGCAGGCCAACACTAAGGGACTTTGGCTAACAAAGTTCACAGATGACTGCAAACTGGGAGCCATTATTGAATCCCCAAATGATGTTGATACTCTACAAAAGGGCCTTACAGAAACAGATGCTTTGTGCCAGAGCCATGGGCTCAAGCTCAATGCCAAGAAATTAATAGTTATCCCCTTTGGGAAAAAACATGTACCCGTGAATTACCACATAGGTGGCAGTACACTAAACACTGAAAGTGTGATAAGAGACATAGGGACACAGCTGGACAGTGGTCTCACCTTCAATAACCACATCTCCACAACAGTCAGAAAATCCTTCTATGTGGCACACCTCATCACTAAGGGCTTTTCATCCAGAAAAAAAGGAGATCACTGTCCCAATGTACTCATCCCTCATTAGATCCATTATAGAATACAACACCCCATTTAGTATGTACCTCTCAAGACATCTGCAACAACTGGAAAGGCCGCAGAAGTACCTCACTAAAAGAATCACATGCCTAAAACAGATGCCCTATGCTGACCACCTTAAAAAGCTCCAGCTATACTCTCTCACATATCATCTACTCCGAGGCGATCTCTGCTTAACATACAAGGCGATGTCAAACCCAGACCTGTTGGACATGCTACACTTAAAGAAATCCCAATCCGTCAGAGCCACACACTCCAGGGATCTAAACCTTGTCATCACAATAAACAAAACATGCTGGAGGGATAGGTTCCTGACCCAGAGACTCCCCAGACTCTGGAATCGACTGCCCATACATGTCAAGCAGAGCACCTCTTTGGCCCTCTTCAAAAGGAACCTTGATGATTGGATGGGAGAAAGGAAATTCACCCCAGGGATCACGTCAGTTGCCCTGCTAGACAGGGGTCCAGGGAAGTAAATAGTGTCAGACGAAATAGCCAGGGAATTGTTATGGCTAGGCTTGTATAGGCCCTAGGGCTGATAGCCTAGTACCAGCCTATGAACCTATGAACCTATATAATACTCTTAAATTAACCAGCAGTTCTGTACTTTATCAAACAATGAAATACTGTAAAACTAACACAAGTTATTATAAAATCAAGGTTCTGAACATGTAGAGTAGTTCTGGCTTCATTTAGATATTAGAATTACTACATTTAGTTCTACAAATGCAGTATGATTTTTCAATCTGATACTATAGGTTAGATTAAAAGAAACTGTAATAGTGTATCATTCCTTTGCAGTTGTTACTACACCAATAAGATAGTCATTGGTATTCCTCTGTTGCGTGCAGTGATTTTTAATTATTTATATTTAATTACAAAGGTATTTTTTCAGGCTATTCCTGTTCTGAGTGCAGATAACTTTTACTTTTGATATTTTGATTAATAATGAATGCAGTTTTGTGAAACTGGTTTGTGTTTCTTGATTTTTATAGTAATATATTTTAAGAACTATACACAGAATTGACTTTACCTCTGATTTTTTTCCATCTCATGGACAATTTTTCTATTTACCTAAATAAATTAATTTATTACTAAATAGACATTATCCTGGAATACATACTTTAAAAATAAATGCATTGTTTGATAAATAATACTACAGGATTTGTTTTAAGAAACCACTGCTAAACAGGGAAGGAGTTTTTGATAGATATGTCTTGCAAGTAACAGGCATTTTTATTTTAAAATAATGCAATTACACCACAATTAAGATCGTATTACATGAGGAATTTACATTTTAACAACTTGCATGATTCACAAGTAGAGAATGTGAGTATAAGAAGATAAAACTTTAATATATATTTATTTAACACAACTGTTGCATGTATGTGTTATACTACCAGAATAATCAGGTTTCATATGGCATGTAATGCCATTTTATTAAATGATTTAGTGTATGTCATATCAATTCTTGTTAGAAGTACAAGTAAGGTGTTTTATATTATTATGGACACCACAACATTTTTAACACCTGGAAAACTGAATGGCCCTGAAGAAAACTGATGAAGATCCACACCACTAACCTTCAGATTATGTGCCTTGTATGTAAACAGATGGAACTACTCATCAGTTCATGTGAACACGGAGATGTAACAAAACTGTTCCAGCAGGAAACCTTATCTTAACAAAGCTTGCAGCTTGAATGCTGTGTGGAAGAGTATGACAAAATGGAACAAGAGATGAGCAAGCAACAAGAATATGATAAGGAACAGCAAAGAAGTTTAGGGAAAATGGCTTCAGAGCAGAGTAAGACAGGAGGTAAAGGAGTTTGGTGATGACAAAAGAAGAAAGTTTTTTGTTAAAGGAAAAGTCCACCCTAGAACTAAAAAAAAAGTCTGTTTTGTTCATTCTATCTTTGTTTCTTGACCTATTTTAGCACCTCAAAATTACTCTAAGTGCCTTATTTGCAATTTTAGCCTGTTTTCCACAACATGGCTACCAATGGGACTTGATGTATTAACGTGATCTTGTTTTTCCTCAACCCTTTCTCTTTCCCATTATGCTTTGTATGACTCATGCCAGACATAAGGAAGTAACTGAATTCCCATGCCATTGACATGTAATGGGATTTGTATGAGTACTTTCATCTTCTATACCTTCTGTAAAAGGACTGCTTATTTTCTGTCTCTAATCCCCCTCATTTATGTTTGGCTCAGAGCTTGTTTTCCACTATACTTAGAAGTTATCCAGCTACAGCCAGAAAAGTAGCTAAATTGAAGGCCTTTGTTCAGGGTTTTCTTTTGTAGTCCAAGAGGAACTGACAGTCCCCTCCCCCCAGCACTACTGCAGAGGTGTTAAAACTGTCACTGCACTGAGAGACCCTTGCAGAATCAAGTGTAATTGAAAGCTCATAATGGAAAGGAAGGGACTTCTAATATAAATCTTTTCCCCTCTGCCTGCAGTAGGAAGATCTCTAACTGACATTCAGTGGAAATGGCCTGAGCTTGAACTATGTCACAGCACATCTGCTGCTAGCCAGACAAGGCCCTGTGTTTTTATATCTTGCTGTGAAATATGTCTTTTTCTGACAACCCTATGTACAGGTGTAACTTCTGGTACTGCTAATTTCAAAATGGTAGTCCTTTCTTCAAAGGGATTAGGCTCTTCACAGGAAACAAGTGTTGAGCTGCATGGCGTTTCTTATTGTTGCAATGTCATTTCCTTATTATACTGAATGCATGAGCTGGTGTTACTGCCTATGGGGTTATGCACTTGCTCTGGGGTAGGAGAACATACCAATACACTTTGTGACTGTGTGCCATTGTCTTGAGGATGTGTCATGAGAGTGAAAGTGAAGGCATCATCTTCTACAGTGATTTGGCTGTCAACACACAACATACGATTGTTTCTGGTGATGATATAGTTCATGTGACCTTTGACAGCAGCACATGATGTTTTAATATGACGTCTATACTTACCATGCTCTTTCTGTACAGTTTGTGCTGCACCTGATGTTGATGGAGTACCTGATGAGGAAACATGTAAGAGTTATATGTACACAGGTAGCATGTCAAGTACGCTTAGCCTGAAATTAACAAAATCTAGTAAACACTAACCTTCTACAGTGCTTGCCAATGTTGTATATGTACAAAAGCACCGGTGCTAACACTACCTCAGGTGATTCCTGCAGCATCCAGTTCTGCATCTTATAGAGAGAAGGTACTCACCATCCAGTGTTAAAGGTTGGACTGTGGAAGGGCTGCCATCAGTACTGTCATGGGCAATTCTTTTCTGCTTAGCCTTTGTCCTTGCACATCCCACCATGTCATTAGCTTTTTCCTACACTGTGCTAAAGTGATCCCCATCCCCCCACAGCATTTATGGTACAGCTCGACTCTCTCTGCCTCTTTTGGCACCCTTTTCCAGAAAAATTATTTGAGTATGTTCCCAGTGCATCTCTTAAGTATGGAAGTTGTCTCTCCTTTGTCTTGCTCCCTGCTACAATATTTTATAATCTGAGAAAGAATGTTTACTAAGAATTATAACTTCCTAGTCTATGTAACTTCAATCATTTCTTGGTCATACATTTCAGTCATTAATTAAGAAGTAGCAGAAGTAGAGGGAACATTAATTATGACTTCTGGATTTGTTTTTCCTTTACACTGCTCTCTGTGTTATGCATTCATCTCCCCAAGTATGTGTGGTAAAGTAATTACTAATTAATTTGACATTTATTTCATTCCTCAATTACAGGAAGTTTGCCTGTAATGTTGTCCTTAGCTGTATGAATCACATTAAAGTGGCCATGTCTTAGTGGCTAAATGCTATCATTGTTGCAGCTGCCTTCATACTGCTGAGGTTAAGCTCTATTTTGCTCATACACAAGCATAAGCACCATTCAAGCCTCAGCATGTGTGTGATGCTGATGCATATGAATTTAGTGTAGGAATTCTTAACTTTCTGTGTCCGGTGTGTAACCATGCAGGGTGCAAGGAGCAATGCAGACAAAAGCCACACCCTAGTGGGAGTGGCTCAGACCCTATTAGTCTGAGCTTCATACCTGCTCACATGACTCTGAACCCAGACCTGTGGAAATAGAATGTGCAAACGCCCAGGGCTGTGTCCCATTCCTGAAATAAATTGGCTCAGGCCACTTCACGGGTAACTGGAAAAAATTGATATCTAGCAGAATATGGGGATCACCTCAGTGAAGGTGATCCCTTGCCTAAGAGGGCAGTGTCATACACATGTATGATGAACTGCAGAGACAGAACAGAGGAGGGAGCAGCTGGCTAAGTGACTGGGTGACTAAAAGTATATCAATGTATCATACAGAGTAATTCAGAGTCATTGATGCTGTAAACCTTTGCAAATATATGCATTTTACCTAAATATTTTAATTGCTTACTGAGTCATTTTTATTTGCTGCATTTTGTTATAAATTTCATTTTAGTAACAGTGTTTCATGCTGCTGAGGCTATTAACTGTGTTTGAGTAACATGCTCATAGCTTAGTTTAGTCAGAACTGCATTAAAAAAAATACTTATATGTTACACTATCAAGCGCCCCTGCATCAGTTTTTACTGAAATATATGAAATGCTATTGATAATGCATTGGGGATTTCCAAAACTTTCTGCAAGTTCAGCTAATACTACATACAAAGGCAACTCATCCATCATAGGCGAAGAGGAGGAATGCAGAAAGTTGTTGAAATGTATAATATTCATTGGCAACTGCATTAATGCAAACTCCAGTACTGAAGGCCCTGTTTAATGCCATAAAAATAATGGAGACATCTTTGCTATATCATATCAGTATTGGAAGTACTGAAAGCACATATTAAAAAAGCTCTACATTAATGGCAGAAATCCCTTACAGTTTAGACTGGAAATTGTTTGCAGCCAAAACAACACATGCAAGACTCCTTCCTAAAACTGACTATCTGCTGAGGTTGCTGTGATAGAAAATGTTTCATTAATAGTTATGTTAATGTATCAGCCCCCTCCTTCCAGGAAAGGTATTTGGAGATGGTGACCCTGAATGTATCAACTTGGTTTGCCACCTTTTCAGATACCCATAGTGGGACATTTTTTCTAGAAATGTGAGATTTTGAAGGGCAAAACATACACATAGCCAGGGCAAAGTACAGAACTTCACTTTTTTGCACAAATAAAAGCTCATTATTATAGCATTTGAGTTGCTTTTGCTGTTTCATATAACATTTAGGTGTTTCAGATACAAAATAACTGTTATATGCAACAATTAAAGAAAACTTAGGAAATATTCTGTTGTCCTAAAATGTCAGGACATTTGCCATTTTGTAGATTTTTTGCAGGACACAACTGCCCAAAGAGGGACTGTCCCCTCACAAAGAGGGACAGGTGTTAACCTTAGTATCAGCTCAGAAATGCTCAGTATTACCTGTAACAACTTATTTGCAGTTGCATGTGAACTCATTGAACCAGAGGCATTTTTTTTTCACAATGAAAACCTTAAATTTGCAGCCGTAAGTTTAACATAACTATGTTGCATGGGACAGTCTACATACATTTACAGATTAACATGCCTCATTCCCAAACAACAAAAGAATGAATTATATAACAAAATGCATGATGAAAGGTGTATGCCTTGTGTGTGTGTGCGTGCATGTGTGCGTGCGTGCGTGTGTGTGTGTGCGTGTGCGTGCGTGTGCGTGTGTGCATGTGTGTGTGTGTGTGTGTGTGTGTGTGTGTGTGTGTGTGTGTGTGTGTGTGTGATCTTATCATAACTTAAACTGTATTATAAAATCTAGTAGAAATATAAATGTTTACTGTCCTTTAAGGCATACTGCATGCACATTAATGATCCCAGTCTCTTTTTCTCCTATTTTTTAAATATTTTCAAAGCTGTTAAGGAAATGGAGTATGACTGGGTTCATTTCCAGAAGAGTGTTGACTGCATTATCTCACGATCCTTTAAGTATGGGAATACTCAAAAAAGGAAATAACAGATACATATAATAAAAATAAAGATAAAATGACATTGGATAATTATGTAAGATGTCTACTTGTCAGATTAATGTAATTTCAGTAGCACTAAGTGGTCTGAAAATACATTAATTGTGATTTCTGTGATTTTTTTTAATAATAAATCATTAAAGTAGAAGAAAATGGATTATGTCAGCAATGAATACTTTTGAAGTGAAAGCTGACCTGACCCTGATGCAGTACTTTTCAATATTTACTGTTACGCTGCTTCATTGCAGATGGTTTATGGTATTTTATTGCAGAAATTAATAGTTAGTCATATTAGAATACGTACTGTAACAGCAATTATAGCAGACCTGAAATTAAACCAGCACTTGCCAGTGTTTACCCATTATATTATTAACTACAAGATATATCATTAATTACTGACAGTTTTATATTCAGATGTAAATATGCTAGTTCTGTCATTTTTGTCTACTTGAATTAAAGGCATTTGTTATTTAACACTTATAAGTTCTCTCTTTATCTCTGTTTTCCCTTTGAGTTTTTTCTGTGTTATTTCCTTCCATTATAAATTCTGCTTTCTGTTGGTATAGAAATGCCTTGAGGCAGGTTGCCTACATGCCTCTCATGTTTGGGACCATTCTCCACCTCCCCCTGCTACCATATAAGGGCACACTCAGAGTGAATAAAGCCCTTTTTACAAGCCAGCATTGCACAGCCAATCTCATCCAAGCTCCCTACCACTTGCCAAAAGAAGACAGTAGCACTGATTTACTTGCATACAGATTTTCCACATATAACTGCACTTAATTTCTCATTTACTTCCACCAGTTCAGATACAAAAAAATGAGGTCTGGGAACAAACCAATTTGTCCAGGGACATCTTCGGGTGAGGGTCAGGTAGAAATAGTAATGGGAGTTAAGATAGTAGTGAAAGAAAGTTAGTGAGGTGGGGATGAAAGGGTTAAATTGGGGAAGTAGGAGGGTTAAGAGGAAATGAGGTAAGTGCAAGGAGGGGCTTAACTGGTTTTGTGTGAGTGTAACTGGATAAGGGATCAGATTTTGCCATGGACTTGCTGTAGTGCAGGTTTAAGTCCAAGATGGTCTGCTGGAAATCCAGGATCAGGTAGGCCTTTGATAATAATTATGTGCGTGGAAGAGGAGGGTACTGTTTGCTAGCAAAGTTTTTTCTTCTTCTTCTTCTTCATTCTTTTCTCCTAGCCTGCTTGTTGAGGATTAAAAAATTGGGGGTGGGGGGGTTGAGTACTTTGGGTGCTGGAGTGGGTAATTTGGTAGTTTTGATATGGGAGGGAGTTCTGCATTAAAAAAAAATAAATAAAAATAATAATAATAATATAGAATAATGCAGTATAAGAAAAAAGAGAGGGAAACAAGAAGAGAAATTACAAAGCAATGATAGGGCAGTATTGAATAGTGAGGGTGGCTAGGTAATAATTGACTTACATGCTCTGAAGATGTTCATTGGTTAGCTGGATGGTAGGGGCATGGTGAGTCTTTATTCCTAGCAGTGTGAGCATGATCGTTGTTTTTCTAGCCCCTGTTTCTCAGCAAATTCGTCATTGGTGGTAATAGTAGGATACCACAGCATTTTCTGTGCTGGTGTGGTTCCAGCTAAGCCGTGAATGGCTTTTCATAGGCCACAAGTTATTTTGTTGACAGGTGCTCGCCTCGCATGTATAGTGCAGTGATAGCCATCACACATGGGGTAGTGTGCCTCTTAACAGTACATATTTTCACAGAATGTCCAGATTTATGCCACATATTTTGGTCCATTTTCATAAAATTATGATTTTCTGGTAAATTAGTGGCAAGTCATTACACGCCGCAGTTAAAAAATAATGACAGAAAGTTGAGTTTCTCTGTTATAATCCCATTGCTTTGTTCTGCTTGTATGTATCAGCATGTCTGATGATTCTTTAATCTGTGTAGCAGTCCTCCACATAAACATATCCAAACAAAGGAGACCTCCGAGGCAAAAACACACACAATATCCACAGCCCTCCACACCACATACCACGCATAGTCCACACACCTGTGTCTCACAGCCACTAAGGCTTCACTATAAACCCAACATATTAGTCATAGGAGACTCCATTGTGAGACACACAGATGTGCATCTCACTAGGCTGGATAAGGTGAAAGTCATGGTTAGTTGTATGTCAGGTGCCAGAATCCTTCATATCAGACATGCACTGAAGTCTCTGAACAACAGGTACTGTTATGACTCTGTCATAGTCCATGTTGATGTGAGTGACTTGAGATGTATCTCTCTGGACTATATGAAGAGAAACATGATTGAGCTAGCTGATTATGAGTCCCAGGCAGGTATGTCCCTAGCCTTAAGCAGCATTCTACCATTACCTAGAATGATGCCTCAATACAAACAGAAAATGATTGACTTTAACAATTGGCTTAGTTTCTGGTATCATTCCAGGGAGATCTAGTACCTAACAGCCTGGGAAGATATGATCAACAGACCATGATGCTTTGCCAGAGATGGCCTGCTTCTGTCTCACCTGGGCTTCAGGCTTCTAGCAAAGTCTCTTGCCTCCCCCATTGTGTCTTTTTTAGGAATAGTCCTGAGGTCAATAAAACCAACATAAAAATTTCAACAAAATGCAAATTAAAGGTCATTCTGCTAAATGCTAGGAGTCTAAACATGAAACTGCACACTTTCCAAGCATTCTTAACACTGGAAAATGCTGACATCTGTGCAGTCACAGAAACCTGGTTCAAAGCTGTGGAGAGCACCCCAGCCTTGCCTGGTTACTCATCCTATCATACATTCAGACCCCAAATTGTGGGCAGTAAAGCCAAAGGAGGTAGAATTTCAATATACATTAAAGACATACACAATTCCAGGCTGGTCAAACAGTATGATGCACAGGGGACACTCCAGGTACAGTTAACCATTGACAAGACCCCTATTCAAATCATAGCTAGCTACTGGACCCCAAATCTGACTCAAGATGCCCAATCCAGCTATTTGGACCTGTCTGAATCTATCAAGATTCAACCCATTACCCTGATCCTGGGTGACTTTAACTTCCCAAACAAAGATTGGAAGAACTACTCATGCCAAAATACTAATGCCCAGAGATTCTTCAATTTTGTCAATGCAAATGCCTTGGAACAGCTAGTCAATACCCCCACAAGAGGTGATAATGTCTTGGACTTGGTATTAACCAACATGAGTAACCACTGCAGCATCCCTATGGTATCATCCTCCCTGGTAAGATCCAACCATAAAGCGGTCACTTTTGAAGTCACCATCTCCCCAACCCACCTCTAGCTAGGACCAGACATAAAAACCTAATTACAGCCTTCTGAGGGATGGTATAAACAGCTTTACAGCCCCCTACCCTCTGTAGGAACTGGCACCAATATCCAAAACTACATCAAAGCATTATATGAGCATTAATATAGATGCATGGAATCAGGAATACCCAAAAGGACTAAATCATCCTCCACAAGGAAGAGTAAAACTGTCTGGTAAATGTCTGCAATAAATAAATTCTATAACTAAAGGAAAAAATTGCTGTCCAAGACCAAGAAGGAGCAGGTGCCCAACTGGAAGCAATGTCTCTGTAGCCTGAACAAGCAAATAAGAGCACTAGTGAAATCCTCCAAAGCAAACTTCGAGTCGAAATTGGCCACATCTACTAGAGACAATCATAAGACCTTCTTCACATATGTTCTCAAACTCAAAGGAAGCACCCAGTTCTGTTCAGGGACACCAAATATACAAATGCTGTAGATATAGCAAATTTGATGGCTGACAGATTCAGCAAAACTTCACCCCTTTGTCCCCCCATCAGTAAATCAGGACATCCCCAGTACCTGCCCCCTTCCATTTATATCTAGGGAACAGGTCATCACTGCTCTCTCAAAGGCAAAAAATACAGCCTCCATGGGACTCGATAACATACCAGGCTGCATTCTATGTGAACTCAAGCAGGAACTTGCAGCACCATTAGGTGCCCTATTCAACCAAAGCCTGAGTACCAGCTTTATCCCAGCTTAGTTGAGGACAGCCACTGTCATCCCATTACACAAAGATGAAGCATCCACCGATCCAGGAAATTAGAGACCCATCAGCCTAACTAGCCTGATCTGCAAGGCCATGGAACAGATTATGATGGATCTCATTAACAAGGACATTGGCAACCTCCAAACACTCGATCCCACACAGTTTGGTTTCATTAAGGGGATGTCATATCTGCTAAATTTGGTCAACTTCTTTGATACAATCACTAAAGCCATGGATGAGGGGAAGATGGCGCACACCACCTACCTTGGTGACAAAGCCTTTGACACTATTCCCCACTCAGGCATAATAGATAAATCCATATGTTACCAGATGGGTAGCAAACTGGCACACTGATAGAACTCACCTTGTCAAAATAGGAGAAGCCACCTCAAGCAGTAGACCCATAACAAGTGGTGTACCCCAGGGTTCAGTCTTGGGGCCTCTGTTATTTGGGATATACTTTTCTGAGGTGCAGGCCAAAACCAGTGGGTATGGCTGATCATGTTTGCAGATAACTGCAAGCTAGGTGCTATCATCAATTCCCCTAGTGATGTGGACTTCCTCCAAGAGTGTCTCACTCAAACAAATGACTGGTGCCAGAAACATGGGCTCAAGCTGAATACCAAAAAATGCATCATCATCCCTTTTGGAGAGTGTGACATTCCCACAAATATTCACATTAATAGCAATGTCCTAAGCACGCAATCAGTCATGAGGGATTTGGGCACTCAGGTTGATAGCAGCCTGACTTTTGACCACCATGTTGCTTCTGTTGTATGGAAAGCCTTCTACATCATCCACCTCATAGTAAATGGTATCTCATCCAGGGACAAGGAGGTCATAACGATCCTGTATTCTTCCTTTATAAGGCCCATTATTGAGTACAATGCCCCTTTCAGCATGTACCTCGCATAGCACATGCAGGAGCTGGAGAGACCACAGAGGTTCCTCACCAGGAGAATCCAGGGCCTCAAACATCTACCATATACAGATAGGCTAAGAGCCCTGTCCCTCTACTCAGTTTCATACAGACTCTTCAGCGGTGACCTCTGTCTGGCATACAAGGAAATCATGGACCCCACCTTGATGGGACTGCTGCATCTCTGCAAGTCAAGCTTCACTCACGCAACTCACATGCCTGGCCTCAACTTGGTCTGCAACATCAACAGGACTTGTTGATGGGACAGATTTGTGTCCCAGAGACTCCCCAATCTCTGGAATAGACTCCCTCTCCACATCAAGCACAGTATCTCTTTACCCTTTTTAAGCGCAACCTAGATAACCGGATGGGGAGCAAAAACTATATGCCTGGGATTCCACCCATGTCCCTGCTGGACAGGAGCATCAGGTGCTGACTTGTCTAAACATGAGCTAAACTCTTAGCTAGGCCTATAAGGGTGTCAGGCTGCAGACTCCCCTTTTTTGGTGTGTGCAGGGGTGGATGGTTGGTTTCCGGCTATTGTTGTCCAACAAGGTGGTCATTGTTGTTGATATTAAGGCATGGTGGCTTCTTACTGCTGGTGTGTTTCCAGCCAAGTTGAAAATGGCCTTTGTAGGCTGTGAGCTATTCAGCGTAATGGTTGCTTAGTGATACATCTGAGTTAGCCTTAAAAAAAAAAATAAAGTGCTCCATACTCTTAGAGGTTTTGTTTTTGTCATTGGTTGCAACCTTCAATCCATTAAATAAGGAACTCAGATGCATATTAACAGCTTCAACTAGGGAATGGGTAGGTATTTTCTTTAAAAAAAAGGGGAGATCTTTTAGGCAGCTCTGTTAATTAAGTAATTTGATTTTTCTGTTAATTAAGTAATTTGATTAAGTGTGGAGCTACCTATATTTACCTCCACATTTACCTCAGATATCTGTTAGGAATTCCTTAAAAACAGTTTTTTTTTTCTCTCAGTCTCTTGCAAAAGTACTTACCATGGTTTTTTTATAGGATTTACAGTTGTCTTTTATTTTGCAGATGGCAAAAGCACAGAGTTTGCATCTGCCGGTGGCCAAGGGAAATGGACTTAACAGGTGATAGATGCTGCTGCAGTGGATGTTCCAGCTGCTGGAGCGGTGCACAATGAGGTCACAGGTAATGATACACTGCTAGGTGCTCATTTAGGCATATCAGATTTGGTGTGGTTTGGAAGTAGTGTGGGGACAGGTGAGGATGAGGTACCTCAGGGGCAGTGTAAAGCAGGTGGTACAGCTGAAGAACAACAGACATTTGGAGGGGCATATTTTTTAGTGAAGGGTGGGCAGTTTCAAGAGTAGGCTTTTGGCAATGAGGAGGGTTTAGATTTGATTATGGGGAGTTAAGATGGTAGTGGAAGAAAGTTAGTGTGCTGTGGATGGAACAGTTAAACTGGGAATATAGGAGGACTGGGAGGAAATGAGATAAGTGCAAGGAGGGGATTAACAGGTTTTGTGTGAGTGTAACTGGGTAAGGGACCAGATTTTGGCATGAACTTGCTACCTGTCCTCCCTCCCTCCCTCTTTTAGGAACATTGAGGACTGAGTGGTTATTTTTATAGGTTTGGTGTTTAGGCAGAGAAGAGGGGCAGGCTTGTGCCTCTTCTGTTCCCTCTCTGGTGTTGGATGTCTAATTCAATGAGTTGGATAATGAAAGCACCCTAGTAAATGGTTATATGTATGTTCATGCTGTCATCAATAAATGAAAATACTGTTCAATAAAGTTATGTTTATAGAAGTTTAATTAAGGTCATTAAATGTCATTTGGTGTGGTGTATTTATTGAAGGGAACCAAGGCAAAGTGCACTGAACATTCTGTCTGAAGGTTGAGAAGTTCTAAGATCAGCATCACTTGTTTGCTGATTTCAATACAGGCATACCAGCACAACGTACACATTCCCTTTGTTCATCTGCAAAATGCGGGGTTAGTAAAGTCACCCTGAGTCTCAATGTCTGTTTTTATTCTCTACAAAATATTAAATGATTATTTTCATTCTTATTCAGTAATTTTGAGAACTGGGTTAAGAAGTTTATTTTGTTATGATTTTTTTATGATAAGAAGCATAAAATATCATAATGATGATAAATTTAGAACGTGAGGACAAGCACACACTCACACACCTATCCACACACACACACACACACACACACACACACACACACACACACACACACACACACACACACACACACACACACACACATAGACACACACAAACATACACACACAAACAAGTAGAAACACGCATTCACACACACCAGGATACACCAGGACACACACACACACAAACACACACACACACACACACACACACACACACACACACACCAGGATACACCAGGACACACACACACACAAACACACACACACACACACACACACACACACACACACACACACACACACACACACACACACACAGATCTCTTACAGGCATACAAGCACAAACACATGTGCCCACTTACTAACAGTACAGAAGACTGCCAGTTCATGTGTGAGGCAGTTTTTGGTTAATGAGAGGAAACCTGACACCCTGTCATAGGGTGTATGCAGTCTCCATAAAGAAGGCACCCCAGGTACAAAACAATTTGGAGAACCTAGTGTTGTAAGGAACAATATTAACTAGAGTGAGTAAGTCTTACCATGACCATATACTGTACATCTTTTCTAAAAAAATACTGTAAACAATACAAAAACCTAAGTACTTGTAACATACTATCCCTTTAGCAGAAGAACCATAATTATGGCAGACTTTGAATTATCATAAAATGCTTTCACTGCTGATGTATCTATGCATCAGACCAAAGCATAAAAACAAGTGTTCTGTACTCTACCATAATTAATTACACAGGAACTCATGACCCAAGAGTGACTTACTGTTATAACAGAATGGCTGATTTGTAAGAAAATGTTTTTTTTATTGTGTATGATTTATACACAGTGCATTGTATGCAATTCACCCCCTATGATCATGGGTCAGTAGCTGATGAATTCTTTTAAAATTGCTCAGATTTTTCTTAATTAGTCCAAGTATCTGACTAAATGGCTTCTTTTCCAAGGACATTTTTCTTTCCACTTTTCTGAATTGTCTTAATCTTTCCAGAAGAATTGGATATGATATTCATAATGAGGTCTTATTAAATGTCAGCATTGATAGAAGTGCATTTTGCGTTCAATATGTCAAAGTCCTTTACATATCAATCTGTTTATCTTTCCATGTATATAAATACACACATAAACACATATATATTATATTATATTATATTATATTATATTATATTATATTATGTTGTATTATATTACATTACATTATATTATATTATATTATATTATATTATATTATATTATATTATATCACTTGTATGTGTGAGTGTACATGTGTGTGTGTGTGTGTGTGTGTGTGTGTGTGTGTGTGTGTGCATTTTTGAATATTTAGTACAGAATATCCAGCATTCATTTTTCAAACAGGTGAACACACAAATGGCAGAATGTTATAATTTCTGATTGTGCATTGAGTTTAATGCTGTAAACTGTTGCTTTTTGTTAGCAGCTCTTGTTTGGATAGGAAAGATGTTTTATTTGTATGGATTAGCTAGTAATAGAAAAAGTGCAGGCGTGCTGTTTGTTTTTGAGGAGAATGCTAGTGACTGTCTTCTCTAGGAAATCATTATGTTGTTTATTAGTGTCTATGCTGTCTTCTGTGACATTTCACCTTGTTTGCATGAGCAAGGAGGTGGTGTATTTAAGGTCTGAGTAGTAGAGGGGTCCTTTTCCCTCACACATGGGATCATAACATGCTCCCATGTATTGTCTTTAAAGATGTCTTAAGGGAAATCATGGAGTATTTTATGGTGTTTGTAACTTTTACTGTCAGTGTTTTGTGGAGATGTTTAATTATACGTTTGGTCAATGCTATTTGGTACTTTGCAGTTCAATTTGAATTTGAAATCTGCTGATATAATCATGGATGTGTGAGTGTGTGTGTGTGTGTGTGTGTGTGTGTGTGTGTGTGTGTGTGTGTGTAGATGCACACACACACACACACACACACACACACACACACACACACACACACACACACACACACACACACACATAAAACACATACACACATACATAAACATACATACATATATATTGTAATAGTTTATTCCTACTGATTTCTGATATTGCTTAGTTATATTAGTAATCCAGTATGATCACCTCTGTATCTGTTCTTTAATTATCAGCCTAATTTCTCTGTTGCTGCTTACTTTCCTTCCATGTTTTTGGTTTCAGTATCTACTATTCTGTTGCTGTTGAAATAAATTTGAACTACTGCTTACTTTTTTTTTTTTTGGCACAATTGTGACAAGGTTTCGTTCATGAACTACTCCCACTGTTAAAAAAAAAACAAAGAAGTGTTTGTGCCACCCCTAAAAACCTGCATATTTTTCCTCCTTTCTGCAATCCACTTATAAAAGTATCAGCAAGCAGTTAGAACAATCTTATTTTCCATTAGTGTCCCTATTTGCTTTAGCATGACTTTAGTATTATCCCCTGTAAAGTGTGCTATCTGGCATGTACAAAATGAACCACTGCTCATCCCTAAACTGCTTACTTGTATAGTGCATGGTATTGTATCTAAATGATAAACTACAGATTGGTAATATTTGCACTTCCTGCATGCTATATACTGAAAACATAGAGAAACTGAGGAGAAAACTTGTGATACAAATCTGTAATATACATAACTCTCTGCTGATTCTCTTATGTCTTTACAGCTTTTGTCTTTATATGTTATCTGCTGTTTTTTTTTTCTGTATACTGTTGTAGTCAGACTGACATATTGTTGACTTTCTATATTCCTCTCCTAATCCTGCTTGTATATGGGCAATTCTATTCATTGCCTTTGTCATATAATTTGTGAAGAAGAGAAAAACAAAAAATGTAGCTAGTGTTATCTCTCCCCTCCAAGAATTATGCATTATATTCCATTCTTCTCCTCTGCTTAGTTCAACATTACTCTGGAAATTTCTGTCATTTATCTATCAAGCAGTAAACAAGTAATAAATGACTTAGGCAACTCCCCCTTCTCCTGCTTTGGAACAGTCAATAAATGTATTTGTTAGTATTTCTGCTCATTTACTATTCCATCCTACCTACTTGTACTGTTAGTTATAGTTCATCAAGCTATTGTTCCCCCCTTGCTTTTTTCAGTTTTATGTCTGTACATTCTGTGTAGCTCATCAAGCCATTGCCCCCCCCTTGCTTTTTGCATTTTCATATCTGTAGTTTCTGTAAAACATTATAGCATGTTTCAACACTGTCTTGATCATATTTTAATCTTTTCTTGAGTATTTTTTAATTATTTTATTTTTGGCAAAATGCTTTCCTTTGATTGAACAAATATCATTTCATATCCTACTTTGTCTTTGTTGCCTTATACTTTGTAAAGCTGTGTATTTTTTAATGACTTATGAGAAAGGTGGAACAATTGTTACAGCCCTGAAAAATACATAGCAATGGAATTTAATTTTGAGTAGCCCACACTGTTTAGTGATTACTGGTTAGCTTAATCACGTTTTTGTAAAACTTTTAAATACATCTGCTTGGATTCAAATTCTGCACTTGGACAAACTGAAACCATTAATATTGAATAGGCTGACATAACTTAAAGAAACCTGATCAGAATTCTTGAGTTTTATTCCCACTTGCCTGAGTGCTGGCTCAGCTTGCCTCACATTGATGTTTCCTCTGTTGATTATGTTTTCAATATTTCCAGTTATAAGGAATTCTTTTAAAATCAATGCTCCTAAGAGAATCAGTAATTCAGGTATTATGTAAACTATTAATGATAAGTCCCTCTCTCCAAAGTACTATGATCTTGGGGTGAGAATAATAAATTAATAGGAGTGGGGGGAGTGGGTGAAGCACACCCACATGAGGATGCAAGAAGGCTAACCCCTAGGGGACAAAACACTCCTTTTGCGTTGTAACTTTTGGTCAAAAATTGTGCATCTCTACTTCATCTCTTCCAAGATTGTGTGCACTTAAGTTGTTATTTATAATCTATTGTGATCTGGAGAGTGTCATCTAAGGTTGTGGAGAGTGCGATGTAAGGCTGGATTAAGTAATGGATATTGTGGATCTTTTCTGCATCTCTCCAAATGGTTTTCCAACAATCAGTGTACTGCACTTGCTGTTCAATAAGTCTGATCTGAAGCATTTCCACCTCACCCATTCAATGAATGACCAATTAATTTCAGAACTTGCTGTAAATGTATTACAGATTTCTGTCATTTAAGCTTAAATGTCTTGCACAGAAAGCACTGAGAGTAATGCAGCTCACTCAAAAGCTGCATGTGCACTGAAATACTGCTTTCTGTGGTTTATGTAAAATATCACTGAAATTGTGATAATATCTTGGTACATTAAAAATACATTACAAATGAAAAAAAAATACTCAATGAAAGGCCAAGAATAATTAGCTAAACATGCAGAACTGATAACTAGTAAAACAATAAAATAAATATATATGAAGAAATAATTCTAGAAGCAGTACCAAGATAATAATATGAGATTACAAATATGCATTTTTTTCTGTATCAAAATATTATCAGCTGAGTAGTAGATGACAATTTATTAAACTGTTTAAAACAGAAAGCAATCATTAGAGCACACCCCCTCTATGAAAAAATGACAAAGAAAAGAAATGGTCTGTAAATAGGCATGGCTTGATCGAAGCATTACTGAAAAAATGAATTAAGTATTGTGTTTAGGTGAAAAAGACCCCCTTACTACTACATCCACTTATTTATAGATAATAATTCCACAGTTGCACTATTGTGGGGTAAAAGAAAACTTCTCCTTTACAATGCATACTGATCATACGCAAATAAAGAATCTGCCCCACCTGCTAAAATAAATGTGTCACACAGCACAGTAAATGTTACTAAAATGATTGGTTGCAAATAATCACATGAATAAAGGTTTATACTCAAATGATAAAAAAAAATATTATAAAATAAGTTCTGTTCAACAAGATTATTCCCAGTATTTAAGAAGGGAATATGATCATACTGAAACTACTTCAGCAATCACCATCATTTGAGGCACTTTAATAATACTGATGTTTACTGCACAGCTGGAAAATGCTTTTTTTTTTTTTTTTTTTTTTTTTTTTTTTACATGTAAACACTCTAATATGTACTTCTTACTCTCACACTTAACACATACTGACTCCATATCTGCCATGACACAGTAAGGAAGAAATTACTCAAACCAATGCTCACCCTTCTCATGCAAACATTGGTTTTGCACTGCCAGGAGCATGCAGCCCATTTTTTGAGGTACCACAGTAGGAGGGAATACAAGGCAGTGAATACCAACATTGGAAATTTCCGTATAAGTAAAAAACACAGTCTCACAGACCCAGCCTAAGTAAACCAATAAAAACACATATTCAACAAAAATAATTCCTAGCCCTTCCAAATAAAAAAGAAACAAAATATATTTTACTCTTCCTAAATTATGAACTCATCCAACTAAACTTGATTAATATCAGCATGATACAGCAAAACCTTATGCATGTGTAGAATAGCCCAAAGCACCTCCACTGCAGTCTACATTAATGTTTCAAGAAAGTATTTATTTGTAAAGCAACTTTATAGTCTTGCTTGATGAACTTCAAAGTTTCCATTATTAGAATGGCTCTGTTATGATAACTGGAAGCAGATTAAACACCAACAGGTTTGTCATTAGGCAACTGAAAAACATGAAGGAGGTAACACTGTTTCCAGCAAGTGCAACTGTAATATGGCAAATGGATAAATGTTGCAGTTCTGAACAGTTATTAAGCAGGAGATGGTTCTTCTTTCATAGCAAAAGCACTACAAACAGTGCAGGTGCAGTTGATTCTGGTATTATCACCTTCTAATAGAAATGCTTTCAATTATTTGAGCCATATGCACATCAAGCCCATGACATTAATCAGCCATTACATATCTGCAAAATTGGTAAGAATCACTCATGAAAAGTATTTTTCCAGTGAGTTGTACAAAGTATTATATTATCACAGTATGCTTTTGTGTAGGAGATTTAACTGCCATTAAGACATGGGTATTCAGAGGATGAAAAACATGGACAGCTTGAAGACGTTACTTGTGGTAGTTTTATAATGTTTTTATATGTATGTATATATATATATATATATATATATATATATATATAAAATATATATATATCTATAGATATATATATATTTATATATATTTCATATGGCAGTGACCATATGATCGACTTTCGGAAAGCCGACCATGTGAAATAAACACAAAAAACACAATGAACACTTACCTTAAAACTGTTAGAAAGGGGGCAAGCCCCCATGCACCCCCCCATGGGGGCCCACACACCCACGTACCTTAAATATACCAAATCTGAGATTGCACTACAATGCGGAAGAGGGACATTTTCCCATTCCGCACTGTAGAGATAGTGGTTCCCCATGGTCGGCTTTTCAAAAGTTGATCATATGGTCTTGGCCATATGAATTTCAACTTTGTGAAAAGTGGATCATGTGAAGGGGACCCACACACACACACACACACACACACACACACACACACACACACACTATCTGACTTTGTTAAAATCCCATATTATCGAATCTCGCTTTGTCGACACTCAAAATATCAAACTCCCTCTTTCATCGAAGCATTAAAACAACGAAGATCTTCACAGGGTAAGTAACCTGTCGTGCAAGATGGTGAACTTTGCCCTTTTCCCAACTGTAGTGTAATCTCAGAGTTGATATATTTAGGAGGGGGGAGGACTAGGTGGGTTATGGATGGTACAGTTTGGGTTTTGTTTCTTTTTAGGTAATTGCTTACTTACCCTGGGAAGATCCTCATTGTTCCACTGCTTCAATGAAGTGGGAGTTAAATATTTTCAGTGTCAATAAAGTGCAATTCTATAATATGGGATTTTGACGAAGAGTTTATACCATATATATATATATATATATATATATATATATATATATATATATATATATATATATATATATATATATATATATATATATATATATATATATATATATATATATATATATATATATATATATATATATATATATATATATATATATATATATATATATATATATATATATATATATATATATATATATATATATATACATATATAGTGTGTGTATGTAAATATACTTAAATATATATATATAAAAATGTTTCCTTACAATGAGCCTATCCCACTGCTCCATTTGTTTTCCTTCCAGGTAAAAGTACTGTAGGCAGGAAAATGGTATACCATGCACCCCTTGTTGTAAAGATTGGGACTTTTGACATCACCATACAATCCTCTCCTATCTCATCTCCCGGTACTGAGGATTGCTTACAAATGCCTCTTACTATGACCTGACATGTGTTTACATTGAATAACACTTGCCGCTTCTGTATTCACTGGGTATCTATTTCTTGCTTAAGCCATAGCCTACATTTGTAGCATCAGTTTGGTCCACTCCCATCCCATTGAGTAATAATAGTTCAGGACAGACCTCAGAAGATATTACTTTATTTCTTTGCTTGTCTGGTTCCCTGGTAATAGCCTGAAACTGAACCTGGGTTTCTAAGCATTACAAAGTGGCATGCAGCCTACACAACAGTGGGCCTGCCTGAAGTTTTTAACTGCATTATTCTATCCCTATAAAATATCACTACAGATTATATAGAAAAGCCATTGCACATTGCCTTCCTCTCAAGGGGATTATTATGTTGGTTCGTTCTTGGTTTATTTTGGTTTGTATCCTTAATAATTGCCTACAATATAAACATTAAATGTTTTCTTTAGAAATGCTTGTATTTAAGAAAATAGTTTTGACCACAAACAACATAGGTGTGCATTGTTTTATATTTAACAGTACTGACAATGAAATAAATGCTAAATAATTCCTAATAATTCAATTAACATTTCTGAGAGTTTATTTCTTTCTTTGGTTAATGACATCAAAACAAATAGTGCCTGACATCACTGAAAATATGGGAACAATATTAAACATAAGTCAAAATTCTTCATCTATTTAATATATCATTCTAAAAAATGTTCTCTTTAATGCTGGAGTATGCAATCCCACCTCACTTTGCACAGGGTGTTGTCAACAATTATAGGACTGATGTTTCCTAAAAGTGATCTCTTATGGATGCAGAATATGCAAACCCTTGTTATTTTCTCCTTAAGACGCCGACTTAATTGCATTTTAAACAAATGAGATGCTTTACTGGCCAAATTTTAAATGAGATAACCACTATGTTTACTCTCCAGCAGAGATGAGTGCTTTGCAATAGATTTAAATTCCACTATTCAATAACAGGTTTAATCGCACACCAGCAGATTTACAGCAGAAAGCAACTGGCTCTGAGCTCATAATTAGTATAAGGAAAACAACAATGCACTAAATAATATTTTCTGAAGCAGCATGTTGTATTTTAATATAAAACATTTTATTCTCTTCTGTGCAAACCATAATGATTTTGTGTATAAAACTGGGAATTCATGCTATGATATAAAGTCATTTACTTTATTGATTACCTATGAAGATACTGAGTTTTCCAACAGAAATATGATGCCTTTGTTTTGCACGTGCATTGTATGAAGCAAAAGTGGAAAGGGAGTTCTTTCAGAATCTTTTCAAAGACTCGTTCGCAATTACACAACAGTATTGAAAACTGTAGCATCATTATTTATCAATAATACATTTGCAAATTCAAATGTTTAATATGAATTATGGTAAGAAAAGAAAACAATTAGTCAAAAGAAAGTTTTCTCAAGCTCCAGATGAGATACGCTTTGTGCTTTTGTACTGCTTCATACCATATTTACACAATAACAGGAAATGGAAAAATATATTTATATTTAATACATTTTTTGAGAATAAAAATACTAATGTCAGGTGTCAATTTTACTGTTACAGTAACAAGTTTAATTTAATCATTGGCTTGTGAAATTAAAATCACTATTCTGTTTATAAAAGAGAATTTAAAGTTAAGCATAATAAAATTGTCAAGCTTATTCAAACAAAAATACGTATAATTGCAGTTGAGTTATCCCAGATGTGCATGCTCATTGATCTGCATTCTTATCCCTGTGTATTACAGGCCTCAGGATGTACTTTATTCTAGTTGATATTAATCTGTTCTCTATAAATGACAATGTATACTAATATATACTAACAAAGCCAATGGTAAATACTCAATCCATAATCTTAAACAAATTATTATTGGATCATTTGAAGTATATGTTATTTCTGTATTTACTCTCTAGTACAATATTACTTATGCTGTATCAGAACATTATAGAATGTGAGATGTCAAGGCTTCATTCTGCTTTCTTTTTTCTGTGTGCAGTATTCGGTTATGTTTATTTGGAAATGAGTATTGGGAAGATCAAATCGATGTATGGATTATTCAGTTGTTATTAATTTGCTTGTATAAATCAGTACCACATTCAATGAGGAAGGAAAATACACACACGCACACACACACACACACACACACACACACACACACACACACACACACACACACACACACACACACACACACACACACACACACACAATTCAAGCAGTATGCTCTAGTCAGATGTTACTTCCCTCTTTAAGTGAATGAAGAAAGGAGAAATCAAATGCCTGCTGTTACTTAAAACTAGGTATTCTTGTATACAGGTAATAGCAGCGTCTGAGGAGATTGTGTAAAGCAGCAATGTATGTGGTTGTATAGGGCCATACATTCATTTGCCTCTTATACAGCACTGGTTTTAGCCAAAGGTTCATTAAAAATTTCCAGATCTGGGTTTTGTGCATTCACTTCAGATTGTTCGTAGTTTGATTAGTGGCCCATGCACAGGGGCTGTTTTGGTGTAAGGACAAGACAATATGGCATGGCATCAGATGTTTTAGCCCTGCTTGCTAAACTAAAAGCAGATTTCAGTGCGTGTGAAACAGTTGCAGTTAAATACAACAGCTATTGGCATTAAGATAGCTTTACCAAAATGACCAGAATTTCTTTATCTCTTTCTCTATTAATTATTTTTAAGCAAGTAATTCGGGTGAGTCATGAGAAGCATTTTCAGTCAGAAACCATGCCAAAGGCATATATTACATCATGTTTTCACACGATAAACTGTCTAATAGCATAATTTGTAAAACTAAAATATTTCTAAATAATTTGCAGGCAGTGAAACAAAGCTTGTGACAGCTGAGGGGTGATCCCAGTGCTCTGAGTTATTGCCTCATTTTACAATCACTGTATGATCCAGAACTAAGATACTTCTTTCAAAACGGGAAAGAAATATGGCAGCATATACTAATCAGGATTATATATTAAAATGGTTTAGTAGTGCAGTATTCAGCTTCTTATCAGTTCCTTATTCTTATCTTCATAGTTCAATATGCTAAACTGAGCTGTTGTTTTGAAAATGTTATATAAATGATATATACAACTTTGTATATTTATATATCTACACACACACACACACACACACACACACACACACACACACACACACACACACACACACACACACACACACAGGCATACACACACACACACACACACACACACACACACACACACACACACACACACACACACACACACACACACACACACACACACACACACACACACACACACACACACACACAGATACACACACGCACACACAGATACATACATACATGCACACACAGATACATGCATACACAGACACAGTTGTGTGTGTGTGCATGTATATGTGTGCGTGTGTGTGCGTGTGTGTGTCTGTGATTGCTTGCTCTTACATAGAGTCAAAAGAATAATGTGCTATTATGAGTAATTTTGTGTGTGTGTTTGTATAGTCAAAAACATAATACACCATTATTTATTATGAATAGTTGTGTAGGTAATACTGTTGGAACTAGCATTTTTTTCTCTTGCAATATTTGCATAGATATTGATTACCAAGACTTGAACATCTATTGTGGATTAAACACTATTGTTTTAGCTAAGATTTTGCCTTGAAAGGTGAAAATAGTTCAATAAACAGACCTCATCCCTGAGCAGATAGCCATGAGGATAGGGACTGAGCAGCATTTGTGGTGGATCTCCTAACCAGTGAGTGGGGCACTGTTTTCAGGTTAAGGGTATAGGTCACGTGTGGAGCTGGGAGGGACCTTATACCTGTTGCATGTGCACGATTATGTATATTGTTTTTTTTGGGAAGTACACTGGGAAAAGCATGATAGAAAAATATTTTCAGTTTTCATGATGGTACTGTACTGCTTTGTTCTAATTTACTCTTTATTCACATCCTACCTATACTTCTATACTATTGCTTATGACTTCTCTATTACTGTACAAGATAAAGAAAAATAAGGTTATCAGGTTGAAGGTAGAATAGATGACAGAGAGGATACTTCAGGGCACAGCTGATGATGGACAGCTTTAGTTGAAAATAAAATATTTAAGCAAAAAAAAAATAAATAAAAATATGAATCAAGTCTCCAACATGTTAGTGCACTTATCAGATATTTGTAGACCTTTTTAAGTTTCTCATCTTTGTAATTTCTAAATGAAACAAGATACCTTGAACAGCATAATGCCATTTTTTGAAGCAGTTAAGCATTCTGTTTGCTAAAGAGGCAAAGTGTTGGCAGCTTTGAACATCATGATTGAAATACGTGATAAAACAAGACAGTGCCATAGAACCTGAAAGGTAGCAGTTAATGACAGAAAGTTGCACTGGCTTTCACTGAGCTGCATGGCATAGTAGTGATACAGCCATTCAAATGCAGTGTCAACTGTTTGGTTATCTGTACGCTATTCTTTTTTTCTTCTTCATATAATGTAAACACAGAGTCATGTGATATGATTGCTATTGAGCTTTGTCAATTTCAGTTTTCAATTTCATTTTATGTTTTGCATCTTTAAAGGATACTAACATGCCATGGATTTTATGCTTGTGGTTGTTGTCTGATTGAGTGACTGACTTGATTGATGGATTGAGTGATTCATTTATTTATTCCTTTATCTATGCATGTACTTTGCTACCATATGAATTTATTTACTTACTTAATTTATTTACTCACCTCCCTGTCAATGTTTCGAAGCTGCTGAAAGGTTTCCTATTTGGTAAAGAAGATGCTCAACAACCTTGTAATGACAATATGCCATTTAAGGTATCCTACTTGAGTTAGGAGTTAAGTTACCAAATTTCTTTATTCATGCCCACATTTGCTGGTAGATATGAATAAACTCCTTAGAGTACATTTAATATACTAGTGTACAGTGAGTACTTATTTTCTGGATTGTCACATCCAAATGACTTGGGATCTTTTTGGTTTATTTTTACAGAAACAGAGCAGATATTAAAAGAGATGTAGTTTTCTTTTAACAGCTTCCTTCACTACTAATTGAAAACCTTAGTTTCACAGTATGAATATATATGGATCTGTGTTAGAATGTAGAATTACCAAAAGATCAACGTTCATGACATCGATTCCAAATGAACAAAATGGCACAATGTTGAAGTGCCACAAAATGAAAACTAAAAATATCAACAACACATTTTACATTGGAAGGAAAATCCCCTGCTCCCCCCATCTGAAGACTGTATCCCCACACCCCCTGCAAACATATATACTAACTTCAAGACTGCGTACAGCTGAGAAATGACAAATCCCAATCCCAGCAGTATAGTAATGTTATATTAACACCCAGTTGCACTATGCAATATTTTTAGTTTTGATTTTGCAATGCTTCAGTATAGTATTTCACTCATTTGAGATTGATGTTATGGACAACAAAGATTTGGTAATTTGACAGTCTAATATAGATCCTGAATATACAGGTAGGGTAGTATGGTCTGATGTTATAGACTACATATGTTTTAAGAGAAACATAGACTCATTCCCAGAATCACTAAAGTGGTAGCTTCTTGAGTTATATGAGAGATAACGTGAAAATATTTGAAAGTGTGGCAAAAACAAGTATTATTTTGTATTACATTTCTTGATTTTTGGCATTCATGGCTATATCACTAATATTGTGACCACAATCACTTTTCTTGCCATTCAGTGATTATTCAAAGGGATAATTATTGCTTTCTTGCTGAAAGAAATGCAAAGAAAAAATGCAGAGCATCAGCAGCAGATGGTACCTTTTATTAGGAAACATTTTTTATTCCCTGACACTCTTCTAACATGTGTCTTTAGAGTATTTCATTTTTAGTATACAACCACTTTCAGAAGAGACAAGAAGTCTTCTGCATTATGTTAATTAGTGGAGCTGAATCTAGTCTACAACTGAAAAATCAATCAGCCTAATGCACTTTGATATTAGTAATGTTACTTGAGTTGTTTTCCTTGGTCTGCACATCTCATTTTACGTATGAACACGTAGCATTCTTCCTGCTTTATCTTTTTTTCATTAATTTCAAATATGATTTAGCTACAATACTACTATATATGAAGATCAGCTGCTCTAGATGTCCATTTTTATTTTCATTTCAAATGTACTTCTACAAGCCATGCCACTGTACAAACAAAATCCACTCTCCAAATGTTTAAATATGACATGCCTACTGGTGTGTAACTGCTGGCAACAATCTGACAGAAGCTACAAAAAGGATGCAGTGAAGTGATAATTCATAACATATTGAAAATGTTGAACATGCTTCTATATATATTAACCTGTAAGACCCTTGTTTGCTGTACAAGGATAACCAAATCCATCTCCAGAATCGCAGCTAGATTTTGTAAACACTTGTCTCTTATTTCATATGAGAAAAAAAAATCTGTGAGACTAACCACATTGAACAGCACATGTAATATTTTGCCTTAATGCTTAAAAAAATGCATGCATTACAGCTAATGCAGGGAGACTAATGTTCCATATTTTCAACAGAAATATTTGGTTTTTACCTGTTTGTTTTTTCTCCTTGACAGGTATATTTGTTGTCAGTTCTACAGTTTAGAACTGTGGGGGGGGGGGTGAATTTGGTGGGATGTGACTGGCAGATCCAAACACTTTTTCTGCTGCTGTTTTTCTTTTTCTGTTCTTCACTTGAAGAAATGAGGAGGTGGGACACACATAAGTCAAACTGGCACAGGGCAGTAGATAAGCCAGCTATATTTGTTTTTATGTGTGTGAGTATGTGTGTGTGTGTGTGTGTGTGTGTGTGTGTGTGTGTGTGTGTGTGTGTGTGTGTGTGTGTGTGTGTTTGTTACATTTTGAGAGGTGTCTTAACCTCCCCAAAATATAGAGAAGCTGGTTAGGTGACAATACCAGCACTACTTATTTTAGCTGTTTTGCACAATGTTTATTAAGTCAGTTTCTTCACTTACTGTCATGATTGTTATTCATTTGGAAACTGCTTGCAGAACATATATAAGTTGTCTTTCTCAATTCTTCGATGTCATGATTTTCACCCTAATGTTTGAAGAACTCCAGCAAAATAAATGGTATCCCATCATGTCCAGGAAAACAACTGGGGCCTCCATACAGCAACTTGATGGAACAAATGAAAGAGATCATTTTAAGTCAGAATGTCAGTAAACAGTAGGATTTTCAATTCTTCTCTTTTGATTTTAAGTTATACTTCACTATGACTGACTATCTTCTATAAAAGATTTTATCTTGCTATCTGTGTTGTCAGGGGAAACCAATCTGCACCCTAAAAGGACAGCTGGAGGATAAGTGCAGGCCCAGATCTTATGACATACTGTGCCAGCACCGGAGCTAAATGGTCACCTCTTTTCATGGTTTGTCTTACTGCAGGAGAATAATTATCCTCTAGATGCAATCAAGAACTGTGTGACACTATCTTAGTACTTTTATATTATTTAGTCCTAGTTGTGACATTCCAAAAAAAGTAAGTGTGATCATAATAGTGAGGTATGAAAGTCACTGTTATACACACTTTTTTTTCTGCAATAGACATGATTCCCTGCACTCTCTCCATCTCCCTGATGTGAGTAATGCACCCTACCATCACTATTTATATACAATAATTCTGACATTACTATAACTTGGAGAAGAGGGAAAACAGAGATGTTTCAAGTTTAGAGTTAGCATTTATTTTCCTGAAATCACACATAATTATTTGCTGTTTCAAAAACTGCACTTATGGTCCTTGACTATAGAACAGAATCATGACATTGGGCACCAGGCAAAACATCCATATATGAGCCGACTGCAAGCACTCGAGTCTCATGATGATTATAAACTAGTGTCTTGAAACCAAAGACCTGATTGCTTTGCAGCTCAGGTAGGTTGCCACTTGTACTTAACTTTAAATATGAATCCAGACAAGAAGTTGCTGCAATCTACCCAAAGACATTTTCTGAATCTGACATATGTAAGTAAGGCAGCTACAGCGATGGAGAGGTACGGAGTGGGAGTGTTGATTAGGACACCAAGTGGAAAGGAAGTTTTAGGTTTAAGGGGAAGAGTTAGGTTTAGGGAGTAAGAAGAGAGTGTTAAGATTAGGGAAGGGAATGGAATTTAAGGTTTAGGAGCAAGAAGGGAGGTTGACCATTATGGAGTGAGAAGGGAGTCTTAGAATTAGCGAATGAGAGTGAAATTTTAGATTTAGACAACAGCAAGGGAGTTTTAAGGTTAGTGAGCAAAAAGGTATTTTTAGGGTTAGAGTTACAGTTTGAGTAGCACTATACAGTTTTATAAGAGTAGGGTTGGGTGTTTGGAGGGCTTAGCACTTACAAGTGATGGAGTTTGTTACAGTTTAAGCATATGAGTGAGTGTGTCATGAGCATGCTGTATGTAATTTTTAATGTGTACTGCTGCTGATACTGTTACAGTTAAGTTTACTTTAATTATACAGCTCCTGAACAGGTTTTAAAACTGAATGTATTTTGGTTTTGCTTTGAAGGCTCATACTGAAACAGAATATTTTACTGTAATTTTTAGATACGTGATGAAAATTCATTTTAAACGGTGATACACAGATTAGTCCTCGGTTGGTATATTAGTAGATATACAAGGCAAATGGCACATGTTTGTATCTTTATGTAAAGGCAAATTACAATATATGTGGTATGTTCTGCATTTGTTTGCATGATAGATGTCAAGACATTTCTATTCCTTACTATTGCTAACCATTGCTTTAATGATATCTGATACTTTTTATATATGAAATGTTTATAGTGAATAGTTTCTACATATTTTAGAAACACTTTCCCTAAGTTGCTGTAAAAGCAGATTTAAATTGTGAATGTTTTTGTGATAATGATTTGCATATCAGAAGTACAAACTTGGGGGAGTCTTTGTTTGTTTTTAACTTTTTTTTGTAGTTCTTGGGATGAAGTAGTTGTCTGTATTTTTAGGGTCCCTATCAGACAATCAAAACACTGTTTCCGTGAATATGAAATTATAGACACGTATTGTGCGAACAACGTAAGTCCAAAACAATGAAATCCGAAATGTCAAAGTATTTTGGTTGGCCCGGCTGTGGTATAGCTCTGTAAGGTGAGTGTGCGATAGTTATGGACCTTAGCGTAGGGTGAGGGTTAAGGTAAGTGTATAGATAGGTAATGTATGTAAGATTTAGTGTAGTTTTAGAAGTAGGGTTTTGTTAAATGTATTTATGTGTATTATTTATTTTGTTAGGTTATATCTCCATAGGGGAAGTGTGCGGTAGTTATGGACCTTAGGGTTAAGGATAGTGCATAGATAGTTGTGTATGTGGAGTTTAGTGTAGGGTTAGAAGTTGGGTTTTGGTGCTTTACTTTAGGATTAGGAGTAGGGTTTGGTTAGTGTGTGTATGTGGTTTATGTATTTTGTTTGGGTAGGTAGTATGTAGTGTGTGGTGGGGTTGGCCAACTATGACCGTTCGATGTTTTAAATTTTGCGGTTTAGTGAGTTCGGTCTATTCGCAGTTCGATTAATACATGTCGCTCTTTTGGTATTCGCTGAAATAGATTTTTATGGAACTGATATAGACCCGTATTTTCATGGCCTAACCTTCAAATGTAGTCTCCTTCTGCATTATGAAATATGCTAGTTAGAATATATTATTATTCTGAATGACTGAGTTTAAACAGGAAAGAAACAAACAAAAAAAAAAGAAATGGCTGATTTCCCCTAACGCTGTGCTATAAGTTTTAGTAGTCTATATCACTGAATGAATAAAAATATAAACACAGTCCAGGTAAAGTAAAATACATTTTATTGTGCCATTAAAGTGAAATAAATGCATTTTTTTCTTCTAGTAAATTGTTGTCCAGAGCTGGAGCTTTCTTCAGATCAGTGTTAATGTCAGAGTAGCAGTCTTTCCTAAACAAAAAAAATCTGTTTTAGGACCATCTGCAACACCATTCCCTTACAATTGCATTAAGAATTACAATTGTTCAGGAAATCATATAAACAAATATGGATTAAACATTTCTATCTACATTACTTTACTTAATTTATAGTACAGTGGTTCACACAATATTTATTTTTAAATTTGGGTGTTTACACTCTAATAATATGGAGAAAGAAATTTATTTTGAATGTGTAACAAACACAAATTAGGTTAGCATGAAGAATCTTTCTACAGTTTGGATTATAAAACTGCCATGTCTTAAATACTGTTGCATGCCCTTTCTATTAGAAATGGCCATACTAAACAAAGGTATGGAGAGGACAGACTTCAGAATTTTGTAGCCCTAAACAAAAGTAATGGAGTTTGAAGCCAGTAAACAGAATTAACAGATTTGCCACCCCTGAGAAGTAATTAGGTCACAGACATGACTTTGAGAAAATTCAAAAAAGCACTGCGGGTTCCATCCCACACCAGATGCATGGATTAATGTCCCATTATTGACCAAACATCACTGTGTGAGAGCTGCAGCTGTCCTGAGGTGATGTCCTTTGGTTGATACATTAAAATTAATGTCCTGTTTGCATGAGCTGATGGTTGCTTAGGAAGATGTTAAAAATCCTACAACTAAAGATAAATGTTATGTATGGGTACATTTATTCAAAAATAAATTCAGTAATATCCAACAAAATCAGATAGTACAATGCAAAATTCATGATACATAAAACAAAGTAATAGATGTCCAAACTAATGAAAGTTGGTTATATATGGTGACTGTTATCTTGTTTCTAACAGCAAATTATCACAAACAATGGGTTTTATGTATTAATCCATCTAAAAGTGACAACTGTCGATGCAGCTGTTAACAACACGTTGGTGATACTTCAAGATTTTGAGTACTTTAGTAAACACAGTATTTCTTTCAGTAACACAAGATCATTCTGTATAATTTCCATCTGTAATAAATAGTACAGCACTGTCAGATAAAAATGCTCTGTTTTAAATATTATACTGAAAGAAAAAGCTGGACAGTGCAGTGGTAGAGCTAAAGGTTTCATCTGGGTAGGTGTAGCCTGAAAAGTAGACAATTTGGGGGTTCAGTCTAGAAGTAAGACCACTGGGAAGGGAATGAAATACTCTGACAGGTATTGAAACAAAACAAGATATATTCAGCTGCATGTAATTGTAGAGTATGTGTTGTAGTAAACGTAACTGTGAAATGGAAAAAAAATACCACATTAATGCATTTCAACTTGTTCTCCGTCTATCTGTCTCTATGTCTTTCTCTCTCTCTCTCTCTCTCTCTCTCTCTCTCTCTCACACACACACACACACACACACACACACACACACACACACACGCACACACGCACACATGCACACACGCACACACACACACACACACACACACACACACACACACAGACACACACCTGTGCGTGTATGTTTTGTGGCAGATGTACAGTTTTGGGGTAGTCTGTAAGGAAGATCCACATATGCCCTGAGTGGCTAAGGCTCTTATAAAAGAGTGAGGCAGAAAATGAGAGAGATAAAGAGAAAGAGTACTATGCAGACACACACAAACTGGGGTTGTAGGATCTAGAATGAATATTTCAGAAGCTGTTTTTTTTCTGATAGAGGGTGGAATTCCTGGACAGACACAAAGGCTGAAGCTTGTACTGACTAAAATCAAGTATCAGTGATCCTTGCCACAGAATTTCTCAACAGCAGAAGGACTACAAACTGTAAACCATTTTTTCTTGTTGAATGACATTTTGAGTTAACCTTACATAATACAGCGATTTTATTTACTTTTCATTTTTTAAAATGGACAATTCACTGTGTTGCTCCATCACTGTACATTGCTCCCTGGAGGCCTTTAACAAAGTCATCAGTAATTTCTCCGTTTTCGGACAGCAGCAGTGGCAAATGCAGTATGCATGATGATACAGGCCACTTTCTAACAAATAACTTTTTCTATGCCATAAGAATACTGTTCCCTACATGGATTTCCATACGGTCAAAGTGCTTGTAAAAGACTTCATAATAACTCTAGTGTGATGTATTTTTCTTCACAACTTTCTTTAATTGTCATAAGGTTCACTCAAAAAATTGACTTGATATGTTTTGCTAATGGTTAGAGAAGTCAATCACTCAAGAAGGGAAAAACAGGCCTTTTTCTACATTCAGCAATAAATTATGCAGTAGTAATAGAAATGATTTTCATTCTAAGAGGGTGAACTTTACTGGGGAGGAAATCTTTCATGCAGTGTGCAGGTAGCAAAACACTGCAATCTACATTTTCAAAGGAAACTAGTTTGTTGCCCATTAAAAGCACTGTAATACCTTTGCTCAGTGTACAGTAGAATAAAACTATATGAAAAGCAACTCTGTAGATTTAAAACTTAGGTTTATTTATAAGGACAACGTTAAATGTACTTCCCTTCAGAGGGGCAATATAAACCAGGATGCACATTTTGTGAACAGTTTCTCCAGAATACAAAACAGTCCTACAGAATGCATAAGCTTCAAAATTCATTTTTCCACTTTCAGGTACCTTCTGATACTGCTTTTCTAAAACCAGTTTAGTAATTACAGGAAAACCAATAAAGTGCAATCCTCCCTCTTTCCTTCAGAAAAAAAATATCACAAAGGTGATTAATTTCCTTTACACAGGAGAACAGTGTCTCAAATACAGGATTAAAATTCTTTCAAAATAGAGTATAGAAATACCTTCCAGTTAACAAGACTTCATTCACAATCTCTGGGTACTATTTCTAACCCACTTCTTCAGGAATCAGTCATTTTATAGCAACACTAACTATTCTGTACCCTGAATTCAGCTAGCTGCACCCTGGTTTCAATGCAGTAATTCTTATTGCGTTGAGGAAAAATACTATACTTTCTCTCACACACCAGTCCTGCCCTGTCTTAAAGATAATTCCAGTTTCAGTATAGATACCCTCTGTATGCCCTCCAACCGGTACCACAGTGCTTCTTTTTCTATCAATCCATGTATATGCTTGAGAGTCAGAACACTGAGTCGAGCACTTTGGAACTCCAAATGCCAGCATTTAGAATGCTGAATACCAACATTATTGAATGTTTAAACTTGTCGATCTTCATGATATATGTTAGGGCTTGATCCTGGGTCTGGAGCAGTAGTGAGCTTAATATCTGGTGTGTTTGTGACAGTGTTGGTATTTGTCATTCCAAGTTTTGGAGGGTAGATTCACTTATTGTATATATATATATATATATATATATATATATATATATATATATATATATATATATATATATATATATATATATATATATATATGTGTGTGTGTGTGTGTGTGTGTGTGTGTGTGTGTGTGTGTGTGTGTGTGTGTTTGTGTATGTGTATGTGTGTATCTATCTGTTTATGTATACATATAGAAAGATAGACAGAGAGACAGATTTATATATATGTACAGACACAGACAGAAAGACAGGCCTATATCATTAAAATGAAAACCACTAGCATCACAGAAAATTTAATTGATTCCTAACCTTTTGAAAAATACTAAAACCCATTGAAAAATATAAGATAGCAAATGCCCTATGTACAACTACCATTTCCTCCCAATTTACATCACCCTCCCTCCTATTAAAGTATATAGCTCTACAGTACAAAAGCAGTAAAATACCGAATTCCTTTGTATTTTGCCTATTTTTTGGTCCTGCTACCATAAAGCATATTTTTGTTACATTCGAGTTTTTGAAAACTCAAACATAATGTTTGTTTTTCCAAAAAACTCAATAATATGATATAAATCCATATATATATATATATATATATATATATATATATATATATATATATATATATATATATATATATATATATATATATATATATATATATATATATATATATATATATATATATATATATATATATATATATATGGGACTACTGTATATGTTCGAAAATACACTTCTTCAAACTCACACAGTAGAACCTGGATTACGCGAAAGTGCACTTAATCAAAAGTGGACTTTCGCAAAACCTGCTTCAGCAAAAGAGCTACTACTGACTTTAGTGAAGTAGTTATGGACCTTAGGGTTAGGTCGGGGGTCATGGTAAGGGGATAGCTAGTATGGCTATTCCCTTACCATGTCCCGCGCCCTAACCCTAAGGTCCATGACTACTGCACCACAGTGGAGGACAAGCTATCCTCCACTGTGGTGCGGTAGTCACAGATCTTAGGGTTAGGGCGCAGGTCATGGTAAGGGGATAGCCCTACTAGCTATCCCCTTACCATGACCAGTGCCCTAACCCTAAGGTCTGTAACTACTGCACCACAGTGGAGGACATAGCATGTTTTCCTGCTGTCCTCCACTGTGGTGCGATCCGTTCATTGAAGCTGAGTTTGCAAAAGTGCACTTTCGTGTAACTGAGTGGCCTACTGCTCTTTTTCGAGTACGTGGTATTTGATGAAAAGCAGTAGACCCATATATATATATATATATATATATATATATATATATATATATGTATATATCAAATAAGGAGCATATAGACATAGATAGAGATGTAGATATAGATATAATGTACAAATATATATATATATATATATATATATATATATATATATATATATATATATATATATATATATATATATATATATATATATATATATATATATATATATATGGATCTACCTGACAACACATCGACAGTAACAACACACACAACGACATCACAACACCAGCATAACGACAGTTCAAAAACACGACACCTCATACACTCAACATCATAACAACAACCAACAAACAAAACAATTTCTCTCCAAAACCACACACACAACACACACACACACACCAAAATCCTAACAAACAAACACTAAACCTTACATACACAACTATCTACCCTAACTCACTTAACCCGCCTAACCCAAAATATCACTACTGCACCTAACTCGGTGTTTTCATCCGTCGGTCTTCGGTGATTTCGTTGTCAGTCTTCTCATCTAGGTAGACACATATATATATATATATATATATATATATATATATATATATATATATATATGTATACACACACACACACACACACACACACACACACACACACACACACACACACACACACACATACACACACACACACAGGGTCTATATCAGATTGTTGAAACCACAAAAGGTCGAATACCTCTTCATCAACCACTATTTGTCAAAATCTGAATCCGTTGAACAATCATTTTCACAAACTGTTTCCCACAGTATGTAACTAGTGGGCCACCATCGGGAATTTGCCTTTTTCCTCACTGTTGTGTGATCCTGAAGTTGATATATTTAGCTAGGGGGCTGTGTGGGGAGTGTAGCCCTCCACCAGTGACCATTTTGTAGTTTTTGTTGCAGTCTGTAGGTTGATCAATATGTTACTCTCCATAAGAAAGATTTTTATGGCAGTTGTTATTTGATGGATTCATGTTCAACAAATAATGGTCGATGAAGAGGTATTCAACCTTTTGTGGTTTTGATAATGTGATATAGACCCTATATATATATATATATATATATATATATATATATATATATATATATATATATTCATCTATACTTTTTTATCAGACTCATAATTTCAGTCCTTGACTATTTCAAAAGCTTATGATTCTAGCAACAGAGTTGTTTATTTACTTATTGAAAAGATAAATCCCCCTTCTAGTCTCTTTAAACTGGTTAGAGTTCTTTTCTTAAACAAGCATTTTATCCATATTAATCCATATCCAAGCATTTTGTCCATATTTATGCAACAGACTCTAAATTCTGGTGCTTGCACAGAGTGCCTTATTACCAATTCATTTTTTTATTGGCCATTAACTGCATTCCTAAAGCAACTGATCAAGAAACACAGATATTCCTTCTTGATTATTAATAAACAATCAATGAAATGAGTGGCATATACTGATGATTTATTGTCATTATTATTATTAATTATTAAAGTATCTTTTTGTTTTGCTTATGAGATGATACTAGTTAAAAAATTCAAATTATTATTTATTTCAACCCTTGAAAGGTCATTACCCATTTACAATAGTTCACCATCTCAGACCAATAGAATACATTTATTCTAACAGTCACCAGTACATTGTAGAAAAAAAAAACCTGATTAAATCTAATTTTTACAAAACAGAGAAAGTTGATAACAAATAGGAACTTCAAAATTATATTTTACTGAAAGGATCAATTTTTTTTTTACTTAAAAATGTACCCCCACTGTTTTTTTTTCTTCAGAACACAATTGTCCCTTCTATTAAAGACTGTTATAACAAAATTAAAAGAAACTGGTGAAAAAATTATTCGTTAGAGGTGCCCACACACAAAAAAAAATATATGGAAAGTTGAAATCCTTCCTAAAACCAATTTTGGTTATAATATAACAGCCTTCAATTATTTTCTTTTTTTCAAGTATTAATTAATTCAGACAACTGGAACACAATTTCATCAGGGCATGATTTTCAATTTGTTAGTAATGCTTGACAATTATATCCCCCCCCCCTGTTTTGCTGTGTTAATTTCTAGGCATACTTCTGATATATATTTACAAAGTATTTAGCACTTCCTAAAATACCACTTACTTATCTTTTATAAACTTACCTTAGTTTGATTTTAATTGATCTGTTGGGTTCTTATTTTAAAGCTAGATTTGCAGTATAATATACAACTGATATCCCCTTCTCTTAATCCACTCTTTCTTTATTGTAGAAAAAATATTTCAACCACTAAGATTTCAAAATCTTTCAAATTAAATATTATAAAAAAATTCAGAATAGTTTTACACTGCCCCATATCCAGCAAGAGCAATCAATATTTTTAAGTAAAAAAGTCATATCCAGATTATTAAAGATGGATGCTATTCCTAATAATCCATTTGGAAACTAAAATTATTTCAGACTAGAGAAAAGAATTATCACCTTTAAACACTAATGAAGACTTAAGAAGATGGTGGCAGAGAATGGTTACAATAATACCCTGTCACAGACTTGGGTCATGATAAAATGTGCAGTTAGCCTGCTTAAGGTCATGCTTTCTCAGCCTGGATGCATCTGGCAGTACATTGTAATATGACACTGCAACTTGCAGTAAAATTATTGCAGGGTGAGCAATATTATATAATGTACTGTTGTGGTGGAAGGCACTGCATATGTGTATACTGGCAGTCCTTCAGAGAGGTCCCAGGCAACTGCAGTAGCCATATCCACTGACAGTGCATGCCCTTTTCCATGGAGATGCCCTTTCTTGGGAAGATTACAGTGCAGACAAATTCAGAAAGATGAAGTATTAGACTCATCATGGGAGAATGTGCTTAATAAGGAACCTGTGAGGGAGCCAGCTGCAGTGAATGACTATGCCAGATGATGATAGGTGCAGCATGCCATGGCAATGGCTAAGAGGCCACGTCTGGCTCTTACTTATGGGCAAGTATAAAGCAGCACATGCAACAATAAAAAAATGAAAAATGCAAAACTGTACCCAGGTTGTGCTACACTATGCATAGACTGTCCATACTGTGCATCAGATATATGTTACACAAGTAACAGAGTACTGATGGCAGGACTAAGTTGTCATTACGTGCACAGATGGGAGAGGCACAATGACAAGAATAGGCAGAGTGTGTGTGCGTGTGTGTGTGTTTGTGTGTGTGTATGTGTATGTGTGTGTGTGTGTGTGTGTGTGTGTGTGTGTGTGTGTGTGTGTGTGTGTGTGTGTGCGTGTATGCGTGTGTGAGTGTGCGTGTGTGTGCGTGTGTGTATGTGTGTGTGTGTGTGTGTGTGTGTGTGTGTGTGTGTGTGTGTGTGTGTGTGTGTGTGTGTGTGTGTGAGGTATAAGTGTGAGTCTTTGGAGAGCTAGGTAGACAGGGGATGATGTCTCCATTTTTGTACAAGTGTGTGGTGGGGTCACTGCATATGTGTATACTGGGAGTCTTTCAGTGATGTCCAGGGAACTTGCAGTAGTCATATGCATTGACAGTGCATGACCTTTTCCATGGAGATGCCCTTTCCTGGGAAGATTACAGGCCTGATCCACAGTATACCAAGAAGGAGTGCTCCATGAAAATGAACAGCAGTTCATGCTATGGATGGTTTCCACTTGAATACACAATCTGCATATGCATCGACATCACCCTGCAGTGTCTTCAGTGCTAGATGGAATGGAGATGATGACAATATGGATAGGAGACCAATCACCCCCCTCCATGATGGGCATATTCACTAAATGCAAAGGTAGACTGGCCATTGGAAGTGTGTCCACTATGAAGTGTAGCCCATTGCATGCAGTCTCCTAATGCCATATGTCCATGATGTTGGATATCAGTCCTATGCATTTCCTGTAGATGTCATACAGACCTATTATTAATCCATATAACTGAGAATTGGCTGTATGGTGTTTTACTCATCCATGTATTATAGTCCTGCACAAAAGCTAGGCAGCAGCCATGAACACACACAGATTAGGAGATGGGCATTATGCATCATATGCTGTGTTCCTCACTCACCATCTCATGATTCCATCTTCATGCTCTATGGAGCTTGCAGCAACCAATGGTGAGTGAGTCACTAGTGATGATACCATATCCTTGACATATGTCCATGCATTTTTATGTCCATAGGTGTCTTCCCTCGGGGTCTACAGAATACACAAGTTGTGTCTATGAGATGATGTGAGGATGTGGCCTCTACAGTACCCAAGTCTACCACTGACACTGTGACTCCTGACTGAGTTGGGATTTGACTGCCATGATCAGCAGAGGAGGACAATAATAACACAGCCTCTGTGAAAACACCAAAGAAATAATGAGCAACATGCATTGGGCAGACAGACTCTGAAATTGAACACCTAATGTTCCTATAAAACAAATCAGGCAATGCCTATATATTGTGTCACATTACACTGCACTACTACTGCAGATAGAAATCCTTGTTCAAGCATACCTACCTGGGACATCACCAATGGATATGGACAATGACCTTTTTAACTCAGCACCGATGTCTTTCACCAACTGTGAATGTAAGAACTGTCTGGACCTTGATGCAGAGATGCCAGAAACTCCTGTAACTCTGTCAAAGGTGGTTAGTTTGGTGGAACCCCCACTATGGTTATCTGCCTCTGTGCCAGTCAGGGTGCTCTATAACATACTGTACTGATCATGTCTGAGACTCTTCTTTGGAGTTTGGCCACCATCAGCATTGACTTTGCATATCTTGTTCTGTCAAACTCAAAGAAGGGTCATATCAATCATGATAGAATATCCACTGACCATGCTGGCAGAGGGGCTGTAACAGGATCACATTCTCTACCTGGAAGAATTTGCTTTTCTTGTGTTTCCCATATTCTGGCCTGACAAGTTGAAATTCCAATTAAATATACATGTGAGATATGGTATTGCCAGAAATAAAATACCCCTAAATGGCTACAAAGTCAAGAGGGCAGAGCTCTCTAGACCCATTTGCTCATGAAATATGTAAGTAGGACTACTCATGAGTACATCCTGGATCCTTGTAGAGGTGTGATGTGTGAATGCCAACAGGTTTCTTATCCACATGGTGCAGAGGTAACCAGCTACTCTGGGTAAAGATATGGGGCACTCACATGGCTTTATCTGGGAAGGTCTTATCATCTGTAGGTATATAGGCCACATTGATGACCATAAAGGATCCATGTGCTCTTTGGAGGATTTCAATAATATTTATTTGCATATTGACACACCTTGTATAGCTGTTAAGCCCTCAACAGTCTCTAGCTGCCACTGTTTTGTAACCTTCCTACCAGTCATACACACCACTGCTATCCAGATAACCATCTCAGTCACTTGTTCTTTTGGAGTTTTAAGAGGTTTTGGATGGGTTCAGTTAGAAAACTTAGAAAAAAATTCCTTTGTAGACAGTGAATAACATCCAGCTAATTAGTGGAGGAGCTGAGAAATAGCATTCCTCATTTAACTAGCAATATTTGGAGCCATCTTTATATAGCTGGAGTGCTTGTTTGGCTTGCTTGTTGTTCTCTGTCTGCATTTGATTTTTCCCCACCCACCTGCCCAACTGTTGTTGCACTTTTAAACTTGGTGGTTTTGAGTAGCCCACTTCTACTATAAATCTGATTTGGACACTCCTCCCAGTTAAATCTTGTCTGCTCATTCTACTGAGTATGGAGACATCAGTTTGGGAGGCCCATCCCCTTAGTCTCTAAGTTTTTCAGTTTCCTCCCTTCCCACTTACTTAAACATATACTTTATTTAGCTGCTTGTACTGTCTCTGTGCTTCTTCCTAATATATTACTTTATTTTGTTTTTTGATGCTTATTGTTAAAGTGTTCAGTTGCATTTATTCTGCCGCATTTATTACTGCTTGGTAGTAGCCTGGTTACACTGAAACTAGTTATCTTAGATAAGGAAGGTTTGTGGTGTACACTTTTGTGGCAAGAGAGGTAGCTTACATCCTTCTAACTTAGAAATTGCTGGTTGAAGGCTCATTGTGTCTTTTATTCTAAATGTGTCTTAGTACAGGTTTAAGATCTTAGTTCTGGTTTAAGCACTTGGGCTTCAGCTCAGTTATTTTACATTATGATTTGGGGTCTACACTTTTGTGGGAGGAGAGCACAGCCTTTGCCCTTCTGAGTTGGGAGGTGCTGGTGAAGGCTTATTATGGTTGTTATTCTAAGTGACTTTGTTCTGATTTAAGTACTTGGGCTCCAAACCAGTTAATTCACATTAGGAAGGTTTGTGGTTAAAACTGTTGTGGCAGGACAGGATAGCCTACACCCTTCTGGGCTAGGAATTGCTGGTTTAAAACTTATTGTGTCTGTTATTCTGAAATGTCTCAGTTATGGTTTAAGCACTTGGGCTCTAAACCAGCTATTTTATATTAGGAAGGTCTGTGGTCTACACAGTTTACTGGAACTGCTCAGAGTTTGGCATTCTTATTCAGAGGTCTGGAGTGCATCTGAACAGAAATCCAAGCCTTCCACTGAAATCTTCTAAAACTAAGTATAATTTAAGCATGTATTGCATTTTATGAACTGTATTTTATTGAACTGCTGCTTCATTTTTTACTGTTTTTTGTTGTTGCGACTGCTTCATTCTGCACTTTATATCATTGCTACTTCTGCCTTATATAGCATAGGCTAGATTCAGACTTGCTTGTTTCACTTTAGCATTGAAACCAGCCATCTTATATTAAGAGGGCTTCCCTGCACCCTGGTGGCAGACGTGTGTAGTCCAGGACCCTTCTGAGTTGGGGATTGCTAGAATAAGGCTCTTCATGGGGCTTTCTTTTTGGTAGTTTGTGTTAGAACTGTTTAAATTAGCTTGTATTTAAGCCTCATGTTTGCACCTAGCTTCACGCCACATAGTGGGTATCAGCAGTGTCCTGTATAGATGCAAACATCTAGCTACAACTTTTTCCCAAGAAAACATTCAGTGGAACCCTCCCAGGCTTCCCTGCTTCACTGTCTGCAACTCAGCTGAGCACTGAGCAGCATTACCACACTTTTTAATCCCTAATCCTCAACAGAATAAGTCCCCTTGCTAATTCTAGAGCAAAAACTGATCTAACTTGCTCATCCCTAACAGTACTTACTGTTTAAGCTGCTACAATGGATACTCATTTTACCAGCATTTCTCCAACCAACCTGATTGACATGAGCATCCTGAGGCAATGTAGTTATTGCCTCAGATATACTGACAATCATTTGTTTCAACAGCAAACAAATACAGTATGTGACAGATGTAGCTATACTATGAAACTGGAATCAATCCTCTCATGTAACAATAAACAAGACATCAAAGAGCTGTCAGCACACACACCTATCCTCTCATACAAGATAAAGTCATGACACATAGACTTACATATGTGGAGGTACACACTAACAGCCTACCAAATGACCAGACACCTCCAAAGCACAAAAAACGCACACATGCTAGAGCATGACCAAAAATCTTCAACACATAACAACACACATACCAGTGTCTCAACAAATAAGCCACTAAGGTATAACACCTCAAAACCAAATGTCCTGGTCATAGGAGATTCCATAGTGAGACACACAGATGTCCCCTTCACCAGGTTAGACAAGGTGAAAGTCAAGGTCAGCTGCCTATCAGGTGCCAGGATCCATCAAATTGCACACACATTCAAGTCACTCGACAACAACTGCCATTATGACTATATCATAGTACATGCTGGGGTGAATGAATTGAGGCATACCTCCCTGGACTATATAAAGAGAAACATGACTGAACTCTCAGATTATTTTACCCAGGCAGGTATGCCCCTAGTCCTAAGCAACATTCTGCTTTCACCCAGGATGATGCCACAATATAGACAAAAAAATGATTGACTTCAACAATTGGTTAACTTCTTGTGTCACTCCAGGGGATCCGGTATCTGTCAGCCTAGGAAGACATGGTCAACAGACAACAGACTAGATTGCTTTGCTTAGTTGTCTCCTCTAGGCTTTCAAATATTGGCAAAGATGCTTGCCTCCCCCATAGTGCCTTTTTTAGGTAATACCAAAATACCAAAACAATAAAACTTCCAATGTAAAAAATCCACTACAGACACACTTACGATTATGCTGCTTAATGCTAAGAGTCTAAACAGGAAACTGCACACCTTGTAAGCTCTCCTCACCTTGGAAGATGCTGATGTCTGTGCAGTCACCGAGACTTGGTTCAAGGCCACCGAGAGCACCCTGGACATGCAAGGCTACAATGCCCTCCACACATTCAGAGCTCAAAACAAGTATGAAAGAACCAAAGGTGGAGATGTATACATCTTCATTAAATCCAAATACACCTCCAAATAATTATAGGTAAAACACCCTACCACATCATTGCTAGCTACAGGTCCCCAGCCATGAGCCATGAGAAGCACATGGCCTACCTGGACTTGGTTGAGTCATGTACTATACAGCCAAACACCTTGATCATGAGAGATTTCAAATATTCTTCTGTTGAGTAGGTGACCTACATAAGCACAGGCTCAATTGCCCTGAGATTCCTGGACTTTGTTAATACAAATGCTCTGGAGCAGTTAGTCAAATGATGTTCTGGACTTAGTACTCACCAATATGGGGGGTGGTCACTGCACTACCTCCTGTGCTCTGCCCTCCCTAGTAAGGTCAGATCATAAATCTGTCTTGTTTGAAGTAACAATCAGACCTCCACATGAGCAATAAAAATGAGAAATGTCTCCAAAACAAACTATAGCCTACCAAGCGATAGTTTGAAAAGTTTCAGACCCCCAGGCAACACAGTCAACAATTATTCCTATGCAGAGGAATACAAAAATGCCCTGTGTAACCACTTAAACAGCTGTATTGACTCTGCTGTAGCTGACATGATCAAAACCAAGTCGTCCCATAAAAACGAACCACCCTGCTAGACATTGAATATAAACAGGTTATATAAGAAAAGGAAAAAAAATGATATCTAAGAACAAGAGGGAACCTAGTCAGCAGAGAAAGAATACTCTCTGCAGCTTGACAAGCAAACTAGATGTCTGGTAAAGTCCTCTAAAGCTAGTTATGAGGCTAAATTAGCTTCCCTAGCTAAAGACAATCACAAGGCATTCTTTAGCTATGTCTGAAATCTAAAACAGAATACCCAGCTATGTGCCAAACTCATAGTGGATAGTACCACTCACACTGGCCCTTAGAAACCTGCCAACCTGTTAGCTGACAGATTTGGTGCAAACCTCACCTCCCTGCTCCCAACTGCCATACCCCATTGCATACCTGATACCAGTCCTCTCCCCAGTATCTCCAATGTGTAGGTCAAAGCCGCACTTTCTAAGGCCAAAAACACATCCTCTATGGGACCAGATAATATCCCAGGCTGTTTACTAAACAACCTAAAACATGACTTTTTGGATCTACTTGGCACTCTCTTTATCCATAGCCTGAGCACAGGCTTTGCATCAGTAGAGTGGAGAACAGCAATTGTAATCCCCTTACACAAAGTGGGTCCATGAACTGACCATGGGAACGATAGACCCATAAGCCTAACCAGCTTTATTTGCAAGGCCATGGAAAGAATCATCATGGACCTTATCAATAAGGACATAGGGAACCTTCAAACTCTCAACCCTACCCAGTTTGGCTTTGTTAAGGGTAGATCATGCTTACTAAACCTGGTGGACTTCTTTGAAAATGTCACCACAGCTATGGATAAAGGCAGAGCACTACATGCCACCTATCTTGACTTAGCCAAGGCTTTTGACACAATACCCCACTCAAGTATCATTGAGAAACTCTCCTATCTGGAGATTAACCCATATGTCACTAGATGGGTAGCCTACTGGCTCAAGGACAGAACCCATACTGTCAAAGCTGGGGATTCCACGTCCACCAGCAGAGCAGTTACCATTGAGGTACCACAAGATTCTGTGTTGGACCCTCAACTGTTTGAAATCTATTTCTTAGAAGTCCAGTTGAAAATAGATGGCCTGTGGCTTACCAGCTTCACAGATGACTGCAGACTGGGAGCAATCATTGAGTCCCCTAAAGATATTGGCATATTACAGGAGGGGTTAACACAGACAAATAATTGGTGCCAAAGCCATGGTCTAGAACTAAATGCAAAAATCTGCATTGTTGTCCCCTTTGGCAAAGCTGCAGCCACTGTAAATTACAATATAGGCAGCACTCCCCTAAGCTCAAACCTAGTGGTATGTGACTTGGGAACACAAGTCGATAGCAGTCTAAACTTCAATCACCTTGTGTTCACAGTGGAAAGGAAAGCATTTTATGTTGAACACCTCATAACTAAGGGCATCGCATCCAAGACCAAAGATGTTATGACTCCTCTCTACTCCACCCTCATCAGACCACTAATAGAGTACAATGTTTGCTTTTGCATGTACCTCAACAGGAACTAAACTTTTTTGCCACTATTTTTTAGGAAGTGTTGATATTTGCACAAAAAAAGATTAATTCAGTAACCACTTAATTTTCTGAGTCTGTACTTTATAGCTGTTAACAAGCTTACATTTTAGCATAGGCTAGATCCAGGCTTGAAGCATCTAGCATGTTTTTCATACACTTGAACTCAGACCCAGCCGTCTTACATTAATAAATTCCCCCCTGCACCCCATGGCAGAAGAGTATGGATATAGCCTTGTCTGAGCTGTGGAATGCTGGAGGAAGGATCATTGTTTGATTTCCTATTAGTGCACTAGTATAAAACTGTTTAATTTTACCTGTATTCAAGGCTTGCTTTTGCATGAAGTTGCATACCATGCAATGGGGGTTAGCTTGTACAGATATAAATGCCTAGAAACACCTATTTCCCAAGACTCCAGTCAGTTAAACCCTCCCAAGCCTCTCTGCTGCTTTTCGGGCAACTGAACTGCATAATTCTGCAACTCATCTGAGCCCGGAGCAGCGTCATCTCACTCTTCATCCCAGATCATCTATAGAATTAATTCCCCTTGTTAATCCCAGAGCAGTAGCTGACATAATTTTTCCTCTCACAAATTAGTAGTTAGGAAATACCCACTACTATGGACAGTCATTTTCCCAACATTTCTCCAGCCAGCCTGATTGACATGGGCATCCTGAGGCAATGTAGCAATTGCCTCATGTTTACTGATAACCACCTACTCCTAAAGCGAACAAATACAGTATGTAAGAGATGTGGCTATACCATGAAACTTGAATCAGTGCTCTCAAGTAACAATAAACATGACATCATACAGGCTTAGACAAGATAAAGTCAAGGCACATAAACCCACATATGTGGAGGTACTCACCAAGAGCTTACCAAAAGACCACAGATCTCCTAAGTGCAAACAATCACACATACTGGTGCACAAACTGAATGAATCCACCATTACACATAACAATATGCATATCAGCATCTCAGTAATTAAGCCACTAAGGAAAAACACCTTAAAACATAATGTCCTGGTCATAGGCGACTCAATAGTGAGACTCACAGATGTTCCCCTCACCAAGTTGGACAAGGAGAAGGTGACAGTCAGCTGCCTGTCAATTGCCAGGGTCCATCAAGTTGTACCTGCACTCAAGTCACTCAGCAAGAATTACTGTTGTAACTCTGTCATAGTACATTTTGAAGTGAATAAGTTGAGATGTACTTCTCTGGACAATATGAAGCAAAACATGATAGCAGTCTCAGATTATGTGTCCCAGGCAGATATGTATCTAGCCCTAAGAAGCTTTCTACCTTCACCTAGGATGATGCCACAGAACAAAAAAAAAAGGATTGATTTCAACAGTTGGCTTAGCTTCTGGCGTAATTTCAAGGGGATCCAATATCTCTCAGCCTAGGAAGACATGGTTGACAGACCATGATGCTTTGCCAGAGATGGCCTTCTCCTGTCTCCTCAAGGATTTTGGATACTGGCAAACATGCTTGCCTGGTCCATTGTGCTTTTTGAGGGTATGTCAAAACAACAAAACTTCCAACATAAAAAAAATCTACTAGAGACAAACTCAAGGTCATGCCGCTTAATAGGAACCTAAACTGTAAACTGCACTCCCTGGAACAACTTCTCACCTTGGAAGATGCTGACATCTGTGCAGTCACTGAGACTTGTTCCAAGGTTTCATAGAGCACTCTGACCATACAAGGCTACAGTGCCTTTCACACCTCCAGAGCTCAAAACTAGCATGAAAGAGCCAAAGATGGAGATGTATCCATTTTAATTAAATCCAAATGCACCTGAGACTGCTGAAACTGTAGGACTATCTAGAGCTACTCCAGGTCCAAATGACATTACGTAAAATACCCTACTACATCATAGCTAGCTACAGGTCCTCCACCAAGGACCAGAAAAAACACACTGCCTACCTGGACTTGCCAGAGTTGCTCAATATACAGTCAAACACTTTGGTCATGGAAGACTTCAACTACTTGCCCATCAATTGGGTGACTTACATGAGCACTAAACCTAAACTGGAATTCCCTGCTGTGTGCCAAACTTATGGTGGATGGCACAACTCACACTGAGTTGACCAGGCTTATCTACAAGACCATAGAAAGAGTCATCATGGATCTTATCAAACACGACATAGGCAACCTTCAAACTCTTGACCTGACCCAGTCTGGTTTTGGCAGGGGTAGCTCTTGCTTATTAAACCTGGTGGGCTACTTAAAGAATGCCATCAAAGCCCTAGATGAGGGAAAAGCAGTACATACCACCTACCTTGATTTAGTCAATGTGTTTGACACAATTACCCACTCAAGAATCACTGAGAAACTTCCAGATGGGGATTAACCCATACATCACTAGATGGGTAGTCCGTTGGTCCAAATAAATTGTACCAGCAAGAGAAAGAACCACCTAAACCGCAAATGATTCAAAAGTTTATTTCACAAACGTTAAGTGCTTTCTTCCCCAGTAAAGGGACTTCCTCAGAAGAAATTGATGCAAAAAATCCAACCTCTTTTATACTCCACCTCAATTACATAATTACATAATTAAATAATTTCATGAATTAAAGTTAAAAACATCTGATTCACATTAAGAATAATGCACTAAATAAAGTGAAATTAAATGAAATAAAGAAACAGTTCGAAAAGATTAAAAATATAATGAAATATGAATGTAACATACAATAAATAATAATGATAACGTAACCTATCCTTTTTCGTTGGGTCACCATGGTAATGAACAACAAAATGGTAATGATCGACCAACTAGACCAATGGAAGTGATGAGAGATTTAAGGAGTTATCAGCATGAGCAACGGTCCAGGGTTCAATCAAGTGGTAACATGGATGACAGTGTCCGAAGGTCTGAGCAGCTCAGGGGCAAAGTACAGACTTATTCTCATCAAAGTAATAACTTTAGCGATTATACTGGCCAGGGAGCAAGACCTAAAGGTTTAAGGAGTCGGAACGCATGACTTGTGGATTATACTCTTCAAGTTGAGCCTTCTCAACCAGAGGGTAAACATGATACTTTCGTTTACCCTGGTGATACTACTGCTTTGAATATTGCTAATTTTTTCCATAAGCAAACAATTGTTTCAAAGCAGATGGAAGGGGTCAGGGACATAATTAACTTTTCTGAATTACAAGTGGTGAGTCCTGTTTGTGATATTGTAAATGACAGCCATTGTGTTGAAACATTTATTGACTATCAGCAGTCTAATTCCACTGTTAGTTTCGATGAACTTCATGATTTGTCTTTACATTTCATCTTGGTTTGGTTTCTGATTTGGAGATTCATCCAACAGTCATGTCACAGGATGACGGTAGTGCAATATTGATGAGGGATAATATTGATTTTAATTGTGATTCTAATGAAGAAAATATTAATAACGTGCATAATAAATGGTGATCATTGTGCAAATAATGACAATGGGGGATGTTTTAATGATAATTTTGTTTATTCAGTCATTAATGGTGAAGTAAACATTTTAAATGAAAGTTCAGTTCCTGGCCAGGATTTAGAATTTGAAACATTAACATATGTTTTGAATGATGAAATGTGCCTTGACCCTGTTGTCATATTAAATGATAAAAACGATTTTAAGATATACAATTATTCGAATATTGATTTGACTTATGATCATGCTAACTTGTTGGCAAAAGGGTATACTTTTGTTCCCATTAGAAAAGGAAATGTAGCAAACACTTTAACTGACCTCAAAAGATATATGAGAAAATTTAATTTGGCTATATGGTTCGTCTGATCATGAACGTCATGATATTAGTATTACACAATTGAAGAAACTGAGTGTTTTTAACCCACCTCTAAACAATATTGTAGCATTATTTTAGAAAATATGTGAAAAAGATATAAGGCATTTTTATAGTGACAAGTAAGGATGTAATTTGTTGTTGAACACTACAAAGAACTTGATTGCAAAAGAAGAAATGTTATTAGGGACGCTTATGAATAGGAAAGACTTACGTTTTATGAAACCCGACAAAGGCAATGGCATTGTCGTTATGAATAGAGGTGATTACCTTAATGGGATGAATGTTTTGTTATTGGACGGGACATATGAAGAGAGTTCTTTAAATGAAGTAAAAGTGGCTCACCACAAAGTTGATATGTTACTTAGTGATATGCTTTTTCAAGGACAAATCAATGAGCCTGAATACATCTATATGTTAAATGAACATCCCATGGTGTCCTCCATGTTCGGTATCCCAAAATTTCATAAAGGCCTGAAAAATCCTAAATTCAGGCCAATAGTAGATGGTAAAATATCTAAAATGTGCTTTATATGTAAATATTTAGACGTGAAAATGCAAAAATGTTTAGAAAAATTCACATACATTAGCAAAGATTCTTGGCAATTTCTGGAGAAATTAAGAATAATTGAAGTTTCCCCAGATATTATTTTTGTCACTATAGATGTAGTTAACCTTTTTCTCTGTCATTCCCCACAAAATTGGTTTAACATGGTTGGAACATCAGTTGAATAAAACACATTTTTATGACCAAGAGGAGGTTAATAAGTTAGTCACACTAATGGATGTGGTTTTAAAGACAAATTGTATTTATTTTGAAGGCCAATACTATAGACAGTTGACAGGAATCGCGTGCAGCTTGTGGACCCATTTTTGCGAACCTTGTCTTGTCCTTCTGGGAGCAAGAATTGTTAATGAAAAGTCCCTACGCTAATGAAATAGTGCACTACACCAGATATCTGGATGACTTGTTTTTAATTTGGAGAGGCTCTGAGGTCAGATTAAAGGAATTTTTTAACTATATAAATGAAACTGTAGAATTTTTAAAATTCACATATGACTTTGATAAATCGAGAATCACTTATTTAGACATTGATCTTCGCATTGATTTTGATAATAAGAGGTCTATTACTTACATTTTTAGAAGGTCTACATTTTCAAATTCTTACTTGGATTTTACCAGCTGGCACCCGCACCATCAAAAGAAATCCGTAGTTAAAGGTCAGTTGGTGCGCACAGCCAGAATGGTTAACCAGAATGATGATTTTTTTTTAAAGAAGTAGATTTTTTAATGCAAATGTTCACGCAAAGGGGTTATCCCAGTAACATGTTGGCAGTTATTTCAGTGGAAGTTAAAAATAAGCATGAAATGGGGGGTTATAAGCCTACCATTGACTATTGTAATGATGCCCATCATTTTCAGTAAATATTAGTAATAAAATAAATGCGGGCATGTGTTTTATATTAACTTATAATAGTGAGGCCAGTATCATTTCCGAAATTGTTCATAATAATTGGGAAATTTTAAAATTTGATGACAACATTGCACAGAGAGTTGGTAAAAGTCCCAGGATTATTTATAGGAAGGACATATCCCTGAAGAATATTTTAGAATTCAGATGTGATAATGTTATATGCAATAGGCCCATGGGTAATTTTAGATGCAATACTTGCACTTATTGTTCTTCAATTCTTGATACAGGTAAAGAGTTTAAGATGAACGGGAGAACAATACATATTAATGGACATTACAATTGTAGTTCAACTAATGTTGTATATATGGCTAAATGTCAGGACTGTCCAGTATTTTATATAGGAAAGACAAGTAGGAAATTAAAAATAAGAATATGTGAACATTTAGGTGATATTAGAAATAATAGAATCACCAGTCCTTTATTTAGACATATTCAGTCAAATAATAGACATAAGTTCAAGTTCATGGTGGTCCAACATATACAAAAGGATTTACAGGGAAGAATCTTGGATATACACCTTGACATTATGGAATTAAAATAGCAACTATGTCTAAATTTTTCCCAGTATCCTAGCATTAATGAAATGGTATTCATTGCCTGTGTTTTAAAGTTGAGTCATTTATTAGGCTGACATTTTGAATGGTTCATATATGATAAATTTATAATTGCATAATTTAAATGTTCAATTTTATATTTTATAAACGATCTTCTTTTTCACATTTTATTATTTATTGTATTTTACATTCATATTTCATTGTATTTTTAATCTTTTCTAACTGTTTTGTTATTTCATTTCATTTCACTTTATTTAGTGCATTATTCTTAATGTGAATCAGATGTTTTAACTTTAATTCATGAAATTATTTAATTATGTAATTGGGGTGGAGTGTAAAAGAGGTTGGATTTTTGCATCAATTTGTTTTGAGGAAGTTCTTTTACTGGGGAAGAAAATGCTTAATGTTTTTGAAATAAACTTTTGAATCATTTGCAGTTTAGGTGGTTCTTTCTCTTGCCGGTACAATTTATTTGGTTCAGTATTTGCAGTTCGTGGTTAGCCAGTGGGTTTATCAATAAAAAGCACACTGTCTAAGTTGTGGAGTCCACTTCCACAGTAGATCAGTTACCAGCAATGTACCACAAGGATTGGTATTGGGCCCTCTACTGTTTGGAATCTATTTGTCTGAAGTCCAAGCAAAAGTAGTCAGCCTGTGCCTTACCAAGTTTGCAGACAACTGTATACTGGGTGCAGTCATAGAGTCAACATATTACAGAAGAAACTGACATAAACAAATGATTGGTGCCAAAGCCATGGACTAAACTAAATGCAAAAAAAAAAAAGCCTCATTATCCTCTTTGGCAGAGAAGTAGTCCATGCTAAATACAATATAGATAACACCACTCTAAGCTGAAACCTATTTATGTAAGGCTTGGGAACACAGGTTGACAGCAATATAAACTTTGATCACCATGTATCCACAGCTGTAAGGAAAGCTTTCTACACCTCACATCTCATAAATAAGGGCATCGCATCTAAGACCAAGGAGCTCATAGCTCCGCTGTATTCAACCCTTATCAAAGCACTAATTGAGTACAATGCTCCCTTCTGTTTGTACCTCATAAGACACCTGCAGCAACTGGAAAGACCACAGATGTTTCTAAACAAGAGAATCCAGAGCCTCCAAAACATGACCTACATGGAAAGATTGAAACCCTTTCACTGTTCTCTGTATCGTACAGACTGCTGAGAAGCAACATGTGCCTATCCTACAGAGCAGTCTCTGATGCTGCCCTAATAGAAATGCTGCACATTCACAAATCAAATGGGACAAGAGTCATTTACTCCAAGAATTTCAATCTAGAATGAGACATTTATAGAACATGCTGAAGAAACAGCTATATCTCCCAGAGATTGACACTCCTCTGGAATAAGCTCCCACTTCACGTAAATTAGACCTCTTCAATGACCATATTTAAGCAAAACCTTGACATTTGAAAGGCTAACCTGAAATTCACTCCAGGGATGATACTGATGTCACTCATGGACAGGGGCAGTCAGCCTAATCATAGAATCACTCAACTAACAAGAACCATCTAACTATGGTCAATTAGGGTGCATGTTTTTATTTTACATGGTTAGGCTTGTAAAGACCCTAGGGCTAAAAGCCTAGTAACCTCTTCTGAACCTATGAACCTATAAGATAGAACAGCAGAGCCAGATGTATGCTGACATATACCTTCTGTATAGCCAACATAATAACAGAAGGTCAAGTGCCTAACAAGCACACATAGGACCAGTGTGCTGCAGCTATATTTGCATGGTCATAGCAGAGTAGGTGACTGCAAATATCTATTTGCCTAATATAGTACAATATAATATAATACAATGTTAATGTAATATACTATAATATAATATAATATAATATAATATAATATAATATAATATAATATAATATAATATAATATAATATAATGTATTATACAATGTGCATGCTGATTGGTCAGCCCAAACAGTGTGCCCTTTGTAAATTGACCATATACCAACAGAGAAAAGTCTAGTCACCCGGACTTTTTTCTGTTAATATATGCAAAGGCTTTGCAGTTTTCTTGAGCTAAGAGGTAGAGAGGTATGTATGGAGGGCAGAGAAAATACAAGGAAAATCAGGCAACCAAAATAACATACCTGATTTTCCCTGTATTTTTGCCCTGTCTTCTCATACCTCTAAACATTTTTTTTCAAACGAAAAATAAAGAAGCAACACAGGTTTTCCTCTCTGTTGCTTGCTTTCAAAGTACTGATGTATTGCGTAAGCATGGGAACATAAGTCCCATATGCATGTGCAGTACATTAGCAAAGCAGCAGAATGTGGAAACAACATGGAAGAACACCACAGCTGTTAAACAAAGTGATTAAACCACACTAGCCATGGGTAAATCTTCAATATACTACACCCACTTGTTGTGTTGGTTATTCCTGTAATATAATATTTCCATCTATCTATGTATAAATATATATAAAATGCAGTATATATATATATATATATATATATATATATATATATATATATATATATATATATATATATATATATATATATATATATATAAAACATCTCCTTCTCTCTCTCTCTCTTTCTACATATATATATATATATATATATATATATACACGCACACGCACACGCACACACACACAAATATATATATATATATATATATATATATATATATATATATATATATATATATATATATATATATATATATATATGTATGTGGTGGCGGAGTGGTACAGTGGTTAATATTGTCACCTCCCATCAAAAGGTTCTCTGGTTGGATTCTTGGCTGGGATGCCTTCTGTATGGAGTCTGCATGTCCTCCCTGCATTTCCTTGGGTTTTCTCCAGGTACTCTGGTTTCCACCCACTTCCCAAAGACATGTCTTGAGCTTTACTCACTGGGCCTCTTTTGAAAATGGACTCTGTCCTAGTTGGACTTTCCTGGTCAACAAATTTTAAATAAATATGTACATATAGATAGATATCTATATTAGTGTGGCACAGTGGTACTGCATTTAATGTTGTTGCCTCAGAGCAAAAGGTTCTCTGGTTCAATTCTCAGCTAGGGTGCCTTCTATGGGGAGTCTACATGCCCTCCAAGTGCACCCATGAGTTCACTGGGTGTTCTGATTTCCTCCAACATACCAAAGGCATACAGTAGATGGATTGTACTCTTCAAATTGCTTAAACAAACAGAAAAACAAGAAAAAGAGACGGAGTGGTAAAATCAAACCTAAACTTGTTTATTGAGCGCTTTCAGAGAGGGCAATACCTCTCCTTCTTCAGACATACAACGTGCCAATTAAGCACCATTATATATTATTAAAAAAACCTTAATTATTCAATTAAAACACGTAACTACCGTATCTTAAAAGGGATATTCCAACTTAAAAACACACATATAATATTGCTTAGTATGGCAGACACAAATGCAGAGCAAACGGACAAATATTACACCAGCATGACTACTAACCTAGAGTGAAAAACCTAGTCTAAAGTTATACATTAACAGTGAATATATATTAAATATTCGTTAAATGACCATTAGCCATGTAAATGTATATATTAGTCTTGCTATAATTTTTAAGCTTTTCAATAACTCTATAATAGGCGAGAACAGTGCAAGCAGGAAAAAAATGTTAAAAAATAATAGAAAATATTAAAAAATTTATATATTTGCAGCTGCCATTATTATTACCACTAGTTCCCTGTTATAAATATTATATATATACTTTTTGACATATATACATTTTTTAACATTTTCTATTTTTTTTAAATATTTTCTAAGTTTAGGTTTGATTTTACCGCTCCGTCTCTTTTTCTCATTTTTCTGTTTTTCTGTTTGTTTAAACAGTTTGTTTGGTTACTCTTTAAATTGCCCATAGGTGTGAGTCTGCATGTGTATGTGTGGTATGAAAGAACAATCATATAATTTTTGGTGGTTTTCTGAATGTTAACTTTTGTGTATTTTCTTGCAAAAAAAGTCAGACTTCTGAAAAGCAAAGTTTTTTTTTCATACTAAATGTAATTAACTCAAAAATATGGCCTTAAAGTAATTAGAGAGGTTGATGCAGCCTGAATGCATATTTTTGGTTGAAAACGAAAATTCAAAAATGCCAGCATTTTGGCATTTGTGCAACTGTTTCACAAAGTGAAAATTAATATTCTTGGTAATTGGTCTTTAATTTCTCTGCAAACATACAAGGCATGGAATATATACTTTCAAGAGATAATATGAGGGATATATTGTATTTCAAGCAACAGATACTGTATCAAGTTAGATTTATCACATGCATTTCAAGGAGAAAGAGATTATTACATTTATTAACATTTTTACATTCTTGCCTCATGATTCTGAGTTCAAAGCTTATCTAGCTTAGAGCATGCAGCTGTTTTTATATCAAATATACTAAAATACAAGTAAATGCATATTAGTTGAATGCTTACCAGGGCTAGGCAGCAGACATTTAAGGAAGAACATTTCTGTATGTTCTAAAAAAATCCTTCTTTCAAACACAGATGAGCACAAAATATTAGTACTGCCTTTGCATTTGTATACAAGTAGTCATGCAAATTAATTAAAACTTAATTTACTTCATCTGATTTTAGGAGTATTTCATCCTAATATAAATACAAAATAAGAAAATCACTGGGAACTGCTGCTGTACGAACACAATAAATATTTATTAAGACACTGAGAGTAAAAAACAACAAAGTGAGCGCTTTCGGGCTAAACCCTTCATCAGACAAAAGTGCTCTTACAAACATATCATTTTTAAAAAATACTTACACCAATCAGTACTCAGAAAAACCTTCTGTGGGTTGTCCTGATACAAACTATTCAATTAATAATTAAAGGCACATACTACTGGTGATGTGTATTCAATAAAATGAAAATAAAAATGAAAATAAAAATCATAAATAAAAATGAAAATAAAAATCAATAAAAAGCACGCCTATTTTTGAGAGTGGGTTTCAGGGGTACCATATCATTCAATCCTGGTTTAACATGGGCTGTTAGATCTAAAATCCATTGTGATTCTATAGCCTCTGTTTTCAGCCTGATATCACCACCTCTCTTATTGAGAAAAACATTAGCAACCACCCTGAATTTAAAATTATGTGTTGGGTGATCCTTAACATGATTATATAGTGCATTGTGCTCATCACAATTCCTAATGGAGCCTAAATGTTGCAGGATCCTGGTCTTTAACATATTGTTGGTCTTGCCAACATAATATCCTTGACATGATGTATATCCTGCCATATATACCACATTAGTGGTCCTACAGGTAGCTACTCTACTTTAACTCTTGCAATTCTCTATGAAACATCTTCAGTGTTCCATGATATATTGCGTAGGTTCAGAGATTTCACTTGTGATAAAGCCTCTTAGACCATACACACTTTAAACAAAGAATATGCATGAACTACAACAAAGGATATGTTTTTGTCAATACATTTTTACTGTGCATCTTTTGGATGGAGGCATAACCTAGTTTTATTAAGCTCATCTCCCTTCATATGCACCATTCCCTGTCATCTATTCATTAGCTAACAATACATTTATGTCATTGAAATTAGACTGTCTGAGAAATGCTTTCAAAATAAGATCCCAGAGTCTCATAACCAGATTAATATTGTATTTTAATTGAGATTATTTTGAAAAACATAATTAATTTAAAAAGTTAAATATTTCTTTCACTTCTTGAAGTAAAACGTAATTAAGTTTACTTCCATGACTGTGGAGAAAGATCACATTTTTTAAGTGTGAGGCTATGGTACAGTTAATATAAATGATGAAATTTCTTCTAATAATATTCTTGATTTGAGTGTGGTTGAGTATATTCAGAAAAATTGTCGCACCTAATTTATTTATATTCTTGTCTCTGGAATATTTTCTGATGCTTCACAAAAAAAAAAAAAAAAAACATGCCCCACCAACATTCCTATAGTGTGATTTAAAACTAAAAAAGATTTCTTGCTTCAATCAGCATTTTAAGGAGTATGATAAGCTTCTTGAAGGTTAGCTCTTTCTTTTTACAATGAGATTTTTTTACATGCAGTCTTGAAAAAGATTGCACTCATTAGAATGTATTTTAGTATTAAACTTTCTATTCCCTCAAGTTAAATGTTACATTTTTAATGAGTTCCTAGTGCTGCAAAATCCATAAAGTCCATATTTTAAAATGCCTAATATGTTATTTGTAATATCTATATATATATATATATATATATATATATATATATATGATAAGTTTTATACTACAGTGTTGAATACTGATGTAAGAGACAAAACACATTTATGTCATAATTTTAATTGCAGGTATAGTTCACATAGGTTACACAGTCACTTACTCTGCAGTTCTTCACTTTTAACACACATTAATTAGATTTCTTAAGCACAGCCAGCCAGTGATAAAAATAAACAACAGTGCTGTATGTAATAAATGATTTTAAGGCACTTCTCAGGGACAGGATATGTCATTAACTATTGTCTGAACGAGGGTGGTTTGTCCAGAAATCATTCAATAACATTGTTTATGTATATTATCAACTAATTATTATTAGTAGTAAAATTACAAAAATAACTTGTTTTAAAGAAGAAATGGGTGGGGGGTGTTTCAACATACTCACAGATATTTATGGCATGGTCTAGGAGCCTGTTCCAGCTAATGAAACTCATACATTTTTGTTGGTTTGCTAACATTAACATTCGCATGCTCTATAAGATATCTGTACTTGTCAGAGAATGTAGCGATTATCATATGTACCACCCTCCACCTCCACACACCCCACCCCACATTCTAGTGTGTTCAATCTGTAAGTACAAGTCAGTGCAATGATATATCACAAAGACCTAATTTGGAAGCCTGGGTCATTCTGAAAAATATAAGCATTCCTTATGCTCCCTACACTTGGACTATACTGTCCATTTCACATTATGCCATTAGGTAATCATTTATTTATATGTTTATATACATCTGTTTGCCAGGAAGGACTGAATGGGAAAATAGGATAAACAAAGCAAAACACAATAGCTTGATATTATGTCTACAATAATACAGTCCTCATAAAAAACAAATGACTAATAATAATCATGGCACAAGAAAATGAACTAACATAATACTGGTTGAGCATCTGTAGCAGTTTGGTCAACAGAAAAAAAACATCACTGCACTAGTACATTTGCTAGAATTCGTGAATATGACAGAAAATGCAGTACAACAGAATCAAATACAGTTTTTTTATTTATTTTTTGAAAATGCTGTACAAATGACACTCCTGTTGTAAGAGTAGGATGTGCAGAAAATAACTAATTGCTGCAAACCTATAAAGAAAGCATTAGAGTAGGAAATGCTATGTGACAGGAAAAGGATGGCATCTTCTAGCTATATGAGCTAAAAATATGAGAAGTTATTAGAGTGGGCATAGCAAATAAGGAAATATGATAGGTCAGGCTATAGAAGATCACAGTGGCAGAACTAAGAAACCCTACTGCATTAGAGCAGATCGTAAATTAGAGAAGTTTCAATTACTGCACAGAGAATAATGAAGCAGTATAAAGATATATGGCAAAAGTTGGAGTTCAATGAGTGATTAGCTAGCAAACAGAAGTAGAAATAATTATTAAAGAATTATAGAGATAGGACAGAAACCAGGTAAGAGTGCAAGATGAAGATGGAGAGAAACAAGGGAAAAGTGATGTAGAGATGTATTAGTGATTACTTGAGAGACAAATAGAACAGAATAGGAGATAGTCAGTTGGAATCATCAGTTCTAAGTTTCTCCTGTCATAGGACAGAAACAGGAGGCCCATATGAAAGAGGACAGCAATTCCTGTCTGTTCTAAATACCAAATACAGTACACTGCATTTCATCTTTTATCTTGCAAGATGACAAAACAACTCAACTTCATTGCTAAAATAAGACTTCTTATATTAAAACACTTTATAATGTACTACCTATCCAAAATGTCCTTTGTATGCCAATGTACATTAGCGTATAGATAATTGGTCAGTCATTGCCTTCTCCTGCTGAGCTGGACAACAATTGGGCTAAATAATCAGTACATTAGTCAGTTTACTTACTTATTAATAGTGTAGTTTAATGGGTCATTTAGAGTACTTCAAACTGATGCAAACTAAAAATTTAGATAGCTTTGGATATGTAATAAATAACTAATGAAAGGCAATGTAGTTTAAAACAATGCAAAAATTCATAAAACAGGGAATTTAAGACTAGAAGAGTACATTAACCATGCAATAGAATACAACAAATAAGCATTATATAAACATTAGAAGTAAAGTTCAAACAAAAAAAATGTTCATCTTATCAGATAAATTTTATGTACACAACTAGACACTACAATAATAGAAAATGTAACGCAAAATAGTTGACATAGTCCTTATGATATATTTCAACTACTTATTTTCTTTAAAAATTCTGCAGATTAGTATTAAAGGTGTATTTGAATAGATGCTTTCTGTATTGTTTAGATAGCGAGCTAGTAGTACTGATAATGTGTAGTAGGATTTAGTATTCCTCACAGATTTCCATCTTTGTAGGTAACTAGATGAAATGCCGTCTATCATGCATGAAAGATTTAGTGGGATGTTCTCCCATTAACATTCCAACATTATGCAACATGAAAGATATTCTAATAATGAAATACTGCCTCTGGTACATGAGAGCAAAACAGTAGGATCGCCACTATTTCTTGCTGGCACATTGAATCAGTCGCACATCTGTCTGAGTCCATGAATGTGTGCTTTCCACATTTTGTGCTTGGTCAAACAGTTTTTCTATCTCCCTAGACCAAATGTCACTAAATTGAAGTCCTGTTTCTAGTACTCATCCATCCATCTAGACATGCAGTTTACTCCACAATGCTTAATTTTCAAGTTTCTTTGCACTTCCAATAAGACCAGCCCCTGTCCTGATAACACACAGGCACACACAGCACAGCATGCTAGAACATAGACTTTTACAAAATTCAGGGTCTCCTCCCTTACCATCTTTAAGGTTTCTGTATTTTTTTACTATTGATATAGATACGGATCCAGAGTAAGTGTTTCCTTTACTATGAAAGAAAAGCTCTGCTTTTTAAAGTCTTCTACATCCTATTCATCAAACCATTCTGTTTGTGAATCTATGTTCTCTGCACCAGTTAAAGACACTGCTATTCAAGGACTCTCATTCTGTCCACCAATCAAAGACACTGTTTTCTAAGGACTCTTGTTCTGAGCACCAGTCAAAGAGACTGTTATCCAAGAACTCACATTAAGCCTCTTAACTTACTTCTCACATGTTAACTGATCCCCTTATCTACCCTTTGTTGCTGTTTTACTGTAAATTGTTCTTCTTTAATGTCAACTCCAAAACTCCAATAATATATGTGTGATCCTAAAAATATAATAATGAAGTGGGGAACTTGCCATTTATTTGTAGGGGAAAGCTTACTGCATTCCCCAATGTGGTGAATGTACCCCACACACACATTCTCTACCTATATAAATTAACACCAACATACAGGGGAAGCAATGAGGTTTAAAAGAAGGCAGGACTTAAATGATCTAAGTAATGTTTGACTGAAAATGATTGAGTAAATTATAAGTGATGTCTAATATTTGCAGCTGAGACTGTGTCAATATGGCTTGTGATGTTAAATGCTTGCAACTAGGATAGTGTTAGTGTGGTTTGTTTTCATTTATATAAATGTTTGATTGCCTATGTCATAAGTGATGGTTTAATAAAGATGTTTCTTGTTTAAAAAAGGGAAGAAACTGAATATTTTATGTAATTGCTTAGGTTATATGATATATACTGTATTTCCCTGAAAATAAGAACTGGTCTTATACCTTTCCCCCGCCAAAATACGCATTAGGGCTTATTATCAGGGGATGTCTTATTTACCTCCCTGTACAACAATCTACATTTATTAATTTATTCATGTACACAAATTGACATTTATTCATGTACACAAATCAACATTTATTCATGTACGATAATCGACATTTATTCATGTACACAAATTGAAATTTAATTGGCACTTTTCTGTTATTGGGCAACAGTTCTAGGTAATGTGTTAACAGTTGTGTAATAATTCTACGTAAACAGTGCAATAAGCATTTCAACCTCAGAATATCTAAACCTTGGCTTTCACAGTGCAATATTTCATGCTTAACAAAAAGTCCAGAAAAATCTCAATACATGTGTATTGGAGGAGGGGAATTAAACAGGTGAATAACTGGCACTTTTTGATGGTTGATGCTTTCTTTATTCCTTACCCAAACCATAAGATAAGAATGATGGAAAGTCATAAAAATTAAGTCTGGTAACTAGTGGCCTTACTTTGCAATTACCCCTTGATAATGAAACGTTCCCTTAATACAATAAAGTAAAAAAAAACTGACAACAGCTTGCTGGCAGCTGAAAGCAGAAGCAATCCATTCTGTTGCCCCAATAATGGAAAAGTTATTCAAATACAGTCATGTCATCTTCTTCTGGAGCATTATCATAGGTCTCCAACCCCCAAATTCCAGCCTGAATTTCTTCCGACTCCATTTCCTGTAGAACCATTGGCCCCAAACTGTCATGCCTAACAATAGAGCTCTCCTTAAATGAGCACTGCTTGTCCAAGTAGCCTGCTCGTAGTGCATTGGCAACACAGCTGTCAGTCATTTTATATCATGAATTTTTCACCCAAGTCACAACCTCTTGTAGGCTAGGCTTCACAAAGTTTCCATGCTGATTTCTCTCCATTCTATTTTCAATGTAGTCATTGAGTTCCATGTGCAAATGGTCCTTCAATGGCTTGTTTATTGCAATATCAAGAGTCTGGAGATAGGCAGTCATTCATGTGGGAATCATTATTTGATCTATTCTTCTCCGTGCAAGGAATTTCTTCATGTATTTAGCACGGTGAGCACTGGCTGAATCCCAATCAAGCAGACCTCTTTCGCCACCTCACAAAACAAGTGGCAGCATTACATTGAACCACTTCCTTATAACTGCTTGTGTGCACCAGGCTTTTTCAGTTTCAAGAATGTAAATGCCTGAAACACATTAAATCTTATCTTTCTTGCCCTTACTAATGATTAGAGGTGGGGTTTTCTTTCCATCTGGACGAATTGGCAAAATACAGGTAACACGTGCACTTTCTTAACTAGTGGAGGTAATGTAGATTGACAAGGCACCCCTGTGATCAATTGTTGTTTGAGATCCTTGGCCCATAAACACTGCAGTTTCATCCATAGCAATCTTGTTGACAGTTGGTATTTAGAAAAGTCAATTCCATCAACAAAGGAGTTGAGCTCAAGTGCACGTTTAATAACTTCAGTATCTTCCAGCTTGAACAGTGTTCTTGATCTTCTTAGAGACAGTTCATATCGCTGAAGGAAGCCATCCAGCCAATGTTGTGATGCTTTGAATTCTTCTGGGGATATTTCTAATTGTGGTGGCATTGCAAGGGCAAATGCTTGAGTATCAGCCCTGCGCGCAACCAAAGCCTTTGCTCTCTTGTTAGCAATCCATTCATAGATGATGTCTTCCAGCTCAGGAAATAATGGTTGCCGACCTGATCCACACTTGCACTTTTTAGCATTTCCCTCGTCGGCCTGTTGACTGAGGTTATCATACGTTGCACACCATTTTTGGACCATTCAGAGATCCAACTTCTTCTCTTTGCAGAAAGCCATCAGATTCTATCCCCGGGAGTCTTCCATGATTCCTTTCTTGTACTCGACAGAATAGCTCTTTCTTTTTGTGGTCATCTTGTCTGGGAGGGGTTAATTGAAAACTTACGAGACAGGAGTAGCAACATAAAATGACGACGGTTATGAAGGCACAACCACAGTCGTTCATTATCAAGTGTGCACGTTTTACGTGCGTTGTCTGTACTTTGACCAAAGTACACTTGCCAGTGTTTATGGGCCAAGGATCTCAACTGTCAAATGTGAGTGAGGATTAGGGTTACAGTAAGAATTGTGGAGGACTCCCAGGGAAAGAATCTTATGACTTTCTGCAAAGAGAAGAAGTTGGGTGTCTGAATGGTCTGAAAATGGTGAGCAGAGTATGATAACCAAAGTCAACAGGTGTCAATAATATTATTTTATAATTCAACATGTCCATCGTGTGTTGTTGATGATCTTAACTGGGGCTTATTTTTGGGTTAGGGCTTATATCAAGACCACCCTGGAAAGCTATGCTAGGCCTTATTCTCTGGTTAGGTCTTATTCATGGAGAAATACGGTATCAATATATGTGAAGTATAATGTTTGTTATGTTAATACATTTTGATTACATTTTATAAATGTAAACTTGCCTATGTCACAAGTGATAATTCAATAAAAGTGTGTTAGAAAGATTGCTGTACCTTGGAGAAGAGGGAATAATTGAAGATACAATAGTTTTGCAATTAATATTTATTTCCCTGTAATCACACTTAAATTCTTTCTGCTCCAAGGACTGAACTTAAAGTCTGACATTTAAAATTAGAATCATATCCATCCTCTTTGGTCCTTTTGAAGTATTTTTTACTCTGAGTCTATGTCTATAGAAAGGGCAATTGTTACTGTAACCTCAGTCAAAAAGTGTCATTCCACCAATATATTTTTTCTAAACACACTGCCATCTAAGTCCTTTCCAGTTCTTTTGATCACTGACTTTCAATAACATTTTTGGCTTTTCTGCAACACATCCAATTCTGAGCATTTTCCTTCATGAGGTCTAAAGTTCTTTGGCATCACTCCCTTTCATTTAGTGTATTTTAAAGTCACTGTTATACTTGGACATACTCAGTTTGGTGGTGCAAAGTTTAATAACATTATGAACGTTTTCAGCTGTAGACAACAGCCCTTTATTTATTAACAGGCTAGGTCCTATAAATGTTGATAGTTGCAGCTTAATATTACAAGATAATGTAAAGCCAGCTTATTACATCTTAATATATAGCACTGTGGGACTCAATAAACATGTATATTGCAGAATTACTTTCTAGCTTTTCAGTAAAAAAGCTCTTAACCTTAACTTACCCGTTGACTTACATTTCAGACATTATCACTATCTTGCTTTTGTCATTATCTCTCTCTTTTACAATATGAATGATCTCATTCACAAGACAGTAGAAAAAGCCTCGAGCATGTATTGCTGAAGTCCATTTGGTAACTGATTTTGGATTTATTCTTCCTTCATCTTTTTGTTATTTATCTCCTCATCATCTCTGGATTGACAGTTTTGTCTATGTGGATAGTAAAGTCATCGGCAACGCTTGGCCCATTGTATCTGCTGACAACTTCCTGTTATATTTGTGTTTGTAGAATCTATATGAGGAGAAAATCATCTCATCCCCCACTCCGAAAATAAATAAATAAATACATACGTGCATACAAACATACATTAAATAAATAAATAAATAAATAAATAAATAGTGTCTGCTTTTCCATTACTACCCAGCACAATATCTTTGTAAACTTGTTTGGCATGCTCAAAAATAAGCTACATAATTACATAGATATAGATTACTGCGAACATGTGAGTTTTTGGACTTGTATCTCACGGAGTACAGTAATGCATTGTACTTAAATGGAGTTCCATACCACAGCATAAAAAGTACAGTTTTATAAGTAAAACTTACCATAACAGTAGGTATTTAAATGATCACTGCTTCAGTAACCTTAGCTGTATGGGTTATATTCTGCCAAGAATATAATAGCCATCCGATTTCGAAAGCTTCTGTGTACCTTCCACTGACCCAAACTGTAAGGCAGTTGAGCTGAGCAGACTAAAAGGCAGTTTTGGGTGTAAAGCCCTTCAGAGCTTTCTTGCCAGCAGAGAGAGAGAGAAGCTGAGCCTTGAGAGGACAATCCCAGGAAGAAGAAAATATAAATGTCCACACCCTGTGTCAACTTCAAAAAGATCAACACAGGTTCAGATTAAGGCACTTTAATCTTGCAGCAAGGAGACAAAAACATGCTAATACAGAGTTTGTCTAATTAGAATCAGGAAGTGAAGCTATTCTTATACATTTCTTACAAGACATTGCCCACCAAGCTGACGTAATAAATCACAAATTCAATATTATTTCACAGCAGCTGTTTGTCCATGATTTTCTGCTGGCATATCAAGTTTACAAAAAAACTTTCTAAGAAAAACAACGTGGCCTTGATGACCACCAGTCAGATACAACTTCTCTCTATGCAATGTTACCATTCAAGGTACTATGGCTAATTTGAGCACAAAGCTAGTACAGATTATAGTTCATTTCTTCAAGCAGTCTTTGTTTGATGTATCTCTTCTTTTCCGCAGCTGTGCATGTTCTCATAACACGAACAGAGCTGATTGTTCATATTCAATCACATTATAGAAAACAGTATTGTTCTATTCATTCACTATTCATTCATTTTCCTGACCTACCAGATAATCACCTGCTTCTCAGTAAATTTCCAAAAGGCATAAACATGAATTTTGCTGTGCTAGCAAATACTAGGTCAGAGAGCATCTTGCAATTTCAGAAAGCATACTGCAGTTTGAAAAAGCATCTTATAATTTCATACAGAATTAAGCTGTACATAAAATAGAATGAAATGTGTTAACCCTTTTAGCTTCTAATAAGCACTGAACATATACATTAATACATATTTTTCTAACACCCTGGCATAAAAAAATCACAGCAAAAAACAAGGGAGATGGAGGGAGGGAGTGGATACTGCAGCAGTAATTGTTCAAACATCTACTGTTACTTTAAGTTTTACTTACACAGCTGTACAATGTTCATCATATTGATTGCTGCTGCAGTAGCCCTAGCTATGTAGGCAGATTTGTTTAGCTAACTACATTTGTGAGGTGGAAGGACAAGAGTCCAGGATCCCCTGGAGATTTGTCCTAGCGAAGCTTGTTCTAGGCCTAGAGAAGGCATCAAGCTTATAGTGCTTTATAAAAGACGTCCAGAGGGCTAAGTAGCAGCTTCTACAATACTTCTACAATCTAAACCTTTCCAAAAAGCCATAGATAAACCCAGGGCCCTGAGTGAGTTAGTCTTGACCCTGCCTGGAACAGTTTTAGTATGGTGAGTTTAAAAAAAAAAGGTAATAACCTTAGATAGTCATTTGGAAACAGTCTGTTTTGACACAGGTTGTTATCACTTCTTCTTACTTTCAAAAAAATTACCAACTGATCCAAATATCTGAAAGATTTAGTTCTGTCAAGATAGTGCCTGGGTTACCTGTGGACATCCAAGTTTAGGGGTATCCTTTCTCCCTCGTGCTTAGGTTCAGGAAAGAAAACAGGGGATGGGTAGTTTGGCTTAAAGTAAGCCCTGATCCTACTGTATGCAGAAAAAGTTATCAAGGAAACTGTCCCTTTCCCTGTCTCTGTGGATAATCACATAATGTTGACTCACCATAAAAGCTTGCAACTTGTATACCCTTCTTGCAGAGATCAGAGCAAACAGGAACTCTATTTTCCATGTAAAGAACATCAATTCAGCCAGATTAGCTGGTTCAAATGGAGCAAGTGTTGACTTCTCTAACACATAATTAAGATTCCAAAGAGAGGCTAATTTCTTGGAGAACTCTTATGCAAAACCTCTTTCAAGAGCATTTTCACATGAGACTGTATTGAAAGAGGAGAATCCATTGGCAAACATGCAGAAATGGCTTACAAATAAACACTGATTTAAGAATAAAATAGGTCATAGGATAACAACTCTCAAATATTGTAGAAAAAGAGAACAACTAGCCTGAATGGGTGCTGGTTATGTTGATGGCACCAAGTACAAAACCTTTCCCATTTGCTAACATGTTATGTTTAGTAGCAGGCTTTCTTGCCTCCATTCATACCTGCTGAATGTCCTCAGTAAATAGGTCCCTTAAAACCCTAAAAGGAATTAGGATCTTTTCATGCAGGCAGCCAACTGAAGTTGATTGATGTCAGGGTATATCAAATACCTCTATTCTTGTTAGTAGATCCAGTCTGTGAGGAAGGTTATGATAACTGCCTTGTGTGAAGGAGTTAAGAAAGATATTTGAATGTTTTCTTGAAATCCCAGCTTGTGTAAGAGATCTCTCACCCAAGAGAGAGATATTCCTGACACTGTGAAAAAGACTTTGCAAAGATAAAGAAGTTGTCTAAATATGTAAAAATGTGAATATGCTGTAGCCTGCACTGAGCTATAATGGAGCTAGACAATTTCTGAACACATTTGGTGCAGTGGATAGTCTAAAGGTAAGGCAGAGAACCGATAATGTGATCTAGACACATGTCTGGATGAATACAGACATACTGACATGCATCTTTTTAGTCTAGTGTTACCAGAAAACTTGAAAAAGGAAGAAGAGGTAATAGGTCGTGAATTGACATCATTTTCTTTGGCCAGTATCACCAACAGGTTCAGGAAAGAAAGATCCAGAATTGGTCTTTAAGTATTTGCTTTTTTGGCACTAGGAACTTCCTTGAATAAAAGCCCTTTCCCAGCTGGGAAGAAGGAACTGGTTCTATCACTTCTTGATACATGCTGTGATATATCATGTGATGAAGAACCATTAGAAACAAAGAGTCTGATCTACAGGATGAGAAATGACCAACTGGAAATAAGAAATTTCCTCCCACTGCCACCTGCAAACTTGCTGAATGATTTTCAGAACCTATTTATCTGAAACTATCTGTTGTCAGAGAGAAATGGAATTTCAGACATTCTGGAAGAAATGGGAGGGGTTCACAAAGTCTCTTGAATATTCATTCAAACCTGTTAGACTGTCCTTGGTTTTGGGAGGTTCAAAACTTCTTTTTAGAACCCCTTACCATTTCATCTTACACTGTAATTTATCTATATTTTGTTGAGACATTTTTTCTGTTTTTTTTTTTTTTTTTTTGCCAAAATTAGATGAGGAGATAGAAGATCCCTTGGAAAATTTGGAAAGTAGGGCTAAAAAATCCCTGGATCATCTTACCCCTTTCATCACACTTTTTGATCACCTCTACAGCAGCAGGGCCAAATATTAATTCTCCATCCAAGGAATAATTTAAAATCTAATTTTTAACATAATTTGGGAGGTCCTGAGAATACAGCTATGGAAACCTCCCTCAAAACAGTACCAGTGGTCATAACCCTGGTAGAAGTATCAACAGATTCATATGTAAACTGTAAACAATGAGGACTGACCTGTGCAGTAGAAAAAAATAAGTTATTTCAAGCAGATTTGTCCTCACAAGAAGAAACTGTAGATACAAAATTCTTTATATTTATGCAGTTCATCAGAACAAACTGTAACATATGAGGCTGATATGTCAAAATTCTGAAAATCAAAATTGCATAAGTGTACACAATATCTTCCCCAGGGATGATCAAAGCATTCTGACATAACAAACAGACCTTCCCTATTCCATCTCCCAGCACCAACAAGAGTGGTGCTGCCTTACTCACTGAAGGCACCTAACAGCTGTAGAGGATGTGGCTAACCCCTGGCCCAAAGTGGCTGTAGGTGCTACAACAGAGGGATTCAGGGTAAAAGATGAGTGGTCTGAAATACAACAAATGACCACAGCAAAGTCTCCCACATGCAGCTGAGACAAACTGATAGCTTGTTGTAGTGGCAGAAAATGTTTACTTAAGTTTTTCTTTTTCTGACTGAAAGAAGGACCTACCATGGGACCGGTAGTCTGTTCTATGGTCAAGCTGAAAATGGTACCTCTTTCCTGAGGAAGATAAGTAGCAATTGCTAATAAACACTACCAGTCCACAAAGGTTGCTTTTTTGATAGAAAAACATACCCCTAGATTCAGTAATCTTCTGTGCAGGACTAGCTTACTCCTGCAAGGAAGCAACCATTTAGGAGCAGCACAACAACATGCTATGCATATTAATGAAGGTGCACTGCCTGAGCTCCTAAATGGACACGGAGCATGGATGAGTGCAGGGGGCATGTCTGAGAGCTGTGCTCTCACAATATACATGCCCCTGCAATCAAGAACTGCAGTTTAGCAATAACAATGAGTGAGACCGCTCACAGGGGGTTGCATACCCCCAGCAACACCCCCCAAGTTTATAAGAGCAATAGTTAAAATATAATAATATAAACAAGCACATTATTTTTATCAAACAGATAACATTTAACTGTAGGTGCGCAGATTTGCCCATTGCATAGCTACGTATACTGCAGCTTAAATGGCACAAAAAGATAAATATCAAGATATATGCAAATGAAGCAGTACTGCAATAGTGTATTGGTCTGAGCATTTGCCTTACGAGCAATCATTCCTGGTTTGAATCTCACTCCAGTACATTCAATTTTCCATGCCAAATCACTTTATGAACAATATTTTTTGTTGCATAACCTGCTAAATAGCATATATTTGTGAACTGGAGTACAGCATTAAATGCAGATGTGAGGTGTCATTGTAATAATGTTGTAAAATCCACAGATAAACACAAGTCTGCCATACAGTATATGTAGACATGAGTCAAGGACACAAATCAAAAGTATAATGTGTAATGAATGATAAATCCATAGAGTGCCCAAATTCACAACCTTCCGAAGAATCATTTTACATTTCTGTCTAAATTAGTGCGGGGGTAAGCAGGAGTAAGCACTATTAAGCAGTAGTAAGTGGGAGTAAGCATACTTAAGCAGTAGTAAGCAGGTTTAAGCCCATTTGCATGGGGGTAAGCAATGCACACACAGGTTAAGCAATATTGAAGCTAACTCTCTGTAAGCATATTTAACCGGAGGTTAGCATGTCTTACCTTTGCGCAAACCCATGCAAATCTGCTTACAATTGCTTAAAAGTGCCTTAATCACTCAGTATGCAACTGCCGCTGTTATGCCCAGCAAGAAAATAAACAGCCCTTGAACCCAGGACCCAGTACACTATAGTCACAGTAGTTAGCCAGTAAGCCATCACAACAATACATAAGATTGAGGTATCACCAAACAGATCCTCACTGTAGGAATATTAAACTTAACATGTGAAAGGAATCTATATACAGTTTTATGCTGTATAACCTACTACATAACATAAATATGTGAACTGGAGTACTGCAGTAAGTCCAGATGTGAGGTGTCATTGTAATAAAGTGTTGAAATCCCCTAATAAACACTAGGAGCCCATACAGTGTATGTACACATGAATCATGGGTACCAAACACATGTATAACATGTAATGAATAATAAATCAATGCCAAACAGCAAATAGTATGCAAATTAAAAATTAAGCAACGCTAAGCTTTGCACAGCCCTGCTTACTAGGTATAAGCAATGTGTAGGCCAGCTAAATCAGTTTGCCCATTGATATACCCCTTTAAGCAATGCCAACCTTAGGTAAACAGGTTTGCTCATAGTTTAGCATTTTCAAAACCATCCATTCATGGCAAAGTGCAGAAAATAGGCCCTATTTAAACCCAACAGGCAGGAATACATCTCATAACTGGCTGCAGCTTCCTCCTGTAAGCACTGTGACCAGAGTGGGAGAGGGAGTACGCTTTCAATTGCAGCACTGGGGCATCCAGGAGTCCAAAGTCATGGCAGGAGTCCTTGTTAAAGACCATGACTAGAGACTGTTGCAGGGCCAGTACCAGGGTGCCCAATATAAAGTGGAAGCCTTGGACTGTCTCGGCCATGACCTCACTGGTGCTACTGGCATACATTTAACTGGTGAGCAGGTCAGGCATCACTATGCTGACCTGAAGTAGAGAAAGAGGGAGCTCTTAGATCAGTGGATCCAATAGGCTAGGCAGAAGGGGTATGTCCCAACCGTGTGTATCAGTCCACTACCTCTTTAATAATTGCCAGCTCATGTATATCATGGATAGGTATGGCTAAATATTCCTCTTATGTCTTTGACTGTGGCAGACCAGCAGGCTGTGAACTGGCAAGCCCATGCCTGTAGATTACAGAGATTGCTTTGTGAGGCAGGTTAGTAATTCTCTTGCATGTACTGTCATAAGAAATAAATCTAAAAGTAGTAGAAAGTTAATTGCCAGTATAAAACCTGTTTAAGGCATGTACTGAATACACCAGACAATATGGCAGGAAGAGTCTCATATAGGTTGCATGTAAATAAAAGGTTAACAGCCTGACAATGAAGGTCTAACTGCTGGACTGCCTATGTTTACTCTGGTATCATATGGTAATGTAGTGTTACAATCTCTTAATAGTACTGTTGTATTAAGCACTGTTACCCACACTGTGCTACATAAATAAAATGTGTAGGAATGTTTGTATATGACTGTTGTAATCACAAGAGGACATATTGTACAACTGAGAGAGACTTAGCCAGAAAACATTTAAAAGATAGACAATATAATCCAAATGGCACACTCAGCTGAGATGTGAACTGTTGTATTTTTAGCACACACAGCCATGGTTCGAATCCTGGAAGTGGTAGTAAGCTGTATGCAGAATCATACCCCACAACTGCACAGATATGTCCAGAATGTCCAGTTAATTGGCCCATATCCACTGCCTTTCACCCTGTCCCCCTGGCAAATCAGTGGGATGATCCCAGACTTTTAGGCAGCAAATAATGACATACAACTGATTGTCAGACATCTATAAGAACAAATCTGTCACTCTAGCAACTCCCCCAAATGTTATGAGAGTAATAAGCAAAGTATGTCCCATCGTCACTCCCATGTTTGAAGCTGTGACCAGAGTGTGTGCAGTAACAGAATGAGATGTATGTGCATAATAATAATAATGTGGAATCTAGTAATATGTGTGGCAACATTCAGGTAGTGCTAACAAACATTCTCCCCACAGGTCTGTCAGATACGAAAACTGTGCCTAGAAATCAAAGACTGAAATCATGGACTGGTACTCTTTACTCTGGTATTGTATGGCATTGTTAGTGTTGCAGTTGCACTGACTAATAATGCATTACTCATCACTGTCATCCACACTGTGCTACATAATCAAGCTATCTAGGAAACCCTGTATAAGAGTGTTGTAATTACAAGATCAGATTGTAAAATGACAGGAGACTTATAGATAGAAATCAGAAAAGAGATACACAGCAATATCTATATAGCACACTCAGCTGTGATGTACACTGTTCTAATTTTAGCAGACACAGCCATGGTTCAAATCCTGAGAGTGGTAGTAAGCTGTATGCAGAATCAGACCCCACAAGTATGCAGAGTTATCCAGAATGTCCAGTTAATTGGCCCATATATGCTGGCTGTTACCCCGTCCCCCTGGCATATCAGTGTGCTAATCTCTGACATGTAGGCAGCATTTAATGTCATATAACTGACTGTCGGGTCTGTACGTATTTGGAAAACGTCTATGAAAACCAACCTGTCATTGTACAACTCACCAAAGATTTATGAGGGCAATAGTCAAAATATGTCCCGGTTTCACCTGCATGTTGTCAAGACATGCCCAGAGTGTGTGCAATAAGAGATGGAAAGGTATGTAAATAACATCAACCTGGAATCTGGGAATATGTGTAGAAATATTCAGGTAGTGTTAACAACAATACCTCCACAGTTATACCAGGAATGAGGTATCTACTACAGGTAAAACTCAGTTCATGTATATAGTTGTCTATATCCATATCACTGTCCAAACTAAGGCCATAGGGTAGTGTAAAAATAGCTGTAAGGTACAGATCACAGCACTGACTAGGAAAGTAATGAGAACTACAGGGATATACAAGTTGTTAATTGACATCTTTCTCTTCCCCCCACCATATCTGAAACAATAAACTAAATACACAACTCAATAGATATTTGCTCTATTAAATCTACTGTTGGGACATATGTCCTATTGTTTGATAAATATTTAAATTTGTTTCTATGCATGTGCCATGTTGAAATACTTCCACATTCGTAGCATGCTACCATCAGTGTACCTGCATACTGTTGTAATGGCCACTGTGGTTCCACATATGCATGTGTTCTGTTTGCTATGCAACTGTTCCATATCTGGTGTTTCAAGTTAATGGGAATATCTATGCATGTTGTTATACCTAATCCTGGAATGTGTTGACTATTACTAACCCACATATGTTGTAAAATTGAAAGACCACAGCACGTTTCGGAAGGCTGGTCCCAGCGGACCCATCTCTCCCACCTCATCTGGCTATGGCATTGGGTACCAGCACATCTGGTGCCCACCCCAGGACCTCCTCGTCCACTGGTCCTGCACCACCTTCGGGTGAAACTGACTCAGGCGATGGGGCTCGCACCCCCCCCGGGAATGGGCATGGACAGGACACTGTCACCTGTTGCCAGGTCTGGGGTGTGGTGCATAGCGAGGTCCGCAGGGAGTATGGAGATCTGCTACGCCAGCTTGAGGGCTGCATGGCACAACTAGAGGGTCAGCCTGGCCCTCCTACTCAGCCCCCAGCACAGCCACCTTTGGGGCCGTGAAGGTGCAGTGGTGACTGCCCATGGGTGGGGACCTCAGCCCCAATGTTTCCACTAGGGGGCTCATGGGCTTCCGACATCCAAACACCCCTCCCCATCCAAGGTGTTTACCACCCACATGTGTCCTATACCACCCCTGTCTTGTCTGTCTTGTCATCCTACCCAACCTACCTCCCCGAATATACATACTATCCCTCCCCAACATCCCACTCTCACCTTCAAAAAAAAGGCAATCTGTTTCCCCCAAAAAATCTTGCCCCATACATATCTATCCTTTTTGCATATGTGTCCACTGGACACAAGTAATCTGGTCCAATTGGCTTCACAACATATTGTTGTCCTAAAACATCTCTAAGGGGAATGAGTGTGCAAATCTACCTCCAAATCAGTGTATATGCACAGCTGTTGCTGTAGAAGAAATGGGCCGCTATGGACTTTCCCTACACCTGTCCTGCACATCCCCAGCTATTTTCCGCTACTGTCTTTCCCTCTTTGTGCCCCTTTTTCACCACTTTCCTATCAACCCTTTTTCATTTCTTTTAAAGAAATTAGCGTGGGGGTAAGCAGGAATAAGCACTTTTAAGCAGCAGTAAGCAGGTTTAAGCTTGTTTGCATGGGAGTAAGCAATGTCTACACAGGTTAAGCAACTGAGAAGCTAACTGAGTATAAGAAACTGTAACTGGAAGTTAGCAGTGCTTACCTTCCCGCAAACCCGCACAAACCCTCTTACAACTGCTTAAAAGTGCCCTAATCACTCTGTATCCAACGGCCCTTGTTCTGCCCAGCAACAAAATAAATAGCCATTGCAAGTCTTAAACCCAGGACCCTGCACACCATAGCCAAAGTGATTTCCCATTAAGCCATATCAGATATAGATAACCCTGACGTTTTCACAAACATATCATCCAGCACAGTCATTCAACAGTACAGGAAATGTAGTTGCATATATATATATATATATATATATATATATATATATATATATATATATATATATATGTATATATATATATATATATATATATATATATATATATATATATATATATATATGGGTCTACTGCTTTTCATCAAATACCATGTATTCGAAAAAGAGCAGTAGACCACTCAGTTATGTGAAAGTGCACTTATTCGAAAGGGCACTTTCGAGAACTCAACTTCTATTAATTGATCGCACTACAGTGGAGGACATCAGGAAAACGTGCTATGTCCTCCACTGTGGTGTGGTAGTTACAGACCTTAGGGTTAGGGCACGGGTCATGGTAAGGGGATAGCCCTACTAGCTATCCCCTTACCATGACCTGTGCCCTAACCCTAAGGTTCGTGACTACTGCACCACAGTGAAGGACAGGCTATCCTCCACTGTGGTACTGAAGTCACGGACCTTAGGTTTAGGACGCGAGTCATGGTAAGGGGATAGCCCTACTAGCTATCTAGCTATCCCCTTACCATGACCTGCGCCCTAACCCTAAGGTCTGTAACTACTGCACTAAACATCAGTAGTTGCCCATTCTCTGAAGTGGGTTTCACGAAAGTGCACTTTCGATTAAGTGCACTTTCACGTTACCCAGGGTCTACTGTGTGTGTTCGAAGAAGTGTATTTTCGAACTTATACAATGGACCCATATATATATATATATATATATATATATATATATATATATATATATATATATATACACACATATATGTAAGCCGCAATGGTGCAGCAGCGTTGTTGCCTCACAGCAAGAGGTTCTCCCATTCGATTCTCGGCTGGAGCATCTTCTGTGTACAGTCTGCATGTCCTCCCTGCAGTCGAGTGGCTTTCGAAAGAAATGTGTAGAATGGGCGTGCCTTCGTTGAAGGTTGGGCGTCGAGCTGGCACCTCGGCACCCATAAAAATCTACTGCCAATCACTAGCTGACCGGAGTTCCGCTGTGGCGACCTCTAACCAGGAAAAACCAAAAGAAGAAATATATATATATATATATATATATATATATATATATATATATATATATATATATATATATATATATATATATATAAATATATATATATATATATATATATATATGTATGTATACATACATCTATAGATAAATATGTCTTTTTATATATATATATATATATATATATATATATATATATATATATATATACATATATATATATATGTATGTATATACAGATATATATCTATATATATATAAAAGAGAACATAAATACATATATGAACAAAAGCACTGTTAATGGGGGTGAGGGGGCCCAAGCTGAATACCTCTTGTAAGTATTGATATCATCCCCTCCCCCACAGACAAACAGATCTGCTCTGTAACACAATACCAGTTGCAAGCCCCATACCCCTGACCCTACACAACATGGCTACAAGATGTTAACAGTAATCTACCCCACCTGTATGATATCAGGATGGTATCAATAACATATCATGCAGTACGGTTTGGCTACCACAGGGAATGTACAATGTGGAAACAATAAACATCCCCAAGATACATACACACACACACACACACACACACACACACACACATATACATATATATGTATTGATATAGATATATAGATATATATATATATATATATATATATATATATATCTATATATATATATATATATATATATATATATATATATATATATAGATAGATATATATGCAACTACACATACACACACATAGATATTTATAGGAAGATACATATTTAGAGGGTGCACAGCATATTGAACAGCCAGTATTCCTACAGTTGCCACCTTTTCAAATGGACAATGTATGAGTCACTCATACAAAAGACAATTGTTGCCTGAAACATATGCCCACAAAGAAGTCAAAGGATATGACACCACACACAGGTTTGCATACATAAGAATGTTTTATTTGTGTACTATTACAGTTGTATATGCCATGTCATATAGCTGTTAAGACTTTGAAATACATACTAACATAATCCGAAAACATAACATATGTCACTGTCCAGGCCAAGGCCTTCAAGTAGTACAACAGTAAAGACAGACTGGGTCAGAGGATAACAACCAATCAACAGTAAGTAATGCAGATGTATAGTGCAGCAGCCTCTAATTACACTCTGTACTCAATCCCTAGGGGAAAAGTCTCAAGTTGACAGAATGGGATGTATCTGTTACATAACAATGCATAACTGAAAACATCACAATCACACTGACAAACAGAACAGTCTGTATGGCAGTAAGCACTAGTCCACCAATGTTCCCAAGGTGAAATGCATGGTAATGTACAGCCATATACCTTAAGGCAGCTTACTACCTATATCCCTCACGTGATGTAACAGCCTAGGTTATATATTGTGCATACCCCTCCCCATAGATTGACATACAAGGGCATATTACATACACTGACCTCTGGACTGCAGAAGGGCACACATGTTTTGTGCAGCTGAAGCCCACATATATATGGACACTACCCTAAAATATATGTGGGGAGCCACAACAGCACTGGAATGATGGCAGGAATGGCAGCACGACATAATCACAGGCCACTACCTAACAACCCCTTATCATATCATTGTCATATGGACAAAGCCTGAACACAGGCCCATATGTGTAACAGTGTTGTCATACACTGAGTAAGTTGCTGGTGTTACAGGATAGTCTGCAACATTCCCTTAGTCAGGAATATGAAGTCAGAAACACAAATGGATGTAGCCATGTACTGATGGCACTCAACACACACAATGCCAGTGATATATCTCAAACAAGACCTGTGTGGTGGATAGACTAAACATAACAGGCACACTTTTGGCTATAATGTGGATAGACCCACAGTTGAGAGCTATGCAGACAGACTGCATTCCATGTTAAACTAGTATGTATACACAAACCCTGTAACACTGGTGCTATACAATGCAAATAACAGCACTACTCACACTCTTTCTGTAGTTTTGGAACCTTATACAAATATGTAGGTGGCCTGAGTCTGCAAGTCCTCTTGTAAGAGTCATTGCTACCTGCTGTCTGTATCACTGCTGCCCACACACAGGAAGGATGTCCTCCATACAAGAAAGGTAAAGGGACCCCGCCCACATGATGAAGGGATTTATAGTAGTGGGTTGCCATGACAGTGGTAATTGAAAGTAATACACATCATGCTGTATGCAGGTAGCAAGTGAAGGACACTGGCTGGGGCAGAGGCCATCACCTGATCATGTGCATCACCTACAAAATCCATGCTGCAATCTATTCAAAGCGGCTCAATCCATTTACTGGACAGAGACCAAGATATATACATATAGAGAGAGACTGAAAGCCAAAGCCAAAGCAAAAAAAAAAAAAAATAAAATAAAAAATAAAAAATAAAAAATAAAAAAAACATCCATCCAGCAAACTATCCAGAACAGACATCATTCCCAAAACAGGTATGCAAAGTATATGTGCATGTAATTGAATGTAGTACTTGGTCCATACTAATGGGATGGATGATGTGGAATGATTTATATGTGCCATCAGGTATTGTTGTTGTAATGATGTCCAGCTGAACAACTGCTATGGACAATAGTGTCTGTCCCTGTGGGTAGTGGGTCATACCCATCAACTGTGCAGATCAGCACTGACTGACAAGATGTAAGCCATCATAGTGTGTGTTGTGTAATGGAAAACATGTATATTAGTATGGCCAATAGCTGATGGTGGAAGTAATGTCATTATGATGGACACGTGGGTTCCAGAGCCCACCACTTGCAGGACACTCAAGTTAAAGTGTAATGTCGCATGCAGAAATGCCATAGGTGTGTAATAGGCTTACCTGCAATCTGTCTCTATATATATACACCCCTAATCTTAGGCTGTGTCCACATGTGGCACCTGTCTGTGTTGTAGCAAGGCAGAACAGTGTAGCTGTGCAGGAAGGAGAGTTAGAGAGTGTGGACCTGATGTCTGAATGCACCCTATATATATATATATATATATATATATATATATATATATATGTGTATATTTATATTTATATTTATATATATATATATATATATATATATATATATATATGTGTGTGTGTGTGTGTGTGTATGCCTACATATATACAAACACACACACACATATGTATATAAATACATGTCCCCTAGTTTTCCATCACAGTGCTGCATGCTATGTCTGAGCAAACGTCACATATATCAATACACACACACACATATATCTATATATATATATATATATATATATATATATATATATATATATATATATATATATACACCAGTAAGTATGTGCTACATGAATGGTTATGTCACGTGTGAACCCCATGTTAGGACCACAATGCCCTTGTTTGGTAAGGTGGGATTGGGAATCTGGGGAAGGATAGCAGGTATATTTGTGGAGGTAGGTTTGGTGGAAGATAGAGAAGATAGCCTACAGAGGCAGTATATGACACATGTGGTCAGTAAACACCCTGGATGGAGAGCATTGTCTGCGATGTGGAAGCCCCATGAGCCCCCATATGGAAACAATGGAAACAAGGCCCCCACCCATTGCCGGTCACAACACCAGCTTCACGGCCCTGAAGGTGCCTGGGCTGGAGGCTGAGCAGGATGAGCATGTGGACCCTGTGAGTGTGTACTGATGGCCTCAAGGTGCTGTTGCACATCCCCCAAGTCTCTGTGGAGCTCCCTATGCACCTGACCCTTGACCTGACCTCAGGTGATAGGATCATGTCTGTGTGTGCTTCCGGGGGGTCACCATCCCTGAGGTGGCTCCACCTGAAGGTAGTGCAGGACCAGTAGATGAGGAGGACCTGGGGTAGGTCCCACATGTGATGTGGCCTGGTTACATGGCCAGATGAGGTGGGAGAGGTGGTTCTGCTGGCAACTGTTCCCTAAACATGCTATTGTGTCACTGTTATAGAACATATGTGGATAGTAATAGTCCACACATTCCCGGATCATGTCCAACAGCATGCACAGATATCCCCAATAACACAAAACAACAGATGTGCAGCAATCACATAGTAAACAGACCATGTGCATATATGGAACCATAGTGGCCCTTACAATGACATGCAGGTGACATTGTCCGTAACAGGCCAGCAATGATAGTGTCCCCACAGGGAACCTGGCTACAAACACATAGCACAAAGTGTGGTACAATACGATATATGTCCCAATGGTAGGTATTCTGTAGCCATGCCTATTGAGTTGTGTGATCAGATTATTGTTGGAGATATGGTGAGGGGGGGCAGAAATGTGTATTAAGAACTATGATAATCTTGCTGTATGAGCTGCTCAGACCTGTTTCCATCTTTATGTTTTTCAGGCAAGATGTCACGTGAGAGACTTCCAGCTTATACAGTGGATGCGAATGAGGTATTCATCACACACCTGGTGCAGCACTACTAAATGTTGTTTGGCAGAACATCTCATGGGCAGCAGGAGCAGACCGCCCTGTAGAACAATCTTGTCCACAGGGTAAATGTTGGCCTGCATAACCACAGTTATGAACAGGTCCGGCATCATTGCACTGACCTACTTCGCAATGCCCGTCAGTGTGCTGATGCAGTCAGGGTGATCACCTTGCAATGGGGGGGTCATGCCATCCATCCCCCCTGACACATGTTGAGGAGCTCCTTGACAGCCTCGGGGCACCTGCCCGCCCGCACACACAACAACTGGCGGAGAGTATAGTGGAGGTGGGTGATACCACACACTGGCAGAGGAGCCTGCAGGTAAGGCCACAGGGCACATCAGTAGACCACTGTTGCATATCCATCTGCATCTGTACAGTTAGATCATGCATATGTGAGATGATTATATATAGTCTTTTGCTGCATAGTAGTAATAAACAGATGTGCATAAGCTGTAGTATTGCAGGCTTGTACTGTTGATGTAACGTAAAGCTCCACCCACCCTGTACCAATGCCACAGCTGTGGTTACTGACATCACATCTCTCACACACATATGTAGGTCCCTCTGGTATACCTCCAAGGTAGCAGCCTGTAACTGATGAGTATGTTTTTTGTTCAGGTTTGCCAATACACCAATCATGTTATGGCTATGGTATATTCCATGCACACATTTAACACACCTACCCATAATGCATGCCGTACATGTTCACGTATTGTTGCTTTTAACTGCACTGCATCACAGTGGTCACCATGATGGTGTATCTAAAGGGTATGTCAGACTCCTGCAATATAACTAACATCCTGTCATTGCAAAATGTGTGCACAGAAATTAACATAATGGTGGGACAAATGGCCTACAGTAGGGTCATGTGTGAAACATCACCCTTATACAGTGCTACAACAGTGTATATACCAGTGTTACAATGGCAACTGTTGCAGATCTACACTACGGCATATCATAATACTGTGGTCCACAACCCTTACAACCTGCAATGTGGTCCCAACATGAGCAATGAGTGCTTAATATGGAATCATAGGTTAGGGCAGCAAATATGGGGAATACATACCTTCACAAACACTGGAAGCATATGTGTGCACACACTCAATATAAAATATAATGGGAGCAGCTTTTGAGGTACTGACTGCATGCATTTGTCATGGAAATGCACTTTCCAGCAAGTACACATCCCCAATGTCACACAAGGTATTCATCTGCTGTCCAAGACGTTTGGCCATCAAATGCGCACACTCACCTGCAACAGAGGCAGTCGTGGCTTGCACACATTTTACATATGACGTGTGCCCCATACCCAACAGGCAGCACCCATTTGCTGGACGTGTAGCCATACCTCACCATTGCATATACCATGGCAGACAGTGCAGACAGTCATGTATGTAGCAAGGATGTATGGGACAGAAATGATGTAGGAAATAAACAGATGGCCATCCAAGACAGATGATGTCACATGTAGCAAACTGGTCATGCAGGCTGCCTAGTAACATGCCACAATAATGTGGGGGTTGCAGGAATGTCTAGCAAGTACTGGCTGTGCAGTACCCATGTCAGTAGTTTCCTGGACTCTGCAAACGTGTGGCCTACGGGTTAGGGTAATTAGATGTGACAGTTGTACCACAGGAAACATCAGGCAGGCCTCTTTACAGGTAGCATATGAATAACAGAAGAGGTCCACAAAAGGCATGCATTGTAATGTGTACTGGTGTACCAAGACCATGATGGAAACCTACAGACAGTATCACATAAGATACAGGTGCTTCACAACCAACACCTCACCCACCTCAGGCTCACCATCCCCATCTGTACTGTGCCAGTGCCAGTGTACACCTGTATGTTTGCCATTCATTAGCTGGGTCTAGGCTGTTACACATGGTATTCAGTGTTTGGGACACTCCAAACTGACGCACATGTGTGGGCCATAGTTGTCAAGCATCTGCAAAAAGGCTGAAGGTGGGGAGGGGGTGTCATCACGACACAACAGTACACTGCAGTAGGGACCCAAAGGATGCTACAAATGGCTGTATCTGCACACAGTCAGGGTCAGGAACTGTGGCAGATGTAACCCTGACTCCACAGCAATAGTGATGTCAGTGTGTGAACTCCAAGGGATGTGCACTTGAGTTGACCTTACAATTATGCAGAGTTGGGGGACATGTATAGGGCAGACTGACCATATACTGGCAAATGCAGATGGCCTGTGCTAGTATACTCCTGCCAGTAATAGTGACTGCTGTAGTACACATAACAGTAGGTGCAACAAACCATCATGATAAGGGTGTGCACACATATGCAACCACGAAGTGTATGCATCTCAGTCAGCATCAGCACAACTAACACATTTGTTTGACCTTGCATTTGATTGTACAGGACATATGTCACATATCAGGCTCATGTAATGTTAACATATGTAGTAATGTGGTCCCATGGCATATCAAGGAAGAGGGTGTCGTATCAATAAGGGTGTGTACACTACCCATAACCATGGTAAGGTTTGATAGTTGTCAGTGTAATAGTATCGTATTGGTCATACATGCACTGCTAATGATGACATCTGTAAATCAGGCATCAGGCATTCACAAATGACATCTGTCCACATATCATCACAGGTATGTGTCAGACAAACACATAGGGGCTGTGAGCAGCAGAGCAGACATAACTGACACAGTAATACACATTCAGCAATGGTGTGTACACCTGTGAGGTATGGTGCACAGTACATGGCAGGGTGCTGAACAGGTGCACAGTGATACTGTGTACATGGGTGCAGTGTTTTCCAGGGGAAGGGGCATTGCCTACTAACACAGCCCATGCATCACGCACATGTATACTGTTGCTACATCTATTGACTATAGCTGCACTGCATGCTGTTGATTGCCATATGTTATGCATGTTGACAGATGGGTAATGGGAGGTCTGTGTGCAATATCTTCATGCAACCTCACCTGTAAGTGTGTGTGTGGGGTGGGGGTGATTTTGTCTGTAAGTGCAATCTGGTGGAGTGGAGGGGGGTTGATGCATGTATGGTGTGTGTGTGTGTGTGTGTGTGTGTGTGTGTGTGTGTGTGTGTGTGTGTGTGTGTGTGTGTGTGTGTGTGTGTGTGTGTGTGTGTCCATGTATGCATATGTGTGATTGAGGGATTGTTCATATGTCACTACCTCCCTTTGGAATCGTGCAGTACATGGACATGGACTAATACATGAGACACCAGGAATACTTATCTGATATGTAATCTCAGGACAGCTGTTAGTATAATAAGGTCTGTGGCATGGGACATGCATTGGGAGGGAAACTAGACACCAGGTATACTGTTAAAATTGCAATCAGCAGAAAGGTGAAAGACTACCCACGTATGCAGCACTACAGATGCATTGGGGAATTACTAGACAACACCAGTGAGTGTATCCAAATATTACTGTTGTCTGCATAATAAGTTGATTGAGCAACATATCTTGCATCTACTGAGCAGTAGTTATGTATGACACTCCAGTGCTTGACATTATTGAGTGACCATAGTAGCACTGCATAGTAGTCATGTTTTGTGATCACTTCTCTAGGCAATTAGAATGATATGTTAATGACTGGTATTAATGAGTATAAGTTTCCAAGTGAGATGCAGGATAGGAAACTTACATGAATAAACTTGGGACAGTCTGTAAACTCAGGGACAGGTAAGTATTATAGTGGAATGTCAGGGTGTGTGTGTATGTGTGTGTGTGTGTGTGTGTGTGTGTGTGTGTGTGTGTGTGTGTGTGTGTGTGTGTATGTGTGTGTGTGTGTGTGTATGTGTATGTGTGTGTGTGTGTTGTGTGTGTGTGGGTATATTTGTGTGTATGTGTGTGTGTGTGTGTGTATGTGTGTGTACTGTTAAGCAATGACAAACAGGTCTTAAAATGCATTTCTTGTTTTCCCCTCACAGGTGGCGAGGTGGGTCAGGGTCCCTCCTGCATGCAATCTGATGTTGGTGTCCATACAGACACTGAAAATGATGATAGGTGTGTTGAGGCACAGGTGAAATTGTCAGAGGCCGAAACTGCGCCATCATTTGACATCCCCCTGTTATCCACCCCATCCTTGCACACAGTCACAGTGCCTATAGATACCCCATCACCAGTGGCCATAGCAGAGGGACAGTTGGCAGTTGGTGGCAGTGCACAGGACAGTGTGGTATCTATGGCTGCTGTTTATGGACATAGCAGCTATAGCTGGATGTCCAGCAGGGTACAACACAGACAGATGTACTGGGGTGTTCGTGGGAGCACCACTGGTCATTGTGCTCCTGGCAGAAGTGCCAAATCTAGTACCACCAGATGCATGTTTCAGGCTGTAATGGAGGTGCAAGCATGTATGGAATGGTACACCAGACAGGATCTGAGGCTGCAGAAGGCTGATTTTTTAGCTGTAAGTGACAACATCTGTGATCTTGCTGGTACCCTCCGTGATTATATAGTGGTCATGGATAGACGGTTAGGTGAGATGGTGGGCCTCATCAACCATGGATTGTCCATGCTAGAGCATGTGGTGGGACTGGTGCGATGGCCACGTGGACGTAGGCCAGCTACACCAACATCTGGCAGTCGATGTTGACATGCAAGGACACCAAGCCACTTCCGTTATGGCAGTACCAGCCCCAGTACTGCAGAAGGGGCACTATCCAGACCACATCACAGCAGGCCACGTGTACATGACCCTGGCCAGTCCCAGGAAGGACCTGGTTCCAGCAGAAATATGTCATCATCAGGGAAGAGTAGCATATCAAGGCTTGTACCTGGACGTGCCAGTGGAACCCCTGGCAGAACAGTTCTCATATCCATGGCCGGAGGTGGTGAACTGCACACCCTGCCAGGTATGGTCTGCAGCTAAGAAACACCTGTATAGGGCAGCCACATAGCAGAACTGTGTGGATGCATACCCACACACAATACAAACACACCTAGGGCAACCACATACCTACACACACCACATCACCACGGCCATATGAGTAACATACACCCCTCACTCACACACATGGTCTCAAACGTATGGCCCACCATAGGTCTCTGGCAAACCAACAACAAACCCTGCACATATGATGATATCTGTGCCACATCCCTTTCATCCATACCATTGATGCAGGAACAGGATAATATGGCTCTGATGCACACAGTGACTGTACTACAGTGTATTAATGTACTGCTGTGTAACATGGTGTCAGCAGTAATGTTTAATGCTTACATGTCAGGTAGTGTAGCTGTCCAGCCATGGTGCATTATAGCTGTTAGTAACACTGAGTGATTGTGGTCTCCATAATGATATCCATTTGTGTTGTAAGTGTGCATGTGTCAGCAGGAGGATGATCTGCTGTCATATCTCACAAGGGGTATGGCACTGTGGTGATGCCATTGCTGTACCATATCCTGGGTACAGTTGAACACATGTCATGGATCTGTATAACAGTGACTGCCTGTGCCACATGGACAGATGACCCCTGGGACATGTATATTCAGAAACCTGAAGTAGATCCCTCCACATACATGCACACTCTTACTTGGCAACACTGGGACCAAACCCCTACCTAGGTATGTAGTGCTACTGATGTGTGTGGCTTGAATTGCACACACCACACAGTGTTTAGGATGAGGTGTGTTCCAGGTTACGTTACATGCAAAACATCCCCATGCATCTACAGTATGGTAATGGGGGATGTAATGGTTGTAAATAGACAAGTCATAGTGTGACATACCATCGTATACACATTAACAAACACATAACAGTCAGACACACATTCGAGAGACCTGGGCCTATCAGTGCTAACTAACTTGTCAGTGTGTCCAGTGTGTTACAGGTAGGCTGCACACACCACATGCATAACTAGGATGGATAGTGTTATCAGTTACCTGTATGGTTGATGGTGACAGTGGTCACCATACAGTGGTACATGGGACATGTACCGGGGGTACCATGGTGTAAGGACAGTATACCCAGCACCCACACCCCACTGTGGATATTGTACGCACTGGAACCCATGATGACAGTCTGACATACCCACCATCACACATTGACCAGGACTGCAATACAACCCCTTGTCCATCCCAAGAGTGCTACTACAGGGATATGCATCTAATGCACATGCCACAGGCATAGTAGGGTGATGCATTGTCATGCCTCTTCTATGGGCAGGAACATCACTATACCTAATACTGTGTGGCAATGAGTACTGTAATAGGAGTATGTGGCCTCGGAATGCTGTACCCTACATACATACACACATGCACACATACACACACACTTGTCAGAACTCAGTGGGTATCCCATGCCTATCAACCCATTTCTACAACAGTGTTGTGCTGGTACTGCAAGGCCCATGTAGTCCTTAGGGAGAGGAGTGTAACAAGGAACATGTAATGTCCAGTACAGCAGCAGCCACATCTAACTATTGCAGTGGGTGTTGTGGTGGGTGGGAAGGGCCTCAGGGTATTCCCAACTACAAGTGTACTAACACACAGACACTGATATCCTCAGTAATGCACATGTACACATTTTTCAGCAGTGGGGTGCATCGGTGAAGGTGTTCATAGCTGTGTACCTGGCTATTATCCATGGAGGGATGGGAAGTGTTGGGGATGTGTGGATAGTGGTATCATGCAACCTGCCATGTGCCAGCAGGCAATCTATTTACAGACACCACTATGGTGACCCTCAGGGTGAGAGTGGCATGCATCAGCCAATCCTCTCGGTGCCTCCTGCAAAGGGACGGTGAGGTGCTCCAGTTGACATGTATGCAACATATATTACATAACATGGTTAGTAACTGTCCTGGAGACATTTACCCAAGCATGTTCTGTTGACTGTGATAGTATAGTGGAGGTATCCATGGCAGGTGGTGCATACAGGGTATTGTGTCCAATCTGTGCTAGTTATAACACAGCTGGGCAGACATGTCAGTTTCAGTCAAGCATAGGTTGCCTGTACGTATCCAAGCTGGATACCTGACATCTGCAAATCTGTACAGGGACTGACAGGTATCAGCTCACCAACTAGCTATGCAGTAGGATGAATGTGTTGACAGATAGATGTCTGACACTGATAGGTATGCCATTACTACATGATGGCAGCCCTCATTGACATGTGCTATACAGACAGTAGTCTACAATTAATTTCCACATGTCAGATCATTATCCAGTAGGATATATATAATGTGACAGAGCTCATACACCAGGAACAAGACAGTGAGGACTCAGAGTCCATCTATGCATGCAGGGGAGTTTGCTGCCAGTACTACAATTAGCAATCTACTCTTGCTTGGGAAAGCACTGTCAACAGTAGTAACATCATGATACACTACATGCCAGTGTGACTGCACATAACCTGGGATACTACCCTTGTATGTAACACATTCACATGGATGGGAGTGTTGTACAGGTCATATATACTCAAGTGTCCCAGAAAGGAGACTCAACACCCCTTGCTACTGCAATGACAGCACATAGAATGCATGTTATGTACATGGCATTACATACACCTATTACAGATGTCATTTCTCTGCAATGTTATCAGACTGGAATGTGAGCACTGGTTACCAGGGATGAGCCATGCTTAGCAGGTGTCAGCATTGCTGCAATATAACAGCTAAGCACATTTGCACATTGGTAAGTGAAGTCTACATGGCATACGTCATGTGCTTGTACATTTAACCATAACTTAGCACCACTTAGCTTCATGCAAAGCTGTGCAAATGCTACTCAAAACTGCCTTAACCACTCTGTATCCAACAGCCATTTTTCTGCCCAGCAACAAAATAAACAGCCCTTGCAGGTCTTGAACCCAGGACCCGATACATTATAGTCACAACAGTTAACCACTATGCTGTGACAACTGTGAAGACAGTTGGTATTTTTCCAATACATCTGTCAGTAGAAATATTGAATAGTATTGAACAATTTCTGTGACTTCTACAATTGTATAGTACTTGTTAGTGATATTACTGTTGCATCACATATGTTGTCATGTCTAAATATACACATATCAGATACAAGTGGTGTGATACATCTAGGAAGTTATACACACCAGTAATGTTTACACATGACAAGGATATGGCTATATATATATATATATATATATGCCTTTGTAGATATATGTCTACACGTACATATATATATATATATATATATATATATATATATATATATATACATATATATATATTTATGCATATCTGTATAGTGCATCATATATATGACCATTTATAGATCTGTGTGTGTGTGTGTGTGTGTGTGTGTGTGTGTGTGTGTGTATATATATATATATATATATATATATATATATATATATACATACATCATATATGTACATATATATCTATTTATGTCGATATATATGTAGATATTTATAACTATATGTGCATATATATCTATATCTTTATAAGTGTAGACATATATAGATGTGTATATGTGTGTATATATATAGGTTCATAGGTTCATAGGTTTATACTAGGCTATCTGCCCTAAGGCATTTATAAGCCTAGCCCAAATTTTTGTGGCTTACGCCACCCCTTATATGAAAAAATACTGTGCCCATTAGTTTGTTGTGCCTCTGTCCAGCAGTGACACAGAGGTGATTCCCGGGGTAAACCTACGATCTCCCATCCACAGGTCTAGATTTCTCTTGAACAGAGTCAGCGAGGTGCTCTGCCTCACATGGACCGGGATTTTATTCCACAGCATAGGGAGTCTCTGAGTGATAAATCTATCCCTCCAGCATGTCCTATTTATATCCATGCTAAGGTTTAAGTCGCTTGCTCTAGTGGTTTTGGTGGATTTGGATTTTTTGAGGTGGAGCATGTCCATTAATTCTGGGTTGGACATGGCCTTGTATGTCAGGCACATGTCACCTCTGAGCAGATGGTATGCGACTGAATAGAGCTGGAGTTTCTTCAATCTGGCAGCATATGACAGATTTTGGAGTCCCTTTATCCTTTTGGTGAGGAACTTTGGGGTCTCTCCAATTGCTGCAGATGTCGGGTGAGATACATCCCGAATGGGGCATTGTACTCGATCATTGGTCTGATAAGTGAAGAGTACAGGGAACAATGACCTCACTAGATCTGGATGTGAATCCCTTCATGATCAGGTGGGCAATGTAGAAGGTCTTTCTAACAACTTTAGCAACGTGAGTGTCAAAAGAAAGGCCACTGTCAACCTGGGTCCCCAGGTCCCTGATAACCTCTTCTGTGCTTAGTGGATTGCCACCTATATGGTAGCTTGGGGTTACCTTGTTTTTCCCGAAGGGTATGACTATACATTTTTTGGCGTTTAACTTCAGGCCATGGCTCTGGCACCAGCTATCTGTTTCCGTGAGTCCCTTCTGAAGGATATCCGTGTCCGATGCACTTTCCACTATGGCACCCAGTTTGCAGTCGCCTGCAAACTTTTTCAGCCAAAGTCCTCCCATGTTGGCCTGTACTTCTGAGAAGTAGATGCCAGACAATAGGGGGCCAAGGACCGAGCCCTGTGGGACACCACTTGTGACCGGCTTGGAGTCTGACACAGCGCCAGCAACTCTAACCCTGTGGGTTCTGTCCTTAAGCCAGTTTGCAACCCATCTTGTGACATATGGGTTTACATTTAAGCTGGTACGTTGTTCTACAATACCCGAGTGGGGTATTGTGTAAAGCCTTTGCAAGGTCAAGGTAGGCTGTATGGACTGCCTTTCCCTCATCAATGGCCTTGGTGACTGTTTCAAGAAGTCGACCAAGTTCAAAAGGCATGATCTTCCCTTGACAAAGCCAAACTGGGTCGGGTCCAATGTCTGCAAGTCCCTATATCTTTGTTTATGAGCTCCATTATGATCTTCTCCATAGCTTTGCAGACTAGACTTGTTAAGCTTATGGGGCGGTAATTACCAGGGTCCGTGAGCGCCGCCATTGTGGAGTGGGACCACAGTTGCCGACGCCACTCCTTGGGCACATATCCTGTGGTAAGGCTGAGATTAAACAGCTGCCTTATGTGCAGGTTTAATTCCTCATTTAGCTCGTGTAGCACACAGCCGGGGACACCATCCGGTCCCATTGATGCTGTGTTTTTAGCTTTAGAGAGAGCAGCTTTCACCTGCGCATTTGAGATGTCCGGGAGGCTACACTCGGCTGGGATAGTTATCTCTCCTTTAGGGGAGAGGGGTGAAGTTTGCACTGAACCTGTCTGCCAGTATGTTGGCAATGTCTGTGGGTTCAGTGATTTTTGTATCATTTTGGACTAATTCTGAGCATATCTGGGAGTTTCCACCCAGGTTCCTAACATAGCTGAATAAGGCCTTATGATTGTCCTTTGAATCCATGGCAATTTTTCTCTCAAAATTGGCCTTAGTTGATTTTATGAGTGCTCGTATTTTTTTACTAATAATGATCAGGGGTGACTTCCCTTTTATGGATTTTGTTCTATCATGTAATAGCTTTCTCCTCTTATTGTAAAGTTTGTTAATGGCTGGGGTCCACCAGACTGGACGTTTGCCCTTTGTGGAAAGAGTCTTGGTTTTATTTGGGATTGCCTGATCCATGCAGTCCTGGAGGTGTTCATAGAAGTCATTTGTAAGGGCTTCCGCAGCTTGGGTTATGGTTTCCACTGGCTCACGGGCCTTGAAGGATACAACACCAGTCTTGAGTAGTGTGAAGTTTGCTTTAGAGAAGTTCTTCACTATGGTCTTTTTTGTTTGGAGTGGGGGAGGGATGTGGATTTCCAGTGAGACTAGTTTATGATCAGATCTCACCAATGAGGGATATACTTCCGGTGTGGAGCATTTTGTCCCCATGTTTGTGACAATGAGATCTAGTATATTTTCTCCTCTCGTGGGAACAGTGACTAGCTGTTCCATGGCATTTGAATTTATGAACTCCAGGAACCGTTGGGCTAGAAAGGTAGGGCTTGAGTAATGTTCCCAGTCTATATTCGGGTAGTTGAAGTCACCCAATATGATGGTGTTTGGAGATACATTTATACCCTCCAGTGTCTTCAGGAAGGCTGTGTGGGGTTCCTGAGTTTGAGAGGGTGGCCTGTAGCATGCTACAATTTGTAGAGCAGTTTTGCTATGGTTAGTTGCACCTGGATGGTTTCCGAAGCTTCGTGCATTGCCACGTATGTACATATATATATATATATATATATATATATATATATATATATATATATACATATATATATATATATATATATATATCTATATAGGTGTGTGTGTGTGTGTGTGTGTGTGTATGTATAGGTATATGTACATATATATATATATATATATATATATATATATATGTATGTAGATATATATATATATATATATATATATATATATATATATATATATATATATATATATGGATATATATATATGTGTGTGTGTATATATATATATATATATATATATATATATATATATATATATATATATATAATATATCTATCTATCTATATATATATATATATATATATACACACACACAGACACACACACACACACACACACACATATATATGTACCCAGGGGTTGTCTTAACAGACGTGTTATGTGTGAGAGGTCACATAAGCTACTGACATGTATGCCATCAGTTACTGACAGACATCCTAAGGACATTATACTACAGTACCACTGATAGAACAGTAATGATTCTGTAGACTACTGCAGATTTATGATCAATATATGTGGACAGTCTGGCACACTCTGGTTAGTCCAAATGTATACACAGATCCCCTTAGTGCGAGACATTTGGACCAGGCCTGACAATGTGGATGTTAACAGCCATGTACATGGGTATATCACGTATGTACTGTACTACATATGCCCACACAGTTTATACATTCACACACTCCTGTCTGTCCTGACACATAATAACTGGTGGTGCAGAGGTCACATGTCCACATACTACCCAATAGTTAGTGACATACATCTGTACAGCATCCCACAGCTTTGTCAGAATTGCACAAAAAACTGGGAAACAAGAAAAGCAACCAACGAAACAAAATCCAAGGTATCAGCTGTGAACAATCCACTAAGTAACCAAGCACCAACGGCAAAAAGGCTTGAACGCAGATTTATTTAAAAGAATAAAGAGCATTTTCACTGCTAACTGAATACAGCAGCTTCTTCAGAAACATATAAAACAGCGAAAGCTCCAAAAAACAATTTAAATATCCTAAAGGAAGTGTGTCAGAAAACATCACTTCCTGGTAAGGCGCTAAACTCGAAAACTTTTTAATTAAACAACATGTCAGTCAAACAATCTAAAAATTAATACAACCAAAATAACAAATAAGCGTTTACAAATCTTACTAAAATATTAAATAAAAAGTGTTAAACAAGGAAAAATTAAATGAAATCCAAGTCCAATAACAATTAAGCGTAAAATCATCCCATAGTTTATACTAAAATACAAAAATAACCTGCCTTAAGAAAGGGCAATCATACTATTAATAAATAAAAATATGTGATAATACAGTCCATATAAATGTTTATACATATGAATATAAAATACCTAACTTTAATAACGAATTTTTACCTAGAATAACTTCTCATTTTTAGAACTGCAGTAATATTGCAGTTCTCATTTAAACCAGGATTATTGAAAGCATCAAGTTTTATTTGCCATTCAAGTTCGCGTAGTTCAAGCATAAGTGAAAATGGACCTCCTCTAATGCTGGTAGGGAGATGGTCTATACCCATAAATGAAAACTTATGATTTGGATAACTATGAATATGCTTAGCAAGGGCGTTTTCTAATTTATTATTCCTAATAGCATAAATGTGCTAATATATTCGCTGGCGGAACTTCCGATCCATCTTGCCAATGTAGAATGCTGAACAGCATTCACAAAGGGCTACATAAATGATGGATCGAGTATCGCAGTTAATTTTATGATTAATGCAATATCTTCTCTCCCTAACATGAAAAGATTGACCTACTTTTATGAAATTACACCAATTACAAGCTCCACATATCAAAGACCCTTTGCATCTATGAAATTGAGAACCAGATGGTTTAGTTTGTAACAATTCTTTTAAGTTTTTTCCTTTTCTAAACACTACTTTTGGAAATAACCCTAACTTTTCAGAAAGGAGTAAATCGTTACTAATAAAGTGCCAGTTTTTAGAAATGACTTCACAAATATATCTTGAATCACTACTAAAAGTAGTGATAAAACTAGTAGCAAACTTGACTGTATTATGTATTACTGTTGATGATAAGTCAGGAGAAAAAGTTTCCTGGGTGGAATCAGTCAATGATGCAGTACAAGTGTCTAAGTCAATAATTTCTAAGTTCTTCTTAAATTCATCTAACAAAGGTTTATAACAGCCTGTGGAACGTTTAGACTCTATTTCTGAGATAGTGTCATCGATGAAGAGTATCTGGATAACCTCTATTGAGAAATTGGCTTTTCAGGAAAAAACATTCCTGTTGAAAACATTGAATTGTATTACACATCCGAACAGCTCTAACTAGCTGTCCCTTCACTATTGCTCACTTTTGTTTGAAGGGATGGGAGCTAGTGTAGTGGACAAGGAATTACAGTATGTAGGTTTACGGAAGACAGAAGATAAATACTTCCCACCTACTATATCCTTGGTTAATTTCACGTCCAGGTAATCAATTACCTCGGTAGAAAAATGGTGAGTGAATCTAAGAAAACTTGTTGTTTGGTTCATATAAGATATTAAAGTTTTCGCTTCCAATGAGTTGCCATGGAATAAAATAAAGATATCATCTAAATATCGTGTGTACAAGCAAAGCTGATTCTTAAATGCTGAATTTTTGAGAATGAATTTGTTTTCCCAATAGGCCATAAAAAGATTAGCGACGCTTGCACCACACGGAGAACCCATGGCTACCCCTTGTTTTTGAAGATAATATTGATTATTGAAAATGAAGAAATTAGAACTCAGAACTAGATCTAATAGTTATGTAACTATCTCAATTTTATTTTCAATAGCACGGAGGTCACGTAACATTAACTCTATCCATTCTATAGCTTCCTGGTGTGGAATGGAAGTATATAGGTCCACTACATCTATGGTAAGGAAATTGTTGGAATTCTGAAATGTGATGTTATTAATGTTACTTAAAAATGACCAAGAGTCTTTACAAACAGCTGGAACTTTCTTAATGTATTTGGTCAGAATATGGTCTATAAGCCTGGCGCAAGGATGTGTCATGGACAATCTTCCATCTACCAAGGCTCTCATTGGAGGATTCCCAAGGTCCTTATGGATCTTGGGAATTCCAAACATAACAGGAACCTTGGGGAAGGAAATGTCCAGGAAGTTGTACAAATCAAGATCAATCTTCCCAGCGAGGAACATGTCTCTCAAATAACCTCTAATTCTTTGAAAGATCATATTCATTTTGTTAAGGGAGGACAGGCTATAAGCTGATGAGTCTAATACTGCTAACATTTTGTCAATATACATATTGTTATCCAAAATAACAAGCCCTCCACCCTTATCCGGCTTAACAACCCGAACTGGTAATAAATTAAGATCTAATAAAGCTCTCCTTTGTTCTTTAGTTACATTCAAATTAGAGGAAGCCATATTAGAACCAACAACATTCCTAATATGTCTAAAATCAACCTCACATACAGTTTCAAAAATACGTAATCCAACATGCAATGGCGGATTAAAAGTGCTAGGTAGTCTTAAAGTGGACCTAGCAACATAAGTATTGTTACTGTATATCAGGTCAAGATTTAGTTTCCTGACGTAACATTTAAGATCAATGATAGTTTTTGTTAAATCAAAATGAACGCTAGGAATAAAGGTATTCCCTCGAGACAATAGTTCAATAAGGTCGGGTTGTAGAAACACACTTGAAAAATTATAAATTTTAAAATCTCCCTTTGAATTCATCTGGATAATGGGTAATTCATGGGAGGTATTCTGAGTATCACAAGTGGTATCTGTCAAGCCATTCTCATCGTTTAAGAATGAGAGGTTCAGTTGTTGTGAACCTTGTTCCTGGTCTTATAAGTACGAGGGGGTAGTTGGCCTAAAAAATTGTTATTATTATTATTGTTACGGTTGTTAATACTCCTTTGGAAATCAGCATTATTTCCATTTCTGTTTTTATTGACATTATTCCCTTTTATCCTGTTACTCCGTCTCACCCCTTCATTATTGGAAGGAATGTCCCCTTCATGATTGTCAATGGGGGCACCAGGTGGATCAAGTTCACTGGTACCAAATGTATCTAAACTATCTAGTCCCGACGGGGTCTCACGTGCAACAGGTTTTTGTAATTTAGGATAAGGTTGGTGCTGTTGATAAGCTGTTCTGTCTCTAAGTAGTTTTTTTGTTTTATTTTGCTTTAGTTTGACCATTAGCCCATCAATGCTGTTAAATATTCGGTTATAGTCAAACTTATATCTTAGAAAGTCAGCATCCAATTTTATTATATCATCCAAGCAGTTAATTTTTTCTGTAACTTTAATAATATTTAGAGAATAATGTTTAATTAACAGTTCAAGCAGTTGTGAACCTTGTCACTCAAACAAAACCATGAGGTCTGTGAAAAACGCAAAATCTTGAATAAGACCTGAGGGTGCAAATGCACTCCGCAAGCCTTTAGGAACAATGCATTCATTAAGGCATTGTTGAAAATAAGAAACTTCTAATTGCAGCTTCTTGAGTTTTAATAACTTAGTGTCAAGTTTCTTTAAGTTGTCAATAATAGTATTCACTGTAATAGCCTGGTCATGCATACCCGTAGCCGGTCGTTCCACACCAGGAGCTCCAGAGAAAGTGAAGGCTTCCAGATTGCTAATCCATTCAGAAATCATAGGAACGCCAATAAGCCTCGGGTCAGTATTGGAATCATGTGGAGAACCATCAATATTAATCCTAGGCAAATTCGTTGTTGGAACGTTAGGTTGAGCATTAGGAATAGAACTCTCACTAGAAGGCGTTGGTGGAAGAATGGTATCAGGACCTGAATTGTTACCACCATGATGCTCTTCAAGAAAATTGTTTGACTGAACTCGAGAAAAGTTCCTGTTCTCAATAGCATCAATACGCGTATACAATGAATCCATCCTTTGTGAAAGTAAAAGAAGGAGAGCACCCATATCAACGTCCGTAGAGGGTGGTCTGGTGCTATCAGATCCAAAAATATTTGGTGTACTTGGGCTGCTTACACAGTCTGAAGCCATGACGAAAAACAAACCAAACTGGGAAACAAGAAAAGCAACCAACGAAACAAAATCCAAGGTATCAGCTGTGAACCATCCACTAAGTAACCAAGTACCAACGGCAAAAAGGCTTGAACGCAGATTTATTTAAAAGAATAAAAAGCGTTTTCGCTGCTAACTGAATACAGCAGCTTCTTCAGAAACATATAAAACAGTGAAAGCGCCAAAAAACAATTTAAATATCCTAAAGGAAGTGTGTCAGAAAACATCACTTCCTGGTAAGGCACTAAACTCGAAAACTTTTTAATAAAACAACATGTCAGTCAAACAATCTAAAAATTAATACAACCAAAATAACAAATAAGCGTTTACAAATCTTACTAAAATATTAAATAAAAAGTGTTAAACAAGGAAAAATTAAATGAAATCCAAGTCCAATAACAATTAAGCGTAAAATCATCCCATAGTTTATACTAAAATACAAAAATAACCTGCCTTAAGAAAGGGCAATCATACTATTATTAAATAAAAATATGTGATAATACAGTCCATATAAATGTTTATACATATGAATATAAAATACCTAACTTTAATAACTAATTTTTACCTAGAATAACTTCTCATTTTTAGAACTGCAGAAATATTGCAGTTCTCATTTAAACCAGGATTATTGAAAGCATCAAGTTTTATTTGCCATTCAAGTTTGCGTAGTTCAAGCATAAGTGAAAATGGACCTCCTCTAATGCTGGTAGGGAGATGGTCTATACCCATGAATGAAAACTTATGATTTGGATAACTATGAATATGCTTAGCAAGGGCGTTTTCTAATTTATTATTCCTAATAGCATAAATGTGCTGATATATTCGCTGACGGAACTTCCGATCCGTCTTGCCAATGTAGAATGCTGAACAGCATTCACAAAGGGCTACATAAATGATGGATCGAGTATCGCAGTTAATTTTATGATTAATGCAATATCTTCTCTCCCTAACATGAAAAGATTGACCTACTTTTATGAAATTACACCAATTACAAGCTCCACATATCAAAGACCCTTTGCATCTATGAAATTGAGAACCAGATAGTTTAGTTTGTAACAATTCTTTTAAGTTTTTTCCTTTTCTAAACACTACTTTTGGAAATAACCCTAACTTTTCAGAAAGGAGTAAATCGTTACTAATAAAGTGCCAGTTTTTAGAAATGACTTCACAAATATATCTTGAATCACTACTAAAAGTAGTGATAAAACTAGTAGCAAACTTGACTGTATTATGTATTACTGTTGATGATAAGTCAGGAGAAAAAGTTTCCTGGGTGGAATCAGTCAATGATGCAGTACAAGTGTCTAAGTCAATAATTTCTAAATTCTTCTTAAATTCATCTAACAAAGGTTTATAACAGCCTGTGGAACGTTTAGACTCTATTTCTGAGATAGTGTCATCGATGAAGAGTATCTGGATAACCTCTATTGAGAAATTGGCTTTTCAGGAAAAAACATTCCTGTTGAAAAGATTGAATTGTATTACACATCCGAACTGCTCTAACTAGCTATCCCTTCACTATTGCTCGCTTTTGTTTGAAGGGATGGGAGCTAGTGTAGTGGAGCAAGGAATTACAGTGTGTAGGTTTACGGAAGACAGAAGATAAATACTTCCCACCTACTATATCCTTGGTTAATTTCACGTCCAGGTAATCAATTACCTCGGTAGAAAAATGGTGAGTGAATCTAAGAAAACTTGTTGTTTGGTTCATATACGATATTAAAGTTTCCGCTTCCAATGAGTTGCCATGGAATAAAACAAAGATATCATCTAAATATCGTGTGTACAAGCGAAGCTGATTCTTAAATGCTGAATTTTTGAGAATGAATTTGTTTTCCCAATAGGCCATAAAAAGATTAGCGACGCTTGCATCACACGGAGAACCCATGGCTACCCCTTGTTTTTGAAGATAATATTGATTATTGAAAATGAAGAAATTAGAACTCAGAACTAGATCTAATAGCTATGTAACTATCTCGACTTCATTTTCAATAGCACGGAGGTCACGTAAAATTAACTCTATCCATTCTATAGCTTCCTGGTGTGGAATGGAAGTATATAGGTCCACTACATCTATGGTAAGGAAATTGCAGGAATTCTGAAATGTGATGTTATTAATGTTACTTAAAAATGACCAAGAGTCTTTACAAACAGCTGGAACTTTCTTAATGTATTTGGTCAGAATATGGTCTATAAGCCTGGCACAAGGATGTGTCATGGACAATCTTCCATCTACCAAGGCTCTCATTGGAGGATTCCCAAGGTCCTTATGGCTCTTGGGAATTCCAAACATAACAGGAACCTTGGGGAAGGAAATGTCCAGGAAGTTGTACAAATCAAGATCAATCTTCCCAGCGAGGATCATGTCTCTCAAATAACCTCTAATTCTTTGAAAGGTCATATTCATTTCGTTAAGGGAGGACAGGCTATAAGCTGATGAGTCTAATACTGCTAACATTTTGTCAATATACATATTGTTATCCAAAATAACAAGCCCTCCACCCTTATCGGGCTTGGCAACCCTAACTGGTAATGAATTAAGATCTAATAAAGCTCTCCTTTGTTCTTTAGTTACATTCAAATTAGAGGAAGCCATATTAGAACCAACCACATTCCTAATATGTCTAAAATCAACCTCACATACAGTCTCAAAAATACGTAATCCGACATGCAATGGCGGATTAAAAGTGCTAGGTAGCCTTATAGTAGACCTAGCAACATAAGTATTGTTAGTGTATAACAGGTCAAGATTTAGTTTCCTGACGTAACATTTAAGATCAGTGATAGTTTTTGTTAAATCAAAATGAACGCTAGGAATAAAGGTATTCCCTCGAGACAAAAGTTCAATAAGGTCGAGTTGTAGACACACACTTGAAAAATTATAAATTTTGAAATCTCCCTTTGAATTCATCTGGATAATGGGTAATTCATGGGAGGTATTCTGAGTATCACAAGCGGTATCTGTCAAGCCATTCTCATCGTTTAAGAATGAGAGGTTCAGTTGTTGCGAACCTTGTTCCTGGTCTGATAAGTACGAGGGGGTTGTTGGCCTAAAAAATTGTTATTATTATTATTGTTACGGTTGTTAATACTCCTTTGGAAATCAGCATTATTTCCATTTCTGTTTTTATTGACATTATTCCCTTTTATCCTGTTACTCCGTCTCACCCCTTCATTATTGGAAGGAATGTCCCCTTCATGATTGTCAATGGGGGCACCAGGTGGATCAAGTTCACTGGTACCAAATGTATCTAAACTATCCAGTCCCGACGGGGTCTCACGTGCAACAGGTTTTTGTAATTTAGGATAAGCTTGGTGCTGTTGATAAGCTGTTCTGTCTCTAAGTAGTTTTTTTGTTTTATTTTGCTTTAGTTTGACCATTAGCCCATCAATGCTGTTAAAAATTTGGTTATAGTCAAACTTATATCTTAGAAAGTCAGCGTCCAATTTTATTATATCATCCAAGCAGTTATTTTTTTCTGTAACTTTAATAATATTTAGGGAATAATGTTTAATTAACAGTTCAAGCAGTTGTGAACCTTGTCACTCAAACAAAGCCATGAGGTCTGTGAAAAACGCAAAATCTTGAATAAGACCTGAGGGTGCAAATGCACTCCGCAAGCCTTTAGGAACAATGCATTCATTAAGGCATTGTTGAAAATAAGAAACTTCTAATTGCAGCTTCTTGAGTTTTAATAACTTAGTGTCAAGTTTCTTTAAGTTGTCAATAATAGTATTCACTGTAATAGCCTGGTCATGCATACCCGTAGCCGGTCGTTCCACACCAGGAGCTCCGGGGAAAGTGAAGGCTTCCAGATTGCTAATCCATTCGGAAATCGTAGGAACGCCAATAAGCCTCGGGTCAGTATTGGAATCATGTGGAGAACCATCAATATTAATCCTAGGCAAATTCGTTGTTGGAACGTTAGGTTGAGCATTAGGAATAGAACTCTCACTAGAAGGCGTTGGTGGAAGAATGGTATCAGGACCTGAATTGTTACCACCATGACGCTCTTCAAGAAAATTGTTTGACTGAACTCGAGAAAAGTTCCTGTTCTCAATAGCGTCAATACGCGTATACAATGAATCCATCCTTTGTGAAAGAGAAAGAAGGAGAGCACCCATATCAACGTCCGTAGAGGGTGGTCTGGTGCTATCAGATACAAAAATATTTGGTGTACTTGGGCTGCTTACACAGTCTGAAGCCATGACGAAAAACAAACCAAACTGGGAAACAAGAAAAGCAACCAACGAAACAAAATCCAAGGTATCAGCTGTGAACAATCCACTAAGTAACCAAGCACCAACGGCAAAAAGGCTTGAATGCAGATTTATTTAAAAGAATAAAAAGCGTTTTCGCTGCTAACAGAATACAGCAGCTTCTTCAGAAACATATAAAACAGTGAAAGCGCCAAAAAACAATTTAAATATCCTAAAGGAAGTCTGTCAGAAAACATCACTTCCTGGTAAGGCGCTAAACTCGAAAACTTTTTAATTAAACAACATGTCAGTCAAACAATCTAAAAATTAATACAACCAAAATAACAAATAAGCATTTACAAATCTTACTAAAATATTAAATAAAAAGTGTTAAAAAAGGAAAAATTAAATGAAATCCAAGTCCAATAACAAGTAAGCGTAAAATCATCCTATAGTTTATACTAAAATACAAAAATAACCTGCCGATGACACTATCTCAGAAATAGAGTCTAAACGTTCCACAGGCTTTTATAAACCTTTGTTAGATGAATTTAAGAACAACTTAGAAATTATTGACTTAGACACTTGTACTACATCATTGACTGATTCCACCCAGGAAACTTTTTCTCCTGACTTATCATCAACAGTAATACATAATACAGTCAAGTTTCCTACTAGTTTTATCACTACTTTTAGTAGTGATTCAAGATATATTTGTGAAGTCATTTCTAAAAACTGGCACTTTATTAGTAACGATTTACTCCTTTCTGAAAAGTTAGGGTTATTTCCAAAAGTAGTGTTTAGAAAAGGAAAAAACTTAAAAGAATTGTTACAAACTAAACCATCTGGTTCTCAATTTCATAGATGCAAAGGGTCTTTGATATGTGGAGCTTGTAATTGGTGTAATTTAATAAAAGTAGGTCAATCTTTTCATGTTAGGGAGAGAAGATATTGCATTAATCATAAAATTAACTGCGATACTCGATCCATCATTTATGTAGCCCTTTGTGAATGCTGTTCAGCATTCTACATTGGCAAGACGGATCGGAAGTTCCGCCAGCGAATATATCAGCACATTTATGCTATTAGGAATAATAAATTAGAAAATGTCCTTGCTAAGCATATTCATAGTTATCCAAATCATAAGTTTTCATTTATGGGTATAGACCATCTCCCTACCAGCATTAGAGGAGGTCCATTTTCACTTATGCTTGAACTACGTGAACTTGAATGGCAAATAAAACTTGATGCTTTCAATAATCCTGGTTTAAATGAGAACTGCAATATTTCTGCAGTTCTAAAAATGAGAAGTTATTCTAGGTAAAAATTCGTTATTAAAGTTAGGTATTTTATATTCATATGTATAAACATTTATATGGACTGTATTATCACATATTTTTATTTAATAATAGTATGATTGCCCTTTCTTAAGGCAGGTTATTTTTGTATTTTAGTATAAACTATGGGATGATTTTACGCTTAATTGTTAATGGACTTGGATTTCATTTAATTTTTCCTTTTTTAACACTTTTTATTTAATATTTTAGTAAGATTTGTAAACGCTTATTTGTTATTTTGGTTGTATTAATTTTTAGATTGTTTGACTGACATGTTGTTTAATTAAAAAGTTTTCGAGTTTAGCGCCTTACCAGGAAGTGATGTTTTCTGACACACTTCCTTTAGGATATTTAAATTGTTTTTTGGCGCTTTCACTGTTTTGTATGTTTCTGAAGAAGCTGCTGTATTCAGTTAGCAGCAAAAACGCTTTTTATTCTTTTAAATAAATCTGCGTTCAAGCCTTTTTGCCGTTGGTGCTTGTTTACTTAGTGGATGGTTCACAGCTGATACCTTGGATAGAATTGCACAACAGATATTGTGGCCCGGCAGCAATACGTCTTGCAAATATCTGGACATAACATCACACTGGGTAATTACACTAAGCTGCTAGGCATGTAACACATCACTGTGCAAACTACAGGCAGACTGCCACAACACTGGCCTACATTTCATATGGGGGAATATACATGTACCTACAAATATAGCAGGCTGTACAGGTATGTCACAGCACAGAGTAACAGTCACCTGTGTGAAAGTGCATACCCATAAACAATGTGAACACAGCCACCACCACATATGGTATACAAGCTTAATATTACACTATATGGACTGTCTGATCAACACCATCCTCATATGTGCCACTCACACACCAACCCTACATTTACTGGGTCACAACACAGTGTGGTCCAATGTCTGTCTGTGGTATGGGACACATGTGTGTTTGGCCCTACAAACATGTGAGATAATAGGGTACCATGCACTGGAGCAGCAGGTAACATCTGATAGAACAGGACCAAGAACAATGACATCTACCACACTCTGTACACAGGCCAATGTACATATTCATAATACACATACTGTTGACAATCACCATAAGTACACAGACCCCATTATTGTGCACACAACCACAGAATGCCCAGGTTATGTCCTCAGAAATAACCCCTACTATACATAACATGTCTAGCAGTCTGATATCTGACTGGATTGTTATCAGGTATGATGTCAGTACATAATGATGTACAGAACATATGCACCTCTTACTGCATGACATATGTACAAAGGTTGACAGATGTGTGGCTGGAGCCACAAACACTGGGCTAATATTGTCATGTTGCTGTGATACCATCATACATTTACTGTTGTAACAGGGTTTGTTGTGACATATGTCCTATGAGTGATATGAAGTCAGTAACTCTCATGGCTGTCACAATCTATTGACTGCAATCCTCAGACTATGCTTCTGCAGTTCTAAGATAGGTGAACTGTGAGTAACACAAGACACATAAGACTCAAAACACTGGCCAGTCTGCAGATAACCCTAAAGGTGGGTGTTTCCTTAAACACATAACACTGTCATGACAGGTATTAAATCATGTAGACCAGCCATATCCACACAAACCCTGTTAAACTAACATTACTCCAAATGCAGAAGAGCTACACTTGCATTCTGTAGGCATGTCTGTAACATCCCCCTCCTGTTTGTTGGCCTGTTTCCACAGTGTATGTTGTTAGAGGTATATCCCACTATCATCTGTGATGCTGTTTGCCAAACACCAACATGAAGTCCTGCTCACAGTAAATGAAAAGAGCCAACACCCACATGATGTTCCTAGTTATAGGAGTGTGTTTCCATTCAATTGGCTATGGGAATGTTACCACAGTTGTCCCACATGCAATCAGCTAGTGGTGGACTGAAATTCATGCAGAGGCCATCAGCTGATCATAAGCATCCCTTACAAAACACAAGCTACCTCCTAAGCAAAACAAGTGTACTTCTCCACATCCACCATAGAGGGAGTGAGAGAGACTGACAGAGACAAAGTAAGACAGGGAGGGAATGGGTGAGTAAAACCTAAGCATGTTTGTGTCACACACTTATCAGTACAGGATTTCAAACCCCTTGCCTGACTATGTACTGCTATCACATGTCTATGCAGTTATTGCATGCAGCACAGAGCTTATATGCTGGGGAGCTGCCCAAAGGTATATTCAATGAAGAGTGACATCTGCAACAGTGATAAAAGAGAGATAAGGTAGGTGTAGTACACATGCCTGTCAACATGAACAGGTGTCAAGGTCGACATAGCTACACTCTCTCAGGGAATCACACAGATTATCACAGTTGGCAGTTTCAGGATTAGACTTCCTAACTAGCTAGTTTGCCACAGTACAGTAAAAATCAGGTATCACATGCACCCCAGGGGTTATCAGGATGATATATGGGCAAAGGGTATGTCAGGGTGTCTGATATCAGAAGGCATGCTTCAGTAGGTCAATGGGAGGTGTAGTGAGTGTGGCTGGCATCCAAATCATTATACTCCACACACACGCACACACACACACACACACACACACACACACACACACACACACACACACACACACACACACACACACGTTGCCAGTACTGACATGCATGGGTGCATTGCTTCACAGGTGTGTAGTGGTTGACTGTGCCAGAAAGCTGTACAAGGCTAGGTAAAGGGTATACATTGGCATTAGGCCACATGACAATGGTCTGCTGTGTGGCTCAGGGCTGTAGTGTCTGGATTGGCCCACACAGGTGGGTATTGTATTCACCATCCAGTCATCTAGCTATTGTGGGTGGCCAGTGCTGTGCAATGCTTGCCATGTATGTTTTCTATAGTCCAAGACATGGATGGTGTCTGGGATGTGCACATGTCCCACATGCATGTTCTGTGGCATGTGGATGTGTACCTGGGGTGTCTGGGGCATGTTGTGTACACAGATTGTTATCATCAGATGTGCCATTCCTGGTCTCATGTGGTGAGAACTGGCAATTGACATCAGGTTGACCCTGCACCTATACTGACAGCATGATACAGGTATTCCCTGATGTCAGTAGCTTCTGTACATAAAGAGCATGTTTATAAGGCATGGTATGTCATTTGTGTGTTATATTTGCTGGCTCTACAGTTGTTGCAGGCATCCAGTGGGGAACATAGTGAATGAGCACTGTATGCAATTATGTGCCCTATTGTAGGGATGGGACAAGGTGCCATGCCCTCTGTAGTCCACTGCAATCACACCATGGTTACTATCTGTGGACAATAAGCATGCAACTACCAACATGGTGGTTGTTACCTAGCCAAATGTGTGTTTGTGTATGAGACATGGGTTGAGAGTGTTCTCTGGGTAATACAAGGGTTGCATATATTGTTCGCCAGGTCTTGATGTCGCATGTAGGGGTATGGATTGTCTACCCCAGCCTCTCTGCTGTTTGACATCTGTTATCCTTGTAAGGTGGACATTGTGAAATATAATAGCCCCACCATATAAGAAATTTGAAAAACTCACTTCACATTGAATTCACTTGTTACACACGCACAACTACCTCCATGCAGGATAAGAATCACACACACACACACACACACACACACACACACACACACACACACACACACACACACACACACACACACACACACACACACACAAAGTCTCATAGTTGCCATGTGTGGGATTAGAATTCCTACCCAGCGAGTACATCACACTAAGCATTACACAATTATAGCACAAGCCACAGAGATTACTGAGCTAGTCTTTTCCCAAAAGTTTATTTCAAAGTGGATGACATCAGCAGGATTACCAACGTAGGGCAATAGTGGTGGTAGTGATTTTGAATGACCTCAAAAGCATTGCTCCCTACACAGACAAACAAACACACAAACCTTTACATTTGCTATGTCTGGGAACAGAACTCCTACCTAACTAGTATATCACACTTTAGCATTACACAGTTATAGGACACCCCACAGAGATTACTGTCCTACTTCTTCCCCAAAGGTGTACTTCAACATGAATGACATCAGCAACCTTGCCAAGTTCGGGCAATGGAAAGTGTAGTTCATAGGTTCATAGGTTCATAGGTTAATGCTAGGCTATCGGCCCTAGGGCCTATACATGCCTGGACATGACAATTCCCTGTTTATGTCTTCCCACAATATTTACTTCCCTGGACCCCTTTCTAGCAGGCAGCTGACATAATCCCCATGGTCAATTTCCTATCTCCCATACAATTCTCCAGATTCCTTTTTGTATGGGGAGTCTATTCCAGAGTCTGTTGGGTTTCTGGGTCAGGAACACATCCGTCCAGCATGTATTGTTCATTGTGATGGGAAGATTTGGATCCCTGGAGCATGTGGCTGTGAGGGTTTGGAATTCTTTAAGCGTAGCATGTCCAAAATCTGTGGGTTTGACATGGCATGGTATGATCACCTCTGAGAACACAATACGTGACAGAGTATAGCTGGATGATTTTCAGACTGTCAGCATAGGGCATCTGCTTTAGGCCTGTGATTCATTTTATGAGATATGTCTGCAGCCTCTCTAGTTGTTGCAGATGTCTTGTGAGGTACATTCATAATGGGCCATTGTAGTCTGTACTGGGTCTACTGAGAGATGACTACAGTGGGACAATGGCCTCATTTTCCTGGATGTAAAGTCCTTAGTGAGAGGTGTGCCACATAGATGGATTTCCTGACTGTTGTGGTAATGTAGTTATAAAAGGTGAGACCATCGTCCACCTGTGTCCCTAAGTCTGTTATCACACTTTGGGTGTTTAGTGTATTGTCACCTATGTGGTACTTCACAGGTACATGTCCCTTCCCAAAGGGGAGAACTATATGTATCTTGGCATTGATCTTGAGGCCATGGCTCAGGTCATGTCTTACATGTATAGCATGGCATTGGCTTTGGAGATGTGTGTTATGGAAGTTTCCTTACTGGGGTGTGGAGGAGGGATGTGGGTGTTAAGGGTGATTAGCTCATGGGCAGACCTGACCACCAATGGGGTGACCATAGGTGTGGAGCATTGATTTCCCATGTTGGCAATGACCAAGTCTAGGATATTTGAGCCCCTGGTGGGACTATGGGTTACTTGATCCAGGGCATTGGGAATTATGACTTTCAAGAACCGTTGGGCACACGTGTTGGTACACAAGTAGTTTCCCCAGTTAATGGCAGGGTAGTGTAAGTCACCCAGTATTAGGGTGTTTGCTTGCATCATAATATTTCACAGTACGTTTCAAAAGCTGTAGTGGGAATCATGGGGCATGCTGGGGGATCTGTAGCAAGCTATACAATTTGGAATGCAGTCTAACCTACTGTTAGTTGCACCGGGGGTATTTCAGACAGATTCTGTTGGGCAAGTAGCCTGGTGGTGTGAATATCCTTGGTGATTATGAAAATCCTCCACCTTTATTGTTTTGGTTCTGGTTTGGTGGCCAACAGGTGTGGTGATAGCTGTACCTGGTATTGCAGGGGTGGTCTCTGAAGTCTTGGATCAGGTTTCTGTTACTGCACAGTTATCGATGTTCTCTCCATTTGTAGGTGTGCGTAGTGACTGTGAATGGCCAAAAAACATTGATTCCTACACACACACACACACACACACACACACACACACACACACACAGAGTTTCACAGTTGCTATGTCTGGGAATAGAACTCCTACCTAACTGATATATCACACTACAGCATTGCACAGTTATAGCACACATCATGGAACTTACGGGGCTACTTTTTTCCCAAAGGTGTATTTCACAGTGAATGACGTCAGCAGGCTTGCCAAAAAAGAGCAATGGATGTTGTAGTGACTGAATGGCCTCAAAAGCATTGATTCCTACACAGACAAACTTTTACACTTGCCATGTCTAGGAATAGAACTCCTAACTAACTAATATCTCATACTACAGCATTATGCAGTTATAGGATGTGCCACAGAGATTACTGGGCTACTCTTTCCCCAAAGGTGTACTTCAAAAAGTGAATGACATCAGCAGGCTTGCCAAAGTATGGCAATGAAAGCTGTAGTGACAGTGAATGGCCTTGAAAGCATTGATCCCTACACAGGCAAACACACAAACCTTTACCCTTGCCATGTCTGATATTAGAACTCCTACCGGACTTGCATATCATACTAAAGCATTATGCAGTTATAGCATGTGCCAAGGAGATTACTGGACTGTTTTTTCCTCAAAGGTATATTTCAAAGTGGATGACATCAGCAGCCCTGCCAAAGTAGGGCATTTGAAATTGTAGTGAGTGTGACTGGCCTAAAAAGCACTGATCCCAACACAGACAAACACACACACACACACACACACACACACACACACACTCACAGTTGCCACATCTGGGATTAGAACTCCTACCTAACTAGTACATCACACTATAGCATCACACAGTTATAGGACGCACCACAGAGATTACTGAGCTATCATTTCCCCAAAGGTATATGTCAAGGTGAAGACATCAGCAGGCTTGTCATAGTAGGGCAATGGGGAGAGCAGTGGGTATGCATGGGCCATACCCCATTCATCTAGAGGCAGACACACAACACTCAGGCACACACACAATTATATTCCACAGGTACATCTATACAACTGCTAGATGACTACTGACTTGTACAGTCATGTTACACATTTAGCACAAGCACCACAAACACTGTAGTGCTGAGGGATACCAGAGGCAAATGTCTATGGTGATTGACATTTGCACATCATGTGGTTTTAGCCAATTGGATGTGTGCTGGGTGGGACAGGCCTCATGATGGGAGGCTCTTTGTCACTGTCACTCTCTTCCACACATCTGTGTATGTGTATTTTTGGACTATTGTAGTGTGTCGTCCTTGGGTATATGTGTGTATTCCTATCCAATGTGTGTGCAAAGCATTAACATCTGTGACTGTCAGATATGTATGGTTCACTGTTGTTGCCAGACATGGGCTTCAAGTGTGTGAGCATGCCCAGTATGACCTTTCAGTATTTTGTTGTCTGACATGACCTTCATTTCTCCTGGTGCAGCATGCCCAGTATGACCTTTTGTATTGAATGTGTGAATCCAGTCCAGGTAGATTGTACTCCAGTGCAGACTTTTGTGTTCTACACCTACAGCTAGCAACCTGTTTCTGCAGGATATCTGTAGATCGGTTTACAATATGGGGTGAAAATGGGCAAAGGATAGTGGGTTACTGTAGGTAATTGTGTCTGTGCTGTTTCTGCTACATGGTCCTGGTGTTAGCAGAGATATTCAGACATATGTGCTGTTTTACACTGTGCTGTTTTATGTCATCAAGTACTATCAGGTATACAAATTTGCTTGCAGTGATGTCCTGGGAAACACAGGGTGCATGCAGCTGTGTCCAGTATTGTGGTCAGCAGCCTACATATTTTTGCACAATCATGCCATTCTGGAGGGGAAGCTGCAGACACTTGCTGCTGGGTCTGTGTAAATGGTTCAGCACCTTGGTACAGTGGTGGCTGAGGATCCAATGCTTGTACATCCATCAACGTGACAGTATGGCCATATCCTGCTGTGGCCATACTTTACAGCTGTACAGATTCACACAGGTTACCCAGAGGAAGGGGTCATAATTCTGGACATCATCCCTTCACATTGTGGTTTACAAGCAGGTTTGTAGCCACCCATTCTTGTGTTTGCAGCCAGGGATAGTATGTGCACACGGCTGAGTTTCGGAATTCACACACTCCATACCACCCATGCGCCTACCCCCCATCTATTATTCTATCTTCTTCCATACATTATGCAAACATTATCCTCTATGTTTCCTATAGTTATCACCTCATCCCAGCAGTAATTTGGTGTTGGTCCACAGTTCATGCAGTAGGACATGGTGGACATGCTACTGAGATTTTTCCACATGGCCTTGGATTTGGGTTCTGTGGTCTGCCAGTGTTTGGCCAGACGACATTTGTATTCCCTACTACAAACCCAAATAATGTGCTGCTAACCTGTATGTACAATTCCAAGGGTGTGTCCATTTGACAGTTACATATTATACACTGTCTGGGGCACTTCCCCCTGTATACTGCTTGTATATTGAGGCCCGCATTCATGCCATGTCCATCTTACAGATGGTGACACATATTACTTTCCAACATTTACTATGGCTTACTGCTGGAATGTGTTTTGCTGGGAAGCATTGTTTTTGGCACTGCATTTGTGAGAACTTAGCCCCGTCATTGGCAGTACTAGCCAATGGCCGCCAGGACAAACATCACCATGCATACATACTGATCACTCTCCCACAATATATGACACACACCAACCTAACACACATAGCCCTGCATATTGTAAGCATTCTACAATCTATCCTGCTACCTTGGTCAGCTCAGGTAATCTGTGCTCCACTGTTATTATACCTACACATACATGTTACTACATTTCTACATAGGATTGGGGGGGGCACACCTGACTGTTACTACATTTCTACATAGGATTGGGGGGCACACTTGACTGTTACTACATTTCTACATAGGATGGGGGGGTACACCTGACACTTGTACACATTTGCTATGACTGTACTTGTATTTCAGGTACTCCATTTCATTCTGTATTCTGACCTATCATGCAGACTAGAGGCATATCAGTATACTACAGGTCTTAGGTTTGATTGACCTACATTTCAGTTTCTGACTTCTTACCCTTCAGAACTAACATCCCACTGCCTGACCTGTTGTTGTCTGTCTGTGTAGGTCTGGGGGGATGTTCTCTATAGCCATCAATCAGTGGCCTTAGCTCAGCCTTTGTTTGTGCTAGTCTACGCCTGTCCTGCTGGCTGAGACTGTTGTTGAGTATGTGAGCCTCCCTGACTGGCATATGTGTGTGTCCTATGGACACACATGTGGCCCAGCACATTTCCTGCAGTGGGTTCTTTCATCTTGTCTAGTACTGGCTACTGTGGTGACACCAATATTTGTTACAGATCTCATGCTACCTCTATAGGTGTCTACTGTCTGTAGGCATCCCATTCAGCCACCAGATTCCCTTGCATGCTCACATCCATACCATAGAAACAAGTAACAACACATACTACTCCATTCGGCAATTGATAGGAGGAGTGACTTACCTTGTGGCTGTGGCAGTATTGAGGATGGTGCTGGAGGGCTGACTATGTCAGATGCACATAGTACACTCCCTATACATGGTTAAGCACAGGTAGTGTCATGTTTGGCATCCCTTTTACTGTATGTGCAAGTCAGAGAGAGGTGTCATTCCCTGGGTTTCTGCTGTGTCAGTGTATATGCTATGCGCTGCCTCTTTGCCATGGACTGGGCATACTAGGCATGCCTCCTTCTGCCTACTGGGGCAGGCTCAGGTTGTTCCTCCTCTGATTCACTCTGTGCCTGTGCAGGCCTTGGCAATTGTGAGGGGCTGTGTGGCCCTGCCCCATGCTGTTCCTGCTGCAGCTGTTTCCACAGGATCATATTGTGTAGCATGGCACATACGATGACAATTTGGGTACATGTAGCTGGTGAGTACTGCAAGGCTCCACCATATGTGTCCGGGCACCAGAACCGCGACTTGAGCATCCCAAACACATGCTCTGTTATTATTCTAGCCTATGCATGTGCCTCATTATGGAGTTCTTGTTTGGATGCATGTGCATTTCTGATGGGTGTCATCAGCCATGGCTCCAATGCGTACCCAACATCCCCCACTAGGTGGCTGTAAGGGATGCCCCCATTGGCAAATCTCTGGTACAGCTGTGTCAGATGCCAGATGTGGGAGTCGTGATAGCTTCCAGGGCAGCCAGCACACACATTCATTATAATGCCTTGTGCATCACGCACGACCTGGCAGTTGATGGATGGGAAGCCCTTGTGGTTCATGTAGACCCTACCCCACTCACCAGGTGCTGCTTTGATACACATGTGTGTGCAGTCTATAGCACCCACTACCTCAGGGTATTCTGCTATTTGGTGGAAGAGATGCATATTGCTGGCCAATGCCTCACGGGTGTTGTGGAAATATATGTGCTCACCGGCATGTGCTGACATGGCATCCAGGAATTGGTGGAGTACTCTGTATGCTGAAGCCTACGAGATCCCCATGATATCCCCAGTTGGCCTTTGGAAGGTACTTGTGGCTAGTATTCTTAGGCCTACACATACCTTGGTATCCACTGGGATGGGTTCCCCTCTGTTGGTTCTGTGTGTGAGGTGTGGTCTGCACTGCTCAACAATTTGCTGTAGAAGGTCCCTGTCCACCCTATAATGCTCCATTATCTCCAGCTCATGTAGCCCCTGGTAGGTTACCCTGGGTCTGTACACTCTTCTCCTTCTCCTCACTGTGGGTTGGTCATCAGCATTCTCATCCTCACCACCCGCAGCCTCTTCCACATGTTGATTTATGATAGCTGCTGCAGCCCCTATCATTTTGTTGCCTTTGTTTGGTAAAATTTCCCCGCTTGTGTACACCGGTGGTGTAGAGTTTGTGGGAAAAACCAGAGGGAAAGGTGTTTGTATAGTTTATAGTGGTGTGCGGTGCTGGGCTGCTGCCTGTGTAACTGGCTGATTCTGATACATTTCACCTTCCAGCTATGCTAGTTCTCCTTGATTACATTCCTACTGCTATTTTCCCTTCCCATTGCCTTCCTGTTTAAGCCCGGGGTGCTCTGCACAAACACAGTGCTCAGATATGCACAGAGCTGCTATTTCCTGGTTTATTTTTTTTTTCTTTTAAAAGATGGTGCGTGGTGCGCACACCCATTTAGACAATGTAAAGAGTGTTAGGCAGCTTCAGACACCCCTCCCCCCTTGCTTAGCTCTGCTAAGCTCAGGGCAAACCCGAGCCATGGGGCTCCAATAAGCTTACAGTATGCCTGACACACCCCTCTATGATGTCAGCTAGCTCTTAGGCTTGCACCTTGGTCTTCCTGCACCGACATGGTTGAGTGCAGGCTAGCCATGAGGGGGGATCTAATATTCAGTATCATTCCCCTCATTTGCCTAGGATTGCCTGCTAATGCCTAGTTACAAGTCCCACACTGAGCCTTCCCCCTTAACAACCACTATTCACTGGCCATGTTGTCTTCTGCCTGCCATTGAGTATAATGACAAACTTGTGATTTTGGATAGAATGCTTATTTCAAGTTTTTTTTTTTTTTTTATTTTCAGCCACGTCCCATTTGCACGCTGCTGCCCTATGCTTAAACAGCCACAATTGGCAAACAAAAAAATTAAAGTTATTTATTTATTTATTTTTTGCAACTGGTTTCCATGCCAATGGCCATATATTTGGCCATTGGCATGGTTTCCACATAATATACACCCTTTATTTGGAGCTGTCATGGCTATGTTTTGTAGTTTGCAGAAATGTACTTGGTTACTAACTGAGTACATTTCTGTAGACTATACTAGTCCTGCACGGTCGGCTGCCAGATCCCATATTCACCTCATTTGCATGATTTTCACCTGCAAATGGGGTAATTTGCATACAGAAGCTGTGTCTGTGCAGGAAAAGTGCAAGAGTGCTCGTGCACATCCGGGAGCTTATTCCTGGATTGCACGACAGCCATATTGCCTCCAGCAGCTCCTGCACTATTCCTGCACATCGTGCAAAGCTTGCTGAATACTGGGGAAAGTAAAAACACTTTAAAACACCATGCCAGTCCCTCAGAAGTAAAATAAACACTATTTCTACACAGAAAAGATATTTTCAGTGACTTTACACCACTTTTTAACTAACAGAAAAAAAACAAGAATTCCATTTAAAAGTACATTGCAGACTCAAGACAGTCCAGTAAAACAAAACACTCCTAGCTTTAAAATAGCTTTTCTGAAGTTGAAAGTAATACATCCACAAAATTAAGTAAACAGAAGTGTTTTCCTCCAAAGGGAACTTTTCTGCCCAACAAAGGAAAGCAGAAGCCTACCGTCAATCCTCAAGAGCCTCAGAAGAGCTTACTTTTTGGTGGTAGTAAAAGATCTGAAAGGCTTTGCACCCAGACTTGTCTTTTAATCAGCTCAGCTCAAGCTGCTTGACAGTCTGGGCTTGTGAAAGGTGCCATGGCCTTTAGAAGATAGCAGGCTGTAATATCCTGGGCAGGATATAACCCATATAGCTTTATAGCTTAGGCAGTGATCAATATGATGAATATTAGTTGGTCTACAGGTGACAATTCGAATATATAAAATGAAAAAGGGCATATCTGTTGAATGAAGTCTAGTATAGAAAGACAACATAATACATGAGGCTGACATTTGATAGAATTTATTTCAAAGCAGGTTACATTGCAATTTCTCAATAGTATGACTAACAATTTCTTTTGAACATATTATGGAATACCTGAGTATAAATATATAATGATTTGAATTCTAACAAACAGCATCACATAATATTAATAAACCAATAGAAAGCAGTAAGATGTACTTGGAAACAATTCTGTTTAATTATGCTTCAAATCCAGACTGAAGCAGATTTTCTTATTCAACTGGTTATGTAAATGCATTTAACATACACGTTATTGATAATAATGTACTAACAGTCACTAATAATCCATCCATCATTGCTATTTTGTGCTACAAATCACTACAGCAAATGAATATGAAGCTGTCTCCTTCAACACTGACATTTGCAATTTATGCATAAAAAATTATCTGTAGTTATAACCGCAGCTACAAAGCATGTGCCTTACATACAAACATGGCTTACACTAGGTATACAGTTTTGATGTATAATGTTGAGCTTTTCTGACTGGACCTCTGCTAAAAAGGAGATCTAGCACGGTCAGACTATTCCAGAAAAAAATGCAAATAAATAAATGGAAGGCAATTGTGACTTGTACTGTAAAGCCTGTAGAACAATCAACAAATCATCATCTCAAATTTGAGATGTTATTCCCACAAGGATATTATGAATTTGACTTCCTAGTTCTGATTGTGCACCTCTGACATCAGGGAAGTAAGTGAGGATGCCCCACTGAAGACATTGTATGTGTTTGCAGGATCTAACAAATCACAGTGGTTCTTACCTTAAGAAGATATTGAGTCAGTGGTGTAAGGCTAGTGTACATGATTTTCAAACCATGCTCTTATCAGTTTTTATTTTAGTGAAGTAATAAATCTAACTTGATCATACTTCTTTACAATGTAAAACTTTTTTTATTGTTTTATGCAGTTGTCAAGGTGGTTTTTAAAGATGAGCATCTGTAGGGTTTGGTGCCTCTTCTTCTCCCAACTCCCTCTGACTGATTGGTTTACCATCCTGACTGAGTCCACAACTCTGATCAGGGTTTGTAGACCACTAATACAATCCTGGAGAGCAGGGGTTGAGGCATCCAGACCCTGCTTCACTCACCACTTATTGTAGAATTGTTTTTACATAGGGCCAGATACAGGAAGCCTCCGTGTAAGAGTTATAACTCTTACACGGAGGCTGCAGTGAAACTGTGTGATGTCAGCATGTCATGCATATGCATGAGGTGCATGAGGCATGCTGAATCACACTAGTAACTCTTACACGGTCCATGTAAGAGAGTAGGGGGCGTGTCTGTAGGCTAAGCCCTGCAAGCGTACACGCCCCCGGAAGACTAGAATGGCTGAAAGTAAACAGCCACGAGAGAGGCCATGGAAATGTGAATAAACACACTACACAACACATGCCCCGATAGACCATCACTGTATAAAGTGAAGAGATGTTAGAAAATTAAATTAAAACTTTTTTTTTTTTTAAACCCCGGAAATGTTTGCTACTGGGTGCGCGGGTGTGCTACTAGCGCAATCACAGTTAGCAGTCAGTGGAAAAGGATATAAGAACTAAATATGCAAAGTAAGCCAAGAAGTAATAGCTTAGCGGTAGAGTTGCTGGCCTAAGAGTAGGCAGGCAGGGTTCGAGCCCCCACAACAGCGTTTTTTTTTTTGTAAATAAGCACGAAAAAGCCCCCTGACAGTATTGTACAAATGTAAATGTATTCCCTTTTGTAAAATGGAATGAAATGGAGCATATATTCCGAAGTAACACAATAATAAAAATAGTCAGAAATGTACTGATAGCTAAGCTGCTGTGAGACGGAATGCCCGTAGCTGAGTAGTGTTTAAAAAGCTGCAAACTGTATGCTCGTTGCTAAGCACCGGTTTAATAGGCTGAAACCGTTTGCAATTAGCTGTGCTTAGCTGAACATGTGTGTCACTAGCCAATTAAGGTTTATCCCAGCACACACCATTTGCGCGACGCTCCCACAAGCTAACTGCCAGTGCGCATGCGTTAGCTCCGCGCAAACGAGTGCAGACCTGGTTTTAAATGCTTAAAAGTGCTTTTGGCAAGTTTGATTGACAGGTCCTCAACTCATTTCTGTCAGGAAAATCAAAAGTCAGTTGCCAGAGTCAAACCCAGGATACCATGCACTAGAGTCAAGGTACGTCACCACTAAGCCATGACAGCAATACCATGAAATGCAGAAATAGCATATATATGGGATAAAATCCAGAATGGAGCATGAGAAAGCATTTTCAGTGAAGTAGATACAATTCCAAAACGGCCAATCAGAGAAATGTGGGAAAAGCGGCATATATAAGCCCCATAGGCAGGAATACACAGCAGAAACGATTGTAGAACAGACCTGCAGTTAGAATGAGTGGAGTAGGTGAGGGACGTTGCTTTCGAGCACAGCGTTGGGGCGTTGAGGAGTCCAGATACATGGTCTGGCTCCTTGTCCATCATCACGAGGCCCAACTCATGCAGGGCCAGGTCTCATGGGGAGCGTATAGGGCAGAGGCATGGGACCAGTTGGCTCGTGATCTGACCAGTGCTACTGGCATTCCACGCACTGGTGAGCAGGTCCGTCACCACCATGCGGACCTGAAGCGATGCAAGGAAGACCAGTTGTCCGAATGGATCCAGGAGGCCAGGGATATGCCCCACGCCCCACTACTGAGTAAGTTACATTTTGCTTATGTATGTAAGGATTTCAACTAGCTGATACCATGGAGATGTGTAGTCCAATATTACTTCTTTCGTATTACAGCTGCAGGTGTCCGCTCTATGAATCGCGAGGTGCATGCCCGTAGGCTGGTGCGGCTGCGCCACCATGCAGGTTAGTAACCCCACCCATTACTTGTAAATAAATATTGTACTGTAGCATGTAGCAGAACACTGCAGTGTATTGATTAAAAGTAATATAATGTGCAAGCAGGAATTGTAAGTCTGCAGGTATGGCTGCAACAAGTTCATCAGTATGCAAGTGTAACTGGAAATATAATTGATAGAATTAAACAGTGCTGTAATACAGATGTCCCACCATGAATTAAATATAGTGTAACCTGTAGTAGTCCCAAGAGTACAGCTTTAGAATCTGAGGTAGTCATATGTGAGATATATCCCATGTTGAAATGCTGAATCATGACAGAAGTGAGGCTGTTGGAAAGTGTTTGAATCACCACCAGTCTAACATGTGAACAAAGCCTAGAAGTACCAACCTGAACTGTGAAGTTGCAGGATGTGTGAGAGTGACAGAAAGGGTCATGTATGAATAAATAAAGTAGTAATAACCCCTGAATATAGTAGCCCCAGTGTGTTTCTACAGAACTAAATGCATGTGGGAAGTACAACTTAATATCCCAAACTGATTTCAGTGTGTCAGAATCTGGAATGTCTATGCCAAATGCTGTATATGGTGATCACAGTAAACAATTTGCAGATAGAATTAATGATTATCTGACAGACTAAACAGCCATAGTTGTCCCCTGTCCTGTCATCAAAGTGTAGCAGGATGATGTATCTGATCAAATTCAAAATAAGTAGGATAGTGATGTATTTGTAACAGGTGTAGCTTGACAGTCAAATAAAATTTATTTTGAAACATCAGCCTCAACTTAATTGTGTACCTTATACAAATGTAAATCAATGTGTAACATATGAATGTGTCATCACTTTCTATCTCCGCCCAACCCTATAATTCCATATAACAACACCCACTAAATAATGGTATGTGAACATTTCATTAATCATGGACATTTGTCCGTTTCAAATATATGCATGTCTGTTCGTGCATGTGCCCTGTTCATACCTGCAAATCTGATGGCCTGTTGCCATTAATCAACCCTGCATGTTGTTTGACTGTGTATTTCTGTTCAAATAATGCATGTGATATTGATATGCCCCTTGTTCAATGGTGTTAATATCTGGGTGTTTGTTTGATGGGAATACCAATGCATGCTGTTACAACTAATCTGAATGGAATAAAATGCCACTAACCCAAACTAACATAACAACTCACAAACCTAGAACGCTTGGGAAGGCGGGTCCCAGCGGACCCACCTCTCCCACCTCAGCTGGCGCCTGAACCTGGCACTAGTGCCCAGGCCGGACCCCCCTCCGGTGGCCCTGTGCAACCTTCGGGTGGAAGCGCTGCAGGGGATGGGGCCGGTCCCCCCTCTGCAAGTGTGGCTGGAGGGGTTCGTCCACTCACCCTCTGCGGTGTCCGGTCTGTGGTGCGAAGGGAGATCCAAGACACTGTACTTGGGCCCCTACGCCAGCTTGAGGCTCGTGTGGCACAGCTAACGGCCCCAGCCGTTGTTCTGCCTACACAGCCCCCAGCACAGCCCCGTCCTGGGCTGTGAAGGAACAGTGGCAACTGCCTATGGGTGGGGATATCAGTTCCACTGTTGCCATCTGTGGGCTCATGCACCTTGGAAATCCCAACCTCCGTCCCTGTCAATTGTGTAACCCCCCCACGTGTGTCATACACCACCCCTGTATGCGTCTTGTCTGTCTTGTCTGTTAACCTACCCAACCTACCTCCCCAGCTATACCGACTTCCTTCACCTGACATACCACTCTCACCTGAAAAAAAAAAAAAGGGCACTCTGTACCCACAAAAAAATTACGCCCCATACATAGCTGTCCATGTTGCACACATGTCTGTTTGACATTGAAACAGTTAATTACAATTGGCTCTACAACAAATATTAATGTTGTCCTGACACCTCTCTCAGGGGTGAAAGGTTTCCAATGTCTCACCAAAATACATGGAAATGCACAGCTGTTGCTGCCAAAGACATGGGCATCTATGGGCCTTACCTATATCCCTCCTGCAAATCCCACGCTTGTTTCCCTACTGTCTTACCCTCTTTGTGACCCCTTTTTCACCACTTTCCTGTCACCCCTTTTCTTTTCTTTCAAAGAAATTAGCACGGGTGTGCGCTTGTGTTAGCGGAGCTCACCGCCAGTGCGCATGCGTGAGCTCCGCGCAAACGAGCGCAGACCTGGTTTAAAGTGCTTAAAAGTGCCTTTATGGCACTTTGATTGACAGGTCCTGTACTCAGTTTGAAAGTTTGCTAAGAAAAATAAATTCCCACTGTCAGTCTCGAACCCAGGACCTTGGTAACATTAGTCTATATGACCTACCACTAAGCCATGCCTGCTTTACAAGAACACACTGCTAAAATAAATATAACATGTAATAGTAGGAATCAGTATAAAGGCAATATAGGAGATGTACTATCCAAAGCATGTCAGGTAGAGTTTTAATGGCCAAATTACTGGATTCCCATACTAGTTCAGTGTGAACAGAAACAGCCCTGCTACCTGTTAGCTTGTACATAATAATGTAAGGTAATGTACATATGTGAAGGTATGTATATCTACACATACATATATATAAATATATATTAATACATGTGAAATATAGTCGTAGGTCTCCGTAGCCATACACACTCACTACAGGAAACAGTGAACATAATTGCAGCAACCTGAATCTGCAACACAGCCTGACCCCTGTGTGACCTACTTACCCTTCTAACTGCTTAAAGGCGGCCTCAGCACTTTGATTGACAGGTCCTGTACTCAGTTTGAAAGTTTGCAAAGTAAAAAAATTCCCACTGTCAGTCTCGAACCCAGGACCTTGGTAACATTAGTCTATATGACCTACCACTAAGCCATGCCTACTTCACAAGAACACAGTGCTAAAATAAATATAACATGTAATAGTAGGAATCAGTATAAAGGCAATATAGGAGATGTACTATCCAAAGCATGTCAGGTAGAGTTTTAATGGCCAAATTACTGGATTCCCATACTAGTTCAGTGTGAACAGAAACAGCCCTGCTACCTGTTAGCTTGTACATAGTAACGTAAGGTAATGTACATATGTGAAGGTATGTATATCTACACATACATATATATAAATATATATTAATACATATGAAATATAGTTGTAGGTCTCAGTAGCCATACACACTCACTACAGGAAACAGTGAAGATATATGCAGCAACCAGAATCTGCAACACAGCCTGGCTCCTGTGAGACCTACTAAGCCCTTTAACTGCTTAAAGGTGCCTCCAGCACTTTGATTGATAGGCCCTATACTCAACTCAAAAGCAGAATATGAGCATACTAGTAGGCCCTACCACAAGACCATTGTAACACTAGTCTGTATGACCTACCACTAAGCCATGACTCTCATACAGGAATATAGTGCTAAATAAGTGGAACATGTAATAGTAGGAATGAAGATAAAGGCAATATAGTATGTCTACTACCCAAAGCATGTCATGCAGACTTTTATAGTCCCAATTACTGGATTCCCATACTAGTGTAGTGTTAACAGAAACAGCCCTGCTAATTGTTAGCTTGTACCCAATAATGTCAGCTAATGTACATATATGAAAGTATGTATATGTACACAGATATATATATATATATATATATATATTTATATAGCAATACATATGACATATAGTTGTAGGTGTCAGTATGCATACACACTCACTACAAGGAACAGGCAAGATAAATGCAGCAACCTGAATCTACAACACAGCATGAAGCATGGGAGATGTACTAACCTTCACACTCACAAAACACTGTCAACAGCATACCAGCATGGTCCACGCCCTACAATCTGAAAGGGCAACGCCTATCTCACATACCCTTTTATAGCAGTGTCCTGAAATCACAGTGAGACATGCAATCAGTACACACCCAGCTGCATGCAATTAGCAAATGCTGCCTTACAATTGGTGCAGAGGCCATCACATGGACCTATGCAGATACCTACAAAAGCATTGAGTTCCCACACTACACTCACGCAATACATTCATTGCACAAACACTACGGATAAAGAGAGAGAGAGAGAGACAGAGAAAACAACCAAACAACCAAACAACCAAACAAATATTAGGACTGCCAGCAGCAAAATCAGCAGCAAGCAGCAAGGAGCAAGCAGCAAGCAGCACCACTGGCACAGCAACAGCTGCCACAAACACAGGTAATGCAAAGTAGCAGGTTAATCCTGTGTATACTGTGACACCTCCAAATGTATCATAGTTCACTATCTATAGGTATGTCCATGAGATAGGTTATGTGTACATAGTCATGAAATATAAACATATGTAATATTGTTGTACATATGGGCCATAACTAACACTTCCATAGCTTAGAACACAAGGCCAGTTGTGCATATGATGCAGTAGTTCCCAGGGTCAGTAGAGGTTCCTCCTCATTGGTGTGGGACCACTGGTATATGTATGGCACTGTTCAGGTACATATCCTGTAGTATGGCCAGGGATTAATATCAGTCTGTCATGTGGTGCTATGTCCTCCAGGGGTGAATGTAGCACACATCCAGGGATACCATTTCGTAACAGTGATGATATGTGTTCTGCAATGATGAGGGTGGCTCTCACCTGGACATGTGAGAGGATAGGGAGGTTACAGTCATCTGGGATAACTAATAACACGTGTGTAGGACAATGGGGGGGGTACCTGCACCTAAACTGTCTGCAACAATGTTGCCAATATCTGTGCATTTGGTGAATGTGAAGCATCTTAACACTGCAGACAACAGATGCCTTCCCGTCATGTGAATCTGCCCTGTGCTGCAGTAGCCTCCTACTATTGTTATACAATATGCCTGTATCTGTAGTCCACTGGACAGGATTAATAAGTGGTGTGCAGTTGTTCTGGGTTAGATAACTGTGTGCACAGTACATGCAGTATGTGGGATGTCTGTGGTAAGCATATGCAAAGGTGCTGGCGGTGTGTGTTGTGGCTTCCACTGGCCCAGTGGGCTGCATGGATAGCATCACTGTCATAACTACTGAATAACTGAGTAATAACATGCATACATAGCAAGGTAGTGTACTGTGCTTGTGGTGTTGTTCGGATATGTATATCCAGGCTGAGTAATGTGTGTCCACATCACAGGGTTGGATGGCAGCACACATCCAGTATGTATGGATGAACACCCAGAATGTGTCAGACGTGTCACCTGTGCAGATGTATCTGGCCATTACCTGTGCATCCCCCACAACACACACACATGCAACATATGGCAGAAGTACTATAGCAGTACACACATGTTCATAGGTTCATACTAGGCTATCTGCCCGAGGGCATTTACAAGCCTAGCCCATCGTTTTGTGGCTTACACCACCCCTTTAGTATGGGGAACCATACCCATTATTTTGCTGTGCCTCTGTCGAGCAGTGACACTGAGGTAATCCCTGGGGTATATCTGCGATCTCCCATCCATTGGTCAAGATTTCTCTTGAACAAGGCCAGCGAGGTGCTCTGCCTCACATATACCGTGATTTTGTTCCACAGCATAGGAGTCTTTGGGTGATGAATCTATCCCTCCAGCATGTCCTATTAATAGCCGTGTCGAGGTTTAAGTCTCCCGCCCTTGTGGCTCTGATGGATCTAGATTTTTTGAGGTGAAGCATATTCATCAAATCTGGGTTTGACATGGCCTTGTATGTTAGGCAAAGGTCACCTCTGAGCAAGCGGTAAGCGACTGAATAGAACATACATGGACATGCTGGAGGGGCCAATTCCTAACCGAGAGGCTCCCTTCACTCTGTAATGAGCTCGAACAGTTGAGAATGAACAGTTCATAGGTTCATACTAGGCTATTTGCCCTAGGGCATTGGTAAGCCTAGTAGAATGTGTTTGTCTTTGCCACCCAATCACAAGTTATGCTGCTATGCCCTTGTCCGACTTTAGTATACTGTGCCTCTGTCTAACAGCGACATAGAAGTGATACCTGGGGTACAACTATGATCTCCATCCACTCATCTAGATTCCTATGGAAGAGAGTCAATGAGGGACTCTGCCTAACCAGTAGTGTGAGCTCATTACAGAGTGAAGGGAGCCTCTCGGTTAGGAATATGCCCCTCCAGCATGTCCATGTATGTCAGTGCTGAGGTCCAGCTCTCCTGAGCATGTGGCTGTATGGGACTCTGATTGCCTGAAGTGCATCACGTTCATTACTGCTAGGTAGGACATGGCTGTATATGGCATGCACAGATTGCCTCTGAACAGGCAGTATGCCACTGAGTCCAGCTGGATTCACTTTACCTGGGCAGCATATGACATCTGTGTGAGCCATTGCATCCCCTTGATGATGTACTGTTGTCCTGTACCAGTTGCTGTAGGTGTCTGGTTAGGTACATCCCAAAAGGTGCATTGTACACTATTATAGGCCTGATGATGGATGAGTACAGAGGCACAATGACCTCCCCTGCCATACATGTGAATCAGTCATGATTAGCTGGGCTATATAACATGTCTGTCAATCCACGTTGGCCATGTGGTAGACAAATGACAGACCGCTACCATGTTTCTTCCCCAGGTCCCCAACTACATTTTCTGTACTCAATGGCCTAACACCTATGTTGTACTGTGCCACCAATGTGGAGGCGTGGGAATCTGCATTGAATACTGATACTCCCCCTCCCTTGTTCAAGTGTTGGAGCCGACAAGAATGGTAACAGCTATAACGTGGTAGTACTGGTGTGCTCCTGTGAAACCTGAAACAGGTTCATGTTACTGCACAGATATCGATGTCCAGAATGCTAGGTAGGGTTTTGGGTGCATGCATCCTTGGGTCTAGACGTCCAGTGTTGAGTAGCATCACTCTTACTTCCTCATCCTTTGTGATACAAATGGATGTGGGTTTGCCTTATGAGCCTTGCCTAATACAGGCACTATGGGTGTAGCAGGAGGCTCCGCCAAATGTCAATAGGACTGTGGTGACAGGTGCAAGCTGTCCCTAGCAAAGCATACCACCCCAAGATGGCAGGCATTGGCACACCTGTGAATGACACCAGTATGTCAGTCAATTGTTGGAAGGGATCATCGTGCCTTGATATTGTGGCATCGTTCTAGGTGAAGGTAGGATGCTACTCAAGGTCAGGGTCAAACTGTCTCGGGCTACGTGCTCAGAGAGCTCTGTAATGTCTCATGTCATGTAGTCCAGGGAGGAATGTGTCAGGCCATTTACAGCAGCATGGACATTGACTGAGTCATACCTGTACCTGCCTTGGGGTTACCTGAGTGTTTGTGTTATGTGGCAGGTCATAGTGCCTGACAGGCTGCACACCGTGACCCTCACCTCGTTAAGCCTGGTGAACGTGATGTGAGTGTGCCTGATGATAGAGGCACCTAGTACAGGTGTATGAGGTGTGTTGTTAACTGTTAATGGCTGTGAGTGTTCAGCACATTGGCTTTGTGTGATATGTGTTGCACATGTTCGTTTATGTGGTAGTGGTTGCCTGGATGTCTGCTTAGGAGGTCTCTGCTGCATAGGCAGAGCTGTGGTCTGAGCCTACAAGTATGATCATGTGTGATCATGTGTTAGGTCCGCTGTTGTGGTAGGTCTACGTGAGACTGGAAGTGTAGTGAGTGATGCCCTTTGCCACGTGACTGGTTATGGCGGTATTGAGTAGACAGAGCCTAGCCTCCAGTCTGGTATATGGTTGCATCACCCACATGAGTTTGAATTTGTTGTTAGGAGGAGGGGGTTGTCTGTGTACATGCATCTGTTCTAACATTGTCTCTGGAGTACCACACTCACCAGCTGGACTGGGGAGGCAACTGACAACTGACCTCTGGACATGCTAGAATACTATTGTGAACTCTGTAATCACTAATGATTGAAAACAAGGTCCAGTGGGGAGTGAGGGTGTACTGACATCACCTACAACTGCTGACTGATATAAAAGTGTCAGTGAGCAAATGCCAGGTAACCTAAGTGCAATGTGTCACAATGAAGTAAATGCAACAATGACAAGCAGTCACTTGCTGTCATGTGTAATATGGAAGTACGTACAGTAAGCAATGCAGATAACAGTAGTGAGTCACAGATGTGTTGAGAAGATGTGTACTATGTGGAAGTAGCATACCAGTGAAATAACAAGCTAACAGATAACAAGCATATAAACAAAGGTAGATCCAGGAGGCCTGGATGTAGTGTTTGCTACAACAAACAAGGTGTAGCAATGTCAGTAAGATACAGCTCAGATATGCAGGCACTATAAACCTGAAACCAGATGTCCCCAGCTATGAATGGCAGAGTACAGCCTATTGTCACACATGAGTGCAGACCACAAACCTCGTTAATGTTAAATAACTGGCCTGAAGGCCAACTGCCCATACCAGAAGTAATACACTTGTACACTGGGCCCACAATCAGCAGTTCCCAACTTCAATGGATGAAAGATATGTGTCCTGCCACCACAGTGCTTGCCACCAACCTCCCTAATGTAAAACAACTGGTCTGAAGGCCAAGTACTTAGTACAAATGACATAGAATGATAGCTACACTGTAATCAGGTTTTAACCAATCAGTAATAAGTAGAAGTTAACACTCCCTGTATAGAATGTGTACCATGTATTGTTGAGATACTATGCTGATAACCTGTTTGTGTACCTTTCCAGATAGACATGGCACCAAAAGGAATCCTGCCTACTCTGCTGCAGAGGATGACGTGATCCACCAGAGCCTGGTGCGTGACTATGCCATCCTGTTCTCACGCACCACCCAGAATCAGCAGGAGAGGTCTGCACTGTGGCAAAACCTTGTTAGCAGGATAAATGATGTTGGCATGCATGATAGGACATATGAGCAGGTGAGACATCACTGCAGTGATTTGATAAGAAATGTCCGCCAGCGTGCTGCAGATATCCGCAGGCAACAGGTTGCCACAGGTGGGGTGGCCACACATCCCCCCCTCACCAGACAGGAGGGGCTACTGCTAAGTGTTGTGGATCCAGCCCCAGAACAACAGCAACAAGCATGCATCCTGATGGAGGTTGGATCCACACAGCAGCAAGACAGCGGCGTGCAGGTAAGATGCCATATTCATTTATTGTTATTACTTTTACATTTGTTGACCCAGATAGTCTAGCTGGATATAAGTTCATTTTCAGTAGAGGCCTGTGGAGAAAAGCTCCACACATAACGTAATAAAGGCAGACAGACAAGTTGTCAATACAGACAGCCAACATAATAGAATTGTACACCAGCCTGTTAATTAAATCAACATACATGTAAGGAAGTCAAACAGTTTAGAGTCATACACAATGTACCGTTGGTTTCAAAGCAATCCTACCTAAAGCATAATGGTTATGCAATAAGGCAAAAGCCATATACATAATAGTTAGGGCTCAGAAGGGTAGAGAAGTAGAAGGAGTATGACAGATACAATGATATGGAAGAGGCAGGAGTCAAGAAGGGAAGTGAGGAAAAGAAGGAAGACAGTCAAGAGGAGGTGGGAGGGATGCGAGAAGTAGGTCAGAGCATAGAAGGACATCAAGGTGAAAGAAACAGGGTAGAAGTTAGTTTCTATGCACAATGAGGGGTTAAAGGTGAAGAGAGGGTAGGGAGAGGGACGTTAGCCTGGACTCCAAGAAGAACAAAGCCAGTGGTTTTGGAAGTACAGTTTGAGTTGACGTTTGAAGAGAGGTAAGGGTGAGATTAGAGTTAACTCCTGGTATGTACATATGACTGTTCTATACGCTGTTACTTCATGCACGCATAAGGTGTGCATGTGGTATGTATCTGTCATCATGATATATATACAGACATGATGTGCAGCTGATGTGTATAAGGGAACTAGTGTACTACTGTACTGTATCATGTGCAAAACGAATGGCACACATGTGCCCACTGACATTACTCTCTTCACACTTCCAGGTCCCTCCTATCTAGCAATGAGGCAGGCCATACATGCTGGTGAGTCTTTTTAACATTATCTGTAAAACAATTTATAAAACTAGGAAGAGTAGTGTAACTCTGTAGTAGACATGCTGGTGACTGTGTTCACAATAACTGTAATTGACAGGTAGTAAATTGAGTAGTGTAACACGGTACTGATGTGTGTGTTTACTGTGGGGTGTGCATGTGTGAAAGTGTGCCTGTGCCCAAGTGTGCATGTGTGTTAGTGTCCATGAGTGCATGTGTCCATTTCTGAATGTGTGCATTAGTATTGAAGTGCATCTCTTTCAAATATGTATTGAGAATGTAATCTGTGTTCCATGTTTTCCTCCCGTAGGTTCTGGTGCTGCTCTGGTGACCTGCAGCAGGGAACCTGAATCTTGTGCCCCAGGTACTGATGATGATGAAATGTCTGTAATGGTGCAGGAAGGTGTGTCTGGGTCCGCCATTGGTCAGCCAATTGACAGTACACAGCTTTCAACCCCGTCAATGCGCACAGTCATCCTGCCGTTACATCCTTTGTCACCATTGTCCCTAGGTGATGGACAGTCAGCAGTGGGCATAGATCAGGGTAATGTGGTACCTGTGGTACATGCATCCTCACAAGGCAGCCATGTGCAGAGGCCTCCAATGGTACCACGCAGACAGTCGCCCATGGGTTCTCGTAGGGGCATCCGTGGCCGTACTGCCTCTGGCCGACGTGCCCAAGGAGGTATGTCAACCTCCACTATGTTTAGAACTGTCATGCAGGCACAGGCACGTATGGAAAGGTACACCAGACAGGGTCTGAGGGAGCTGAGAGCATGTCGCATAGCCATGACAGACGGCATGCATGACGTTGCGAATGCTATCCGTAACTTCACAGATGTCGTTGACAGACGTTGTGGGGGCATAGAACAGCAGCTCCACAACCAGATGTCCATGGGCCAGGGCGATGGTGTGCGTTTGCGATGTCGACGTGGCCGCATGCCAGTGAGAGCACCAGCTGGCAGTGGCCGCGGACGACAACGGGCCCACTCACGCGCCTCAAGTGCCAGCACCAGCCCCAGCAATGCTGGGTCTGTGCTGTCATCCAAACGCCCCAGGAGACCACGTGCACATGGCTCTGGACAGTCCCAACAGGGAACTGTGTCCAGTCAACACACCCCTGCTTCCGATGACAGTACCCAGTCTGGGTTAGTACCGGATACGGCCCGTAGCATCCCTTCCAGGCACAGGTACCGTGTCCGTGCCCACAGACACTGATCTGGATGACCTGACAGGTGCAGTCTGTGGCTGTCCACAAAACCCTGTACATGGCAGCCATTATGTGGGACTGTGTGCGTGCTTACACACATGCAGACACCTAACACCTAGGGCAAACACATACACACACACACACTGCACCAACAACGGTCCACCCTGTACTGCTGCCCCTCACAAACACACATACACACACATGTCAATTGGTGTTACCAGTGGCTGGCTTGGGCATACCTAACCCACACCCTGTGCATATGATGACACTGTGCCACCTCCTGCATACTACAACATCGGTGCAGGTAAAGGTAAACACGTTGCTGATGCACAGGGTGACTACATAGATGTGTATAAGTAGTAACATGTTGGTAACTGTTGACTGTTGCAGTATAAATGTGTGTATATCCCAGCAGTCTTGCTGCAGTAACTGTATGAATGTCCTCAATTGTTATCTGCACCCATACTACTTAACAAAGTGTACCAGCTGCACACCATCACATGCTAACATTGACTATGGCAATGCACATCTTGTGCTGTTATGTAGATTCAGCTACATGTATCTGTTCTGTCACACATGCATTTATACACACCCTGCTACCCACACACATGCACACGCTCACCTGCCATTCCCATTATTTATCACCCTACATGAGTAGCTGTTGATACATGACAGGTACACATTTCAGAAGTGCACTATGTTGTTTACTACTGGCATCCCCTTCTCTACCTGTACTCACAGGGTGCAGGCAACCTCATCAGTTGGAAGATGTAATGTGCATCAGGTACTGTAGTACCCTGATTGCCACAGCAAACATGTTTCCCATATGTAAATGCACACACAGACACATCCCACATCCACACACTTGCCACATTCAGGCTTCAGAACACTATCTAGGTATATTCAGGTACATGTGCGTGTTACAGTAGCATGTAACACTATACTGAGTACTGGCAGTTAGTTGTCTGTTGTCATGTTGTCTGTATAGAATAAAAGAATTGTTTGATTATCCTACTCCGTTTTGTGGACATTACTTGAAGAAGTGTTACCTTACATGTGTTATCAGTACCACCACCTTCTGTTTTGTAGTTTTGTTTGTATAGGGTGCTATCAACATCACTGCTTGTTAAGGGTAATTACCACCCTGCAGTGCATAGACCCATGTGGCAAAAGCCACATCCCACCCCATCATTGTGCACACACACTAACCCCACCAACAGTAAAACACATACTTTCCATTTGCAAGATTCAAACCCATACCTAACTGTGCAATGACAGTAGAAACAGACACATTAGCAGAGTGTGCTATTTGCAGTAGTTGGAGAAATCTTTACTAATGCTGTACTTAGAGGGTGCTGACATCATCTGTGTGTAGGAGGAGGGATGTGCACCCTGTAGTGTGTTCTCCCAGTTGGCAAAAGGCAGTTAACCCTCCCAGCATAGTGCACACACATAAACCACACTCATACATTCCCTTTGCAGGATTCAAACCCCTATCTAACTACGTTATGACACTGAAGAAAGACGCATTAGCAGAGCGCTATGCAAATTACTGGAGGACTTTACTACAGGTGATATAGTTATACAGTCCTGACATCATCAGTGTTTCAAAAGGGGGATCTGCATCCTGTACGATATTGTCACGGTTGCTAATAGGGACATTTCCCACACACACACATCGATGTGTTGGAGGTTTGCATATGTGGGGGATCCAGAACTCCAGTGTGATTAGTATATGGTTTGATTGCAACAATGAGAGATATACTCCCAGTGGTGAGCAGTTTGTACTCATGTTTGTAAAGATCAGCTCTAGTATATCTGCCCCTCTTGTGGGAAGGTTGGTTACCTGTTCCATAGCCAAAGAATGTCTGATCAATGGGAACCTTAGAGCTTGGGTATTGTGGCTTGTGTAATGTTCACAGTCTATGTTTGGGTAGCTGGCATCACCCAGTATGATGGTGTTTGCAGAGTAATCTAAACTCTCCTGTGTCAGCATGAAGGCTGTGTGGGAGACCTGAGTTTGAGAGGGTGCTGTAAGAGCTCCTCTGTGTCTCTTTCCATGTGGTCCAGGGAGGTACGTCCCAACAGGTAGCTGACTGTGACCCTCCCTTGCTCTGTCTGGAGGGCGGCACATCTGTCAACAGCTCATGTCAAGCAAGTGCACACCCCTCATAAATGATGTGGAAACCTTCAAAGGCCCAAGGCCTGTTGAAAATATGGACCAGACTGCAGATACCTGTATAGAGGCATTCTGTGGACACATTCAGGAATGCATGGATCATGAAGCCACATATGAAAGCATGACCCAATTCTCCAAAGGCAGATGTCCTGGGCCAGACACCAGCCATAAACACACTATACAATAGAAGGATGACGCCACTACATGATACAACAACCTCCCAAAATGTGAAGGCACCACTGATGAGTATTGGAAGACAACTACAGGCACCCATATGATTGTCTAAGGCCATCTTTGAGAGGGGATTCTACAAGCCACTGAGGATAATCACAAGGCTGCCTGTAGTTATGTTAGTAACCTGGGTGGTACTACCCAGATATGCTCAGAGGTAATACAATATGTCACACAAAATATAAAACACACAGACATTGCCATCATCCTAGTGGACAGGTTCAATGCTGCCTTCTCTCCTCACCACACCAAAAGGGAACATATGTCTCACAGCACAGTGCTTCCCCCCCTGACATCACAGATGCTCAGGTAAGAGATGCCCTTCCCAAAGCAATAAACACTGCATCAATGGGACCAGACAGTGTCCCAGGCTGTGTCCTACATGAACCACAAGAAGAGCTACACCCAGACATAACACCACTGTTCAATCCCAGCCTTAATACACGATATGCGGCCAGAGAGTGGCATACAGCAACAGTGGTCCCTCAACATGCAGGTGGTGCCGTCACGGATACTGGACACTACTCGCCCCATATGTCTGACTAGCTTTGTCTGCAAAGCTATGGCAAGGATCATCATGAACCTCACATATCTAGATATTGTGGACCTACAGACATGTCACCATACACAGTTTGGCTTTGTCAATGGAAAATCCTGCCTATCAAACCTGTTTGCTTTGTTTGAAACAGTCACCAAGGCCACTGTCAAGGGGTAGGAGGTCCACACAGCCTACCTGGACCTTGCATAAGCCTTGGATACAATACCCCACTTGTGCATTCTAGGGAAGCTCACCAGTGTACATATTAACCCCTATGTCACTATGGGTATTGCACAGTGGCTCAAGGGCAGAACACACATGGTAGAATTGCTGGAGCCATGTCAGCCTCCAACCTGGTACAAGTGGTGTCCCACAAGGCACAGCCCTAGGAGCTGTCATGTTCATTATATAGTTGTCATAGGCACAGGCCAACATGGAAGTACTGTGGCTCAGCAAGTCGCAGGTGACTGCAGACCGAACACCATAATCAACTCAACAGCTAACACACGCATCCTCCAAATGGGACTCTTGCAAACACACGACTTGTGCCACAGCCATGGCCTCAACGTGAATGACAGAAAGAGTATAGTCATCCCCTTTGTCAAACACTAAGTGACCACAATGTACCACATATGTGTTAATCCAGTAAGTGCAGACCAAGGAATTATGGACCTCAGGGTACGCAGGTTGATAGCATTCTACCATTTGACAACAACATGGACAAAGTGGTTAGGTAAGCATGTTATATGGGCCACATCATCATGGGATCCACATGTAGGCCAGGGGAGGACATTGTGCCCCTTTACTCATCCCTCATCATGCCCATAATTGACTATGATGAACCTGTCGGCATGCACCTTACCAGACACCTGCAGCAACTGGGGCTACCACATATGTACCTCGACAAGGGGATCAAAGTGCTCAAACAGATGCCACATACTGACTGGTTAAAGTAGCAGCAGCTCTACTCAGTGACATACTGCCTCTTCATAGGCAATCTGTGCCTGACATAGAAGGCCAGGTCATACCCTCACGTAATGGCCATGCTGCATCTCAGAATATCCAGATCCCACCAGGATACACGCTGGAAATACTTGAACCTCAGGAGTGATATACATAGGACATGGTGGAGGGGCACATTCACAACTCAGAGGCTCCCTTCATTCCTGATTATTATTCCAATAGAGGTTAGGCGGACTGACTCAGTGACTATCTTCAAGAGCGATATTAATGACTGGATGTGACATTGTAGGGTTACCCTGGGTATCACTTATGTGTCACTGTGAGAAAGAGGCACAGTATACTAACCTTGGAAAAGGGCATAGCAAGACAGATTCACAATGCATGTTGAAAGGCACGCACATTCTGGCTAGGTGGATACATGCCCTGGGCAGATATCCCTGTACGAACCTATGGACCTATGTCTCTTTTTCACCATTGGCCCTATGTGCTGTCAATCACCAATGTAATCTCAATACTCCGGTAGCATGTGCAAAGGTCAGTTGTCAGTCACCTCTATGGTACAGTTGTGGAATATGTGTGTCATGTAGTAATGTCATAGCTGCCACATGTACACAGTCAACCCTATCCCCTACCCACTGATGTACATCACATGTATGAGATGGAAACACATGGCCAAACTGTACCAACAACATACAAGTCAGTCAGATGCATGGACACATATGACTCAGTCATTGTCCATGCCACCACAGCTGATGTGGGATGTAGCTCACTGGGATACATGATAGGGAACATGGAAGGGATCACTGAGCAAGTGACACAGGCTGGTAGACCCCTGACCTTGGTTGGCATCAGACCCTCACCAGGGATTCCAACAAATTACTGAATGCTAATGAATAAGTGTAGCTACAACACCCTAGCTGAATGGTTCTTAGCATGCAGTCACTGCATTGCTATGGAATTCTGTCTTACCACTCCCACAACAGGTGAGAACATGCAGCTCCTGTACATTAACAACATGTAGACTTTATGCCCCAGACCAGGTGTGCATCCCTCACTACTAGGCTGATAGCATCTACATCTCACACTGTATATACACATCCCACATGCAGCATCTGCACAGAAGACCACGGTCATAATGTTACCCTGTGCAAATACCATGTATTCACATGTGGCAGGCATCACACATGGTAACTATTGAAAGTCACAGGTACATATGTGTATTTGGCACACACATACATCATGTGTTCATTGCCATAACCGGTGTAATCAATGTCATGCATTATTGTGAGGGACAACCCACACACATGGGCATTCTGTGTGTGCACAACACACATGGCATGTCTGTAATCAAAAGCCATACATAATTGTGATATCGTTTAGAAAGGGGTATGTGCATCCTGTAGTGTGTTTTCCCAGTTGCCAAAAGGGATATATCAATCATACATACTTACCACCCTTCACATACACTTGCCGGATTCAAACCCCTATCTAACTATGTTAAGACACTAGAAACGGACGCATTAGCACAGTGGGCTATTCGCATTGCTGGGGGATTTTCTTTCCCCTGATATACTTATAGGGTGCTGACATCATCAGAGTTTAGAGAGTAGAATGATCATCCTGTGGTGTGTTTTCCCAGTTGCCAAAAGGGATGTTTCTTTCATACACACTTACCTCCTTTCACACACTTGCCACCTGGTGGATTCAAACCCCTACCTAACTATGTTATGACATTAGAGACGGACACATTAGCACAGCGCGCTATTCGCATTACTGGGGGATTTCCTTTCCCCTGATATACTTATAGGGTGCTGACATCATCAGAGTTTAGAAAGTGGAATGATCATCCTGTGGTGTGTTTTCCCAGTTACCAAAAGGGACGTTTCTTTCATACACACTTCCACACACACTTACCTCCCTTCACACACTTACCACCTGCTGAATTCAAACCCCTACCTAATTATGTTGTGATACTAGAAACGGATGCATTAGCACAGCGCGCTATTCGCATTACTGGGGGATTTCCTTTCCCCTGATATACTTATAGGGTGCTGACATCATCAGAGTTTAGAAAGTGGAATGATCATCCTGTGGTGTGTTTTCCCAGTTGCCAAAAGGGATGTTTCTTTCATACACACTTACACTTACCTCCCTTCACACACTTGCCACCTGCTGGATTCAAACCCCTACCTAACTATGTTATGACACTACAGACGGACGCATTAGCACAGCGCGCTATTCGCATTACTGGGGGATTTCCTTTCCCCTGATATACTTATAGGGTGCTGACATCATCAGAGTCTAGAAAGTGGAATGATCATCCTCTGGTGTGTTTTCCCAGTTGCCAAAAGGGATGTTTCTTTCATACACACTTACTTAACCCCCTTCACACACACTTGCTGGATTCAAACCCCTACCTAACTACGTTATGATACTACAGACGGACGCATTAGCACGGCGCGCTATTCAGATTACTGAGAGAATCCTTTTCTCCAATATACTTATAGGGTGCTGACATCATCAGAGTCTAGAAAGTGGAATGATCATCCTCTGGTGTGTTTTCCCAGTTGCCAAAAGGGATGTTTCTTTCATACACACTTACACACACTTACCCCCCTTCACACACACTTGCCACCTGCTGGATTCAAACCCCTACCTAACTATGTTATCGCTATTCGGATTATTGAGAGAATCCTTTTCTCCAATATACTTATAGGGTGCTGACATCATCAGAGTCTAGAAAGTGGAATGATCATCCTCTGGTGTGTTTTCCCAGTTGCCAAAAGGGATGTTTCTTTCATACACACTTACACACACACTTACCCCCCTTCACACACACTTGCCACCTGCTGGATTCAAACCCCTACCTAACTATGTTATGACACTATAGACAGATGCATTAGCGCGGCGTGCTATTCGGATTACTGAGAGAATCCTTTTCTCCAATATACTTATAGGGTGCTTACATGATCAGTGTCTAGAAAGGGGGATGAGCATCCTCTGGTGTGTTTTCACATTTGCTAGGGGTAACATTTGGACCAAGTGTGTGAGCATGCCCAGTTCAGCCTTCCCGTGGCATGTTGTGTGAAAGATGTCTCATTTATCTAAGTGTGTGAGCATGCCCAGTGTGGGCTTTACATATGTTGAACTCTGCAGCCCATCACATTTGTGGATGAGTGTGACCTTCAACAAATACCTCCAGTTTATGGTTGTGTGTTCTGTGCCATGTTGTGTAGTTACTGTCCGAATGCTTTTTGTGTGAACAAAACAGGGAGTATACTGTGCCTGCAGGTTTTGCATGGGATACTTTGCACACAATTGTCAACATCCGTTCATACTGACCTAACACTGTAGCACTGTCTAGTGTAGTGTTTCAGTACTTTCACTGTAGTGGTCAGTATCCTGGGCTTTAGTCCTATCACTGCTTTACATTTCCATAGTGTGCACAACAGCCTGGTTAGGGTCCAGTTGTGCACATCTGCACAAAGGCAGTGCCTCTACAGACCCTGTTAATTGCTGCCCCATAAGCTTAACAAGTGTAGTCTGCAAATCTATGGAGAGGATCATAATTGAGCTCATAAACAAAGATATAGGGGACATGCAGACATTGTACCCATCCCATTTTGGCTTGGTCAGGGGCAGATCATGCCTTTTGTACTGGGTTGACATCTTCAAATTGGTCACTTAGGCCATTGTTGGGGAAAGGCAGTCCATACAGCCTACCTTGGCCTTGCAAACACTTTCAACACAATTCCCCACTCAGGTATTGTGGAAAACCCTAACAACTGAAATGTAAACCCATATGTCACAAGATGGGTTGCAAACTGGCTTAAGGACGGGATCCACAGGGTTAGAGTTGCTGGCACTATGTTAGACTCCAGGCTGGTCACAGGTGGTGTCACACAGGGCTCAGTCCTTGGCCCCCATTGTTTGTCATGTACTTCCCAGAAGTACAAGCCAACATGGGAGGACTTTGGATGACAATGTTAGCAGATGACTGCACACTGGGCACCATAGTGGACAGTGCATCACACACAGATATCCTTCAGAAGGGACTCACAGTAACTGATAGCTGGTGCCAGGGCCATGGCCTGAAGTCAAAGTGCACAACATGTGTAGACATACCCTTCAGGAAAAGCAAGGTGACCCCAAGCTACCATATAGGTGGCAATCCTCTAAGCACAGAGGAGGTTATCATGGACCTGGGGACCCAGGTTGACAGTCGCCATTCTTCTGAGACTCACATTGCTAAAGTGGCTAGGAAGACCTTCTACATTGCCCACCTGATCAGGATGGGATTCACATCCAGATCTAGTGGGTCATTGTTCCCCTGTACTCTTCACTTATCAGACCGGTGATCGAGTCGAATGCCCTATTCTGGCTGTATCTCACCCAACATCTGCAGCAATTGGAGACACCCTGACTGTCCCCCACCTAAAGGATCAAGGAACCACAACAGCTGTCATATGCTGCCAGATTGAAGACACTCACACTCTATTCACTCACATACCGTCTGCTTAGAGGTGACATGTGCCTGACATGCGAGGCCATGTCCAAACAGAGATTAATGGACATGCTCCACCTCAGACTCAGAAGATCCACCTGAACCACTAGTGCAGGTGACTTACACCTTAGCAGGGATGTATGTTGGACATGTTGGAGGTATGGAGTTATCACTCGGAGACTCCCTATGCTGTGGAATACAATCCTGGTCCATTTGAGGCAGAGCACCTTGCTGGCTGTGTTCAAGAGGTACCTTGACCTAATGCTAGTCGGAGAATGTGTTTGTCCATCAACACATTGTAAGCGTAGTTTGCCATGTCATATGTCTTGTTTAGTATACTGTGCCTCTGTCTACCTGTGACATAACATTGATACCCAGGGTAAACCTCCCATCTCCCATCCACTCATTAGGATTCCTGTTGAGGGGACTCAACCAGTGTCTCTATGGACAACCTGTACTGGTAGTTTACTCATGTGTGGGGGTGGCTTCTGTGTTTTGGATAATTCAGTACAGCCTGTCCTATATATGTCAGTGCTGGGGTTCAGGTCCCTCATGTGCATAGCTCCCTGCCATTCAGATTGTACAAGGTGCAGCATGTGCATTGATTCCAGCTTGGACATGGCTTTCTACATCAGGCACAGCTTGCATCTGGGTGGACAGCATGGCAGTGTGTGGAGCTGCACTCTGTTTAATCAGACTACACATTACATGTGTTCCAGCTCTGTCATACTCCTGGTGAGGTACTGTTGTGGACTTTACAGGTGCTGGATGTGTGTGCATGAGGTACACCCACAGGGGCTGTTGTGGTCATTTCTAATGCTGATGAAAGATAACTGCAGAACCAGAATGACCTCCCCTTAGCTAGATGTCAGACAGCATGGACCATACAATCACAACTGAAAACAGGACCCTCTCCACAAAGGGAAAGTGTCCTGTCTGGTGGACCCCAGCCATAAACAAACTGTATGACAGATGAGGGTTACTAATGCAAGACAGAGCTACATCTCCAAAAGGGAAGACAGCTGTGATCAGCACTAGTAGAAAGCTACATTATCTCATAAAGACATGCAAGGTCAACTTGGGGACATAAATCACCAAAGACAATGAAGGTAACCACACTGCTTTCTTCAGTTATGTCAGACACCTGGTTGTGAACCCTCGGATATTCTCAGAGTTGGTACACAACAACATATATTCCAGTGACCTGACAGATATTGGCAACATTCCGGCGGACAGCTTCAGTGCAATTTACCCCTCCCTCACCCCAAAACAAGATAGTTATCACTGCTGTATGTAACCTCACTGTCATCTTGGATGTCCATGTGAGAGCCACACTCAGCAAAGACAAGTACACAGCATCCATGGGACCTGCTGGTATCTCCAGTTGCATGCTATGTGAACTCCAGAAGGGGCTGGACCCATATATACAACTGCTATTTAACCTTAGTCTTGCTACAGGATATGTACCTGAACACTGGCATACGGCAACAGTGGTCCCACTACACAAGGGAGATGCCTCCACAGACCATGGCAACTACCACCACACAGGCTTAACCAGCCTTGTCTGCAAAGATATGGGAGGAGTCATGGAGCTCTTACACAGACACATTACTGACCTACAGACCCTTGTTCCCACCTAGTTCAGCTTTGTACAGGGCAGATCCTGCCTTTTGCACCTTTGCACCGAAAAGTACCTACCATGAAGATCAGGGTTCTTCAACACATGTCATATGCTTCCAGAATAGAGGAAGTCCAGCTTTGTTCAGTGTCATACCGCATACTTACAGGTGACCTATGCCTGACATACAAGACCATGTCCAATCAGGATTTGGTGGACATGCTCCACTGCAAGCAATCCAAATCCACCAGAGCCATGAGAGCTGAGTATTTGAACCTCAGCACATACATGTATAGGACATGCTGGAGGGACAGAGTCATAACTCAGAGGCATCTCACACTCTAGCAGAGTATCCCAGTTCATGTTTGACAGAGTTCCTCACTGACTCTCTTCAGGAGACATCTGGACAACTGCATATGAGATGGAGGCACAGACTAGACAGAGACACAGTCATGTTATTCAATTACGTAAGGGGGTCATAATGTGTCACTACAAAGTCAGAGGCACAATATTCAGAATCTATTCTGTACACTTATTACCACTATAAGGGGTGGCAATAGCCACATCACTATGGCTAGGCTTATACATGCACTAGGGCAGATAGCCTAGTAGTACACTATGACACTATGAAACACCGGTGTATGGGTAGCTATTGTCAATCAAACAGTATGATGTGGCTTGGGGGGCTTGATATCTCCCTGTATTCCAACATTGTTTTGTCTATTCCTTCTAGCATGTCTAGGGATCAGTTGCTAGTGTCCTCTCCTGCTCAGCTGGTGAACCTGGGAATATTGAGGCACTGTTACAGTTGCCTCATGTACACTGACAACCCTCTCCTTCTGCCACAAAACACACATACATGTGAGAGATGCAACTATATAGCCAAAGTGGAGGCTGAGCTCTCTCAACATAGGACTAGCAAGACCAGAGAGGGTGAAGGTAACCACACACACATCTTTAATCCAGTCTCACATGGCACTGTCACAACTTAAGATCATACACATAGACACACAGAGACACTCTCAGAGGCTCTGATCAGAAGTCTACCAGAATGGCGGTGGCCACCACAGCAGACACTCACACAACTGCCTCCACAGGGCACAGCACATGCAACACATTGACCACAGAGTCGGTGTGCCAAACAGTCACAGCCCTTAAGGCCAAACACAATGCCAGACACACTTGTCATAGGTGACTCCATAGTCAGACACACTGATGTCCCACTCACCAGATCAGGTATAGAGGAGGTCACAGTAAGCTGTCTATTGGGCACTGGAATCCACCACATAATGCAAGCACTCAGGTCACTAAACTGCAAGTACAGGTCTGACCCAGTCATAATCCATGCTGGTGTGAACGACCTGAGATGTACCTCCCTGAACTACATGGAAAGAGACATAGAGGATCCCTCTGATTATGTAGGCCAGGCAGGTATGACCCTGACCTTCGGCAGTATCCTACCTTCACCAAGTATGATGCCACATAAACAGAGACAAGATGATCAGCTGTAGTATTTTGCTTAGACTATGGTGTCATTCTAAGGGGGTCCAATGTCTGTCTGCCTGGGATGACATGCTGGACAGGCCACGGTGATTTGCAAGGGATGGCTTGCACCTGTCACCGCTGGGCTTCCGGATTTCAGATGATGCTCTTGCCACCCCATTGTGCCTTTTATGCAAGATTCAGATTCTACACCTACCACCCTAGAACACAGTAAAGGAAAGACACTAAGGCTAATGCTGCTCAATGCCCAAGGTCTCAACCTCAAGCTGCACACACTCTATGCCCTTCTCAGTATGTAGCACATTGATGTCTGTGCTGTGCCTGAAACCTGGTTCACAGCTTCTGACAGCACCCCGGCACTATCGGGTGTTACCTCATATCATGCATTCCGGCACCAGCATCCCGACAACACCAAGAAGGATGGTGGGTGTCCATATTCATCAAGGACACCCTCACCTCATGGTTGGTGGCAACACTCGATGCATCGGAGACCATCCAGGTGCCAGTGACCATAGACAAGACTGCTCTGCAGTTTGTAGCATGTTACATGCCACCCGCTCAAACTCAGGTACCTCACACAGCTATCCTGCAAACACTGAAGGGGATAAATGTATCTCCAAACACCATCCTACTGGGTGATTCCAACTATCCACATATAGACTGGGATCACTAATCATGCCACAACACTCTAACACAAAGGTTCCAAGAGTTCATACACTGAAATGCCATGGAACAACTGGTCCCAATCCCCTCAAGTGGAGGCAACATACTAGAACACATCATCACGAACATGGGGTCACACTGTTCAACACCAGACATATACTCATCATTGGTGAGATCAGATCATGGACTACTCTCAGTGGGAGTCCACATCCCACCCACACCCCAGATGGGAAAAGAAATGGTGAAGACCTTCTCAAATGCCGACTTCACATTTCTGATGACTGGTGTGGTCTCTTTCAAGGCCCCCAGGCCAGCGGACACCATTACCCAAGCCACTGTATCACTTAGAAATGCCTTCTACCAGCACCTCCAGGACTGCATGGTTCAGGCAATCCCAAATAATAATGACTCTTTGTACCACAGGCAAACATCCAGTCTGGTGGACCCTATCCATAAACAAGCTGTACAACACAAGGAAGGAGCTACTACAAGATAGAGCGTAATCCGTAGGGGGGAAGACACCCCTGCTCATTGTGAGTAAAACACTGGGTTCCCCCATACAATCATCCGAGGCATGTTTTGAGAGTAAACCCACTCAGGACTCCAGGGACAATCATGAGGCCTTTTTTACCTATGTTTGAAACCTGGGAGGAAACTCTCAGATATGCTCAGACTTAGTTCAGAATGATGTTGATATCACTGCACCTACAGACATTGGCAACATACTGGCTGACAGGTTCAGTGCAGATTTCTCCCCTCCCCAACTGGGGGTATGTACACCAGAGGATTGTAGCCCCCCAAACATCTCCACTGCTGGGGTGGGAACTGCTCAATCCAAGGCAGAAAACACTTTATCCATGGGACCAGATGGTGTCCTCAGTTGTGTGCTCCATGAACAAAATGAGTAATTAAACCCGCAGTTAGGGCAGCTGTTTAATCTTAGCCTCACCTCAGGATATGTTCCCAAGGAGTGGCATACAGCAATGGTGGACCCACTTCACAAAGGTGGTGCCTCCACCAACCCCAGAAACTACCATCCCATCAGCTTGACAAGCCTGTTCTGCTAAGCTATGGAGAGGATCATAATGGGAATTCTAAATGAAGACATAGGGGACTTGCAGACATTGGATCCAATCCAGTTTGGCTTTGTCAAGGGCAGATCATGCCTTTTAAACTTGGTTGACTTTTTCAAAACACTCACCCAGGCCATTGGCGTGGGCAAGGCAGTCCACACAGCCTACCTTGACCTGGCAAAGGCTTTCGACACAATACCCCACTCAGGTATCATTGAAAACATCACCAGCTTAATTGTGAACCCATACATCACAGCATGGGTTGCAAACTGCCTAAGTGACGGAACACACAGGGTCAAAGTTGCTGGTGCCAGTTCACACTCCAGAGCTGTCACAAGTGGTGTCCCACAGGGCTCAGTCCTGGGCCCACATTTGTTCAGTATCTACTTTTCAGAAGTACGAGCAAACACAGGAGGATTATGGCTGACAACGTTTGAAGATGACTGCAAACTGGGAAGCATAGTTGGAAACCCATCTGCCACAGGCATCCTTCAGAAGGGTCTCATAGACACAGATAACTGGTGCCACGGCCATGGCCTTACATTAAACACTAAACAATGCATAGCCATACCCTTCAGGAATAACAAGGTTACCACTACTTCCTATCTAGGTGGCAATCCTCTAAGCACAACGTAGGTTATCAGGGACCTGGGCACCCAGGTTGACAGTGACCTTTTGTTTGACACTCACATTGCCAGGGTAGTTTGGAAGGCCTTCTACATTGGCCACCTCATCATGCAATGATTCACATCTAGATCAAGGGAGGTCATCGTTCCCCTGTACTCATCACTCATCACACCAATGATTGCATACAATGCCCCATTCAGATTGAATGGGCCCACAAATTCCTCGACAGGAGGTGAAAGGGTCTCAAACATATTTCTTATGCTGCCCGACTGAAGGAATTCCAGCTGTATTCAGTCGCTTACTGGCTGCTCAGAGGTGACCTGTGCCTGACATACAAGGCTATGTCCAACCCAGAATTAATGAACATGCTTCACCTCAAGACCTCTACATCCATCAGAACTACAAGGGCAGGAGACCTAAACCTCAACACAGATATTAATAGGATGTGCTGGAGGGACAGATTCATCACCCAGAGAGTCCATATGCTGTGGAACAACATCCTGGTACATGTGAGGCTGAGCACCTCACTGGCTTTGTTCAAGTGAGATCTTGACCAATGGATGGGAGATTGCAGGTATACCCCAGGGATAACCTCAGTATCACTGCTTGACAGAGGCACAGCAAAATAATGGGCATATTATCCATCAACTTGCAGGGGTGGCAGAAGCCACAAAACTCTGGGCTAGGCTTATTAATGCCCTAGGGCAGATAGCCTAGTATGAACCTATGAACCTATGGACATAGGCCTGGGGCAGTTCCTGCTATTAGGACAGTGGTCTGCAGCAGGCTATATAGTAGTAGTCGGTTTTAGCCATTGGCTTTTGACCATGGCTATTCCATGTTGCTTCTTGTTGTGGTACAAACATGAGTGTGTGGTTATCCATGCTATTTATTGCTAGTCACCCTCATTTTGTATCTTGTTCCATGTTTTTGCACATGTACATCACTGTATGATGTGCAGCTGTTTCCGCAGGGTCATATGCGTGGATATGGATGTTAGTTGGGGTCCTCAGGTGTGCATATTGTACATGATATTACATTACTTAACACATGGCATTCATGCCTCAGGTGGTGCTGCAGGGCCACCTCTGTCGGATACACATACTACACTCCCTGTACGTTTGGAAGCAGGTTGTGTCATGTTAGGCATCCCTGTTACTGTATGAGTGAGTCAGAGTGGGTATCAGTCCCAGTGTTCCTACTAACCAAGCATATGTGCTATGTGTTGCCTCTTTGCCAAGGCCAGGGCATACTGGGCATGCCTCCTTCTGCCTACTGGGACAAGGTCAGGTTGTTCCTCCTCCGAGTCACCCCCTGCCTGTGGTGGCCTTGGCAATGGTGGGGGGATGTTTGGCCCAGCCCTGTGCTGGTCCTGCTGCAGCTGATTCCGCAGGATCATATTATGTAGCATAGCACATATCATGATCATTTGGGTACATGTAGTTGGTGTGTACTGCAAAGCTCCACCAGATGTGTCCAGACACCGGAACCATGACTTGAGCAGCCCAAACACACGCTCTATGATATTACGTGTTTGTGCGTGTGCCTCATTATGGCGTTCCTGTTCAGGTGTGTGTGCATTTATGATGGGTGTCATCAGCCACGGCTCAAGTGCATAACCTGCATCCCCCACTAGGTGTCCGTGTGGGAAGTCCCCATTGGAAATTATTGGTACAGCTGCGTCAGATGCCAGATGTGGGAATCGTGGTAGCTCCCAGGGCAGCCAGCACACACATTCATTATTATGCCCTGGGCATCACACACGACCTGGCAGTTGATGGAGGGGTATCCCTTGCGGTTAATGTAGACTCTACCCCGCTCACCGGCTGGTGCTTTGTTGCGTATGTGCGTGCAGTCTATTGCACCCAGCACCTCAGGGTATCCCGCTATTTGCTGGAAGAGACGCATATTGCTGGCCACAACCTCACGGTCATTAGGGACATATATATGATCACTGACATGTGGTGACATGGCATCCAGGAACTGGTGCAGTACCCTGGAGGCTGATGCCTGTGATATCCCCATCATATCACCAGTTGGTCTCTGGAAGGTACCTGTTGCTAGTATTCTTAGGCCAACACACACCTTGGTTTCCACTGGGATGGGTTCCCCTCTGTTGGTTCTGTGTGTGAGGCGTGGCCTGCACAGCTCAACAATCTGCTGCAGGAGCTCTCTGTCCACTCTATAGCGCTCTACTATCTCCAGCTCATGTAACCCATGGTAGGTGACCCTGGGCCTGTATACTCTTCTCCTTCTCCTCACTCTGGGTTGTCTGTCAGCATCTGCATTATCACCACCCTCAGCAATTCGCCTATGTCTGATTATAACAGCTATGGCAGCCCCTAGCATTTCTGCTCTGAGTTCAGCTTTTTTCAGTTTTCAATTCTGATAGCTTACTTTCTTGCAGTATCTGTTGTGAGAAACAGCCTGCACTGCTCTTTGCAGTGTTTTAAGTGCTGGGTTGGGCTTCTAGTCTGTCTGCATAATTGCCTGCTTCCAATTGTTTCCACCAATTAACTCCAGCAGTATTCCCTGGCAGTTTCCCTGTATTTTGGTTGTTTCCTGTTTCCTCTCTGTTTCCTGAAGGGGAGCAATGTGCACACCAGCTTAAACACGCTCACAGTCACTTAAACTCGCGTACACATCCCTACACAGTGTTACACGCGCGCACACATCCTTACACGGTGTTAGCTAGGCTGATTCATGCTAAAATGCGCGCACACTGCCTTACACACGTGCACGCCCACGCAAACCGTTGTAAACAGTTTGCAACATGCTCCCATATGTTGAACCTGCCTTACACGCGCGCACACGCGCACATGCACGTATATCAAGAAACTTTGAGTGTAGGGATAGCGTATACCCTCAATTTCTTGACTTTCCTAGTGTTCTGTTGAGACACACCTCCCTCCCTGATGTCTGTCTGTCATCTGTTACCTTACATTGCCCTCCAATCTGGTACACTTCTTTCTATCCTTCCCCCCGTGATGTCACCTACCTCTTACTCTGTTCCTCCCCCTTCTCTAAGTCTTACACTACTCAGAAAGTGCTCATTACCTATGTGGCAGTGTGATTCAGTATTGTAACCCTCATTTACATAGGATTGCCTAGTAATGACTAGTTACATGTCTTACACGGAGCTTCCCCCCCTTGACAACCACTAAACGGAGGCCATATTGTTTTTGGTCTGCAAGTCCCTCCATTGACATTTCATGTAATACATAAATCCCACAATTGTGGGTTTATAAGCTTCGGTTTTCAGTTTTAGGTAGCGCACCCGTTTGCTGGTGTGCGCTGCAGTTAAACACATAAATCCCGTGAAAAAAAAAAAAAGTTATATAACTTATTTTTGCACCACTTTTTCCTGCCAATGGCCACATATTTGGCCATTGGCATGCTTAAACATATGCACCCTTTATTTGGAGCTGACATAGCTCCGTTTTTAATTTTGCAGAAATGTACTCAGTTGTCAGCTGAGTACATTTCTGCAGCTAACACGTCCGTTACACGGACTGGTTTCTGCTTCCTGGATCGCTCAAATACCTCATTTGCATATCTTGGAGCTGCAAATGAGGTATTGAGCATTTCCACGCCCAGTCCGTGTAAGAGACGTGTTAGCTGTCTCTTACACGGAGATTTGGGCTGTTCCTGAATCAGGAGGCTTACACGGAGGCTTACACTACTCTTGAACTCCGTGTAAGCCTTCCTGAATCTGGCCCAGTGTTTATTACCAGAACAAGCACAGTCCAGTACCATACATATAGTAAAGTTACAACAAAAGCATACGCCATTATAATAAGGATACAACAAAATAATACATCTGCCATTGCATTGACCTTACAAAAGAATGCTAACGATAACAAAACAATAACAGTTATTCATTGCTTAAGTTAAGAATAACAATACTCCAATACTCAGACCATTTCTTCATATTAATGTTGCTATTTGTCCAAGTGACCAGTTTCTAATGGAATTTATAGAACAATGTTCAGCTCCTAAAATTATACCTTTTAATCTGGTAGACACAAGAGTTCTAATGCAGAAAAAATACTATCTGTCCAAAGTAATAAACTTGAAACTGAATAAACCTAATCCAGAATTTAATTTCCTCACTAGGAGGTAATTTCTCACATGTGGCCCGGGCAACACAATCCAGCACCTCACCCCTAAAGTCTCATGGCTTGGACTCAGTCCTAAATTAGATGCGGATAGTTTGGCCCTTCTTGACATCAATGCTAACATAAATTCTCAGTAGCTGTGCCTTTGTAATATGAAGCACCGGTTTACAGTGACATTGATAGAGCAGCTTAGTAAATGTAAATCAAGGTAAGATGGGCGACCTATTATCCCGCATGTTATGAAAGCAGATAAACTAGTATTCCTTGGAAAGAGGGGTAGTAAAAATCCCATTCCACTTTAGTAAGGGTTAAAGTACTACTTTATTGACATCTTTCATTAATGAAGTAAAAAAGAACCCCAAGTTACATTTTATATTTCTCTTCTGCAGTAAATGTGTAATCCAGAGGATACTGTAAAGATTTTTTTTTTTTTTGCATTCTGTAAACTTTCTCAATATGAGGAAACTACAGTAGTGTATATGCATGCCAATGAGCACACCTGGTCATGATGAACTGACCTTCACTCTGCTTTTTTTGCCTATAAGCACATTGTCTGGCAGTAATGTTGTCCTTTATTTTCTGCTCAGGCAAGTCTTTGTACTGTAAAAAGCTACACCCTCCCTCCAGGATAGAAAATCTGGCCATCAGCTTCTTAACACTACCTTCCCTCCCTATTGCTTTAGCTTCCTATCTCTCTAGTCAATCGTCATTCAGCAACATCACAGCCAGATGCCCTGTCCCAATGGGCTGTCTTCATAATCTAAACTTGTATATATTCATTGTAGTTCATTTTACTCTGGGTAGTTACATTTTGAAAACTACCTGTTTATTTATTTATTTTTTTTTTGTTAAATGCAGTTTTTCTAAAGCTGTGCATACTTATACCTAATGCACTTTAATGTATTTCATTGCAGGTTAAAAGTGTCGTATTTATATTTATAAATATTTTCAGATGTTAAATTAGTTATTTAGAATAACACAGTTCCTTGTAGTCTGTAGAGCTATGAATTTATTCTAATTATATTGTCTTCAGATAAAAGTTTAAGTTATATCATGCAAACATCTATGAATGCCACTGCTTTGGTAAAAATGTTAACTCTACACTTTTGTGTGGGCTCCTTACTGTAAGACCAAGACATGTAAGCCCTGGAATTACAAAAAAAGTCTAAACATACAAAAGAACAGTGAATACTGAGCATTCTCTTTTGTATTTTTTTTTTTTTTTTTTTTCAGGAGCAAGTTGCTAGTACTTTCCAACTTCCCACAATACTGGAGTCAAGCCCCCATTCTCTTGAACTAATATATACCAACTCCAGGATCACCATATCTCAGAGAAAAGGAAATATTCCAAGAATTTTCAATCTCAGATTCAATACATTTAATTTTTATATTTTCTGTCATTCAATTTCTCTTCTACGAGATCCAGACTAATGTGTCTTGCAATATCAGAATTTTACCTACTGTGTTATACAATAAAGCAATGAGCTTAATGCAGATGCACTAATCAATTCCATTTGAGTTGCATATTTCTTTGATCCCCACTTTTACTAAACTATGTTGCTTATTATATAATCAATTTTTAACAGCTACATGCAGCTCTTTGATATGAGATTGTTTGTCCCTCAGTTACATGATTTTATTCCCAGAGAAATAGATAGCGGTATTTTGTCACTCTCTTCACATATAAGAGGTGAGTTGTAGGTGAAAGTCAGTAACCAAGAAGTGAATGTGTGAACATGCAGCCCGAATGAAAACCAGTAACCACAGAAAAATGAGCTCACATAGTATGCCATCTGTAGGCATACTACCATATAAACAACTCAATGCAGATATCGGAGAATTGGAGATAGGAATCTTTACTTGAAAGAATGTAAAAATAAGAAAACACAAAAGGTTTAGCACTTTCATTCTGTAACATCATAAGGACTTCATCAGAAGCATAGGTAGAATAAATTACCCATTTAAACAACAGTAGTAAATTGATCATGTGACTCTAAGAAAACGGACACCTTAAAGGAACATACAAAGGCACAAATAAGCTGTTGTATGTTTTTACATACAGAATGTTAAACATAAACTTCACAGTTAAAAACTTTCTAGGATAATACACTGATGCAAAATAAGAACAAATAAATAAATAATACATATCATAGACATACTAATATGTTAAATAATTATGTGAAAACAAATCTCATTAACATTAATGTCCTATGTTTATATATGAACCACCCAAAAATCTCAGAAATATCATGTTACATGTTGCTACCTTACAAAATCTTTTAATCTATAATTTTAATGCCCTCATTTTCAATACTGGGATACGTGAAATATGTTCATTAATCCCTAGCAGGTTAGATGAATCTAATCTCAACTGTCAGCATAATTCTTTACATTCTAGTAATGTTTCCCAATCACCACCTTGCTCATTTGGGGTTACTCATTCTAAAATTCCAAATCAGAATTTATTAAACAAATTGTATTGTAAGGTGTGTTTGAAAAGGGAGCTATTGGGGTTGTTATTTAAAATGTAATTATGTTCATAGATGCGCTTTCGTAAGATACGCTCAGTTTTTCATATGTAAAATCCTCTGCATTCTGAACATAATGCAATGTGTACCACTTATTTTGTTGAACAGTTACCCCTGTCTAAATAAATCAATTGATTGGCTAAGTTTATAACGTCTTCATTAAGAATAAAGGTGCACTGATTATATGCATCACACGTACTTAGTTTATCTTTGTATTTAGTAGTTGGTAAAGGTATTTCTAAAATAAATTTCAAGTTTTTCCCCATTTTATCAACAAAAGATGGTCGATCCATAACTAAATTTAATAACTCAGGTTCAGTTTTGAAAATGTTCCAATTATTTATGAATATAGCTTTGATCTTGTTTGCCCACAACCCAAATTTAATAAATAGAAATGTGTGATATTTTTATTTTTAATGGGTATTTGAATTTATACTAATACTTCTTCTGAATTCACTCCCAGTACTGGTAAATATTTGAAGCTGCAGTCCTTTTTAATTTCCTGAACTATAGTGCATTTGTATCTTTTGGCTTTTCCCAGTTAGGGGTCACCACAGCAGAACTCCAGTCCGCTAATGATTGACAGTAGATTTTTATGTGCTGAGTTGCCAGCCCTGATGCACAACCTTCAACAAAGGTACACCAATTCACGCATGTCTCCACACAGAAGATGCTCTAGCTGAGAATTGAACACGACAATGTCTTACTGAGAGGCGACAACGCTACCGCAGCACCACCACCGTGGCCCGCCCATATTGCTGATCATTCTTTCTCTAGGATGCAGTAACCTTGCAACCTTGAATTAAAAGTAATAGCAAAAGAGGTGTATGGAAGAACCTGACCCTTTAAATATACTTTTATTATATTTTAGTTGATATGGTATCTGCCTGTGAACTGCATAGTCTTGAATACTGAGTACCTCTTTTTTTGTTTTTGTTTTTGAACTTGACCTGTCAGTTCTTATAAATCAACTTCTTTAGTGTTCAGCAGATGAATGGAGCCATTTTTATCATGTTGTGCACTCTTATTTAAATTGTATAGTATTGTAGTAAAATACAATGTCTTGAGCTTACTATGTTCCAAATTACTTGCATTTTTATTCTTGTAACTGTCCTTGTTGTTTTATATGGATCATTATTGCACTGGATATCAAAGTGTGATATTCTGTAAACTTAAATCATCAATTTGTTTAGAGATGTACTTCAATTCTGTTAAAAATCACAGTAAGCTTACTCGGTGAATATAGCTTTCTGGGTGCCAAAGTGTACTGTGTTCTGCTTCAGGAAAGTGTGGTTATAAGCATGCACTTTGCTAGCAAAGAAGTTTGTCCTGTAGGTCTGCATGAGATTATGAGGTGCATGGCATCTTGGCAGAAGTGACACAGGATATTTAACCCTGTATGAAGGATTAATGAAACAGTCCAGTAGAGTGACCATTGAGCCTTCCATTACTGTTACTTCTGCTTGCCATTTTCTTGGCTTTAAATCAGATTATTGACTTGACCACTTCACAGTGCCAATCAAGAGGATGAGAATGTCATCCAAAGAAATGGATCCCAAAGAGAATGAGATAGTGCTTAAGAGGGCAAGAAAAGCATTCACAAAAGGGGGCAGATGAGTATTTGAATGAGGGACAGCCTGCAATCATGTCTCTGGCAATGCAAAATTAAGCAACCTCAGAAGTTAATGGGTTAATGTAGATTATGCTAAAAAGGGTAGCCTACAAGACTACATAATGGAAGAGTATCTGGAAGGAACTTTAAATGTATTAGCAGAGCAGGACTAAGCTGCTTGATTTAGCTGTTGAGAAAGGGTTAGGGAATACCTGACATATGCCTTGCTATGCCTTAGGGATGAAGGTGTGGATGCAGCAGCCCCTCTTTCATTGCACTTCCCAAGCCTCCTCTAGCAGGTCACCAAGCAGATCCAGGACAAAGTAGTTTTCTAGTGCCCTCAGGGTTCAGTCTATTAGACATCACTGTGTGGATACTAGATCATTTTTACCTTTGGCTTTCATTACAACACATCTCTGGCATGATAATGGATAAGATATGCCAGTTGGAATATGTCAACATCTTAGATATGACTGATGCAGATAGAATTCATCTTTTGTTAGAGACTGATTATTTTGGATCTAGTAGTAGCCCAGAATGCATTAGGAAAGAGGTAGATTAACAAATTTAAGATAAAGAATTCGGGAGAACTAGTTTTTAGGATTCATTTTAGACATTGCAGTGACTGTCGAACATGAACATGACCCACAGCAGGCATTGCCACTGGTTTTGCATTTTTGATCCTACATGAAGCTTTTCAAGTTGGGGTGGGATAGCCTGGCTGTTTTACAACCAGAGGTTTTCAGTGTTCTGGGCAGTCAATAAGGTGCTACCATAGGATGAGTACCATCCAGATACATGGTTGGGTGTTGTGGTTAGGCCCAGGCTCTCTATTTCAGTGGGTCATGATAGAAAAGGGGACAGAGGGAATATTCGCTCTTCCTTTAATGGTGGTAAGTGTGCTTGACTAACTTGTCACTTTGCCTATTCTTGTTCCTATTCTGGTAAAGGGTACTGGGCAGCTAAATGCTGGGCAAAAGGAAAGAAGTCAACTGGCAGATTTTCTGAGGTGCTAGGGAGATGACAGGTATATTCCCATTAAGAGCACATTATTAGAGGTTGTGGTTTGTTTCAAGGGTTTTGAGGCATTATCTACTTTCAAGGCAATTACCAGCAGTAGGTTCACACATTCTCACATTAAAGTTGATTGTTTAGCTAAAGACTTACATGATTACCCATGTATGCAAATGGTTCACTATTTGTTCAAGAGTTTTGATTTATTTATTTATTTTTTTTATGATATCTGAGGCTTCTGGCAGTGGAAAAATTTTGTAAGAATTTATGGTCTGTGGTAGATAATATGGTGACAATCAAACAGTTGCTTAAAGGGTGGCCTAATGGTTAAGGTGTTTGCCTTACAAACACAAGGTACAGGGTTTGAATCTCACAGGGGATAATTGGCTAGGCTTCAAATGGCTCGCAAGGGCAGTTAGCCAACTATGAAACTGTATAAAAAGGAGATAAATTTTGGCAGGGCAGCTGGGCCCTTCATGTGCCTGATATTTGCTCCTTTTTGATCCTGTTCTCTCCTCTCAGTCTTTTCCCTTTGTAGAAAAAGGGGAGTCCAGACTTATATATCATTTGTCCTTTCCCTGAGGCCCCTCCTTCAATGACTGTATGAACACGGATGAGGCCCAAGAACATTATACATCTTTGGATGAGACCATCTGAATTATTATGGGATTTCAGGACCCATGGATGGCAAAATTTGACATTGAGGCTTTTATTTGCTCTCCATTTATTAGAAAACCAGCCACTGTTGGGCATGAGTGTTGATTGTCAGTCTTACTTTGACTTGTATATGCTCATGGGATGTGCCCTGGCATTTGCTACCTTTAAAAAAAATCAGCAATGCTTTTCAATCATTCTGGCAGAAATGAGCCCCCCCCCCCCTCCACACACACACACACATACACACACACACACACACACACACACACACACACACACACACACACACACACACACACACACACACACACACTCACACACACACAAGTAACAGTACATTATTTGGATTTTATTGTAAGCAATGTTGAACAGGGTGAGGTATGTACCAGAAGTTTGGTGTGCCCCTAGCACAAGATTAAATGGCCGTCATGCTCAAATCATTGGTGGTGCTAGGGCTGGAGAATGAAGCATTTTCACATAACTTTATGTTGCTATTAGACAAGTTGGAATGCTTGAGGAGGAGGGATATTTATGTATTTTAGTGTCATGGAAAGTGAGGATTTGTGATCTGATGGATTTCTTAGGTCTCCTCAATTTTACTTGCTGGGCAATTACTCAGAGTAGAACATTTCTCAGATCCAAGGTAAATATTAAAATGGGGCCATAAAAGGACATCAGTAAGTGATGGTCATAAAAAGAGTAAAGGAGGATCTGCACTTATAATGGACTATTCTGACCATCTGCAATGATATTTCCCCTTTGCAAAACAATTCAGTATTTTCTGAAGTGCTGCATTTCTTCACCAATGCAGATTGGGGACACAGGATATGACATTATTGGAAGGGCATTGGTTTGCTGTTCAGTAACCAGGGTCATGATTGTAAGGAAGGAAGGATATTACATTTTTAGAAGTTAAGCCAATTTGGGTGGCCACAGTAGTCTGGCAAGACTGCTTTTACAACAAAAGAGTAGCATTTCACTCAGATACTCAAACCATGGTGCAAATAAGACATATAGGTCTAACTGGGAGCAGTATGTGCTGAGGTTGCTGGTACTGAATAATCTTAGGATCGACTTATCTTTTTCTGCCCAGCATGTCCCAGGTACATGTAATATGACTGCTGAGAGTCTTTCTCAGTTGCAGGTACGAGGATTCAAAAAACTGCCTCTGGAGTTGCAAGACAATCCCACAACCATCTCTCCAGAAAATACTGCTGATTGGAAAGGACTAATGGCTCAGATGTAATGGGTCTGTAGACATTTAGTATTAGAAAGGCATATGGAACAGCTCACCATATATTTTTGAAGTTTCATAACAGCTTTCAGGTGACTTTGTTCCGCTAAATGTTTGCTTTTTTGTTTCAGAAGTCAGGTACCTTATAATTCTGAGTCATTTATTCAATTCATGCAGCCAAGAGAACAAGTCTGCTGCAGAATGGCTCTCACCTGTGGCATAACTCCTCATTGTGGGAAGTGATTTGAAGAGGCTTTCCTGGACTCCATTCAGATCAGCTGGGCTCAGCAGTGGACTTTGGTTTTGCACAGTTATACATGTTGTGGTGAATCATCGTGGGGGAAATTATACTGGCTTTGTGCCCAATGGCAATTGTTATCCAGAATAACTAAAAACATGACCACATTTTACCAGCAGTTTCTCAGCATAAAGTTTATTTGGTCAGCTATAATTGCAGAGAGCCATTGGGTCAGAGCAGTGAAGCCAACAGCATTGGAATCAGCAAGGAGGTTTATCAATTACAGAGTTGGTAAGGCAGCACCTATGTTGGGCTTGCCCATCAATGAGCTTCCTCAGTTTACTGAGAGAGGGTCAGTATGGTTTTGTTCTGATGGACTCCATTTATCTGACACTTAAATTATTTTTTTTTCAAGACAAAGTATGATTTAGCTTTATATTGTTGCTTGTTCTAAACTGCAGGTTTACTAATGTTTGAAGATATGCAATACAACTAACAGCCACAGGAATACATTTGTAGGAGAGGCGGAGCAATGTTTTATCCACTGACACTATTGTTGAACTACTGAGGCATTAAAATACACAGGAAGACATATATGCATAAAATGAATAACTTTATTACATATATATATATATATATATATATATATATATATATATATATATATTTATTTATATATATATATATATATATATATATATATATATATTGATCTGAAGCATACTTCATCTAACACACAAATGACTGAATCACATTTGATAGAAAACTGTGAAAGGCTATATAAAACCAACTGCTGGTTTGTTTTTTGAATAGATTTCTCACTTTCTGTAATGTAGCTCCACACATTAACATTAAATCTCTTTTCAACAAAGATTCACATGTATGTATCTACTCTCCTACCACGGGCCAAGATTGTGTTAGTTTTACAATGTGCAAAATCTGCACAGTTTCATTATGTGTGAATATTGGTAGTGATGCTATTTTCATATGATACTTCGCAGTACTATAACCATAATCTATGAATTAATCTAAACTTGCCTCTGGTATAGGCAGATTACATCTTTTGTCATTATATAGCTTCACGGGTTCATAGGTAGGTACTAGGGTATCGGCCCTGGGGCCTATATAAGCCTAGCCAAAAAGGTTCCCTGGCTTTTGCCACCCAAGAAAATTATTTTCCTGTGCCCCTGTCAAGTAGTGCCACAGAAGTGATCCCCAGGATGAGTTTTCTATTTACCATCCAGCCATCAAGGTTTTTCTTAAAGAGGACAAATGAGGAGCTTTGCTTGGCATGAATGAGTAATTTGTTTCAGAGTATGGGAATTCTCTGAGACAGGAATCTATCCCTCCAGCATTTTCTGTTTATTGTGGTGACAAGGTTTAGGTTCCTGGAGCATGTGGTTCGGAGAGATTGAGATTTCTTTAAGTGTAGCATGTCCAACAGCTCTAGGTTTGACATAGCTTTGCATGTTAGGGCAGAGATCGCCTCTGTGTAGGCGATATGCGACGGAGTACAGTTAGAGTTTTTTGAGACGGTCTGTGTATGGTGTCTGTTTGAGTCCGGTAATCCTCTTAGTGAGGTTTTTCTGTGGCCTTACCAATTGTTCTAGGTGTCTTGTGAGATGCATGCCAAATGGGGCATCGTACTGTGTAATGGGTCTGATAAGGGATGAGTAGAGAGGAACAATGACCTCCTTTTTTCTAGAGGAGAACCCTTTTGTGATTTGGTGTGCTATGTGGAAGGATTTCCTGACTGCTGTGGCAATCTGGTTATCAAATGAGAGGCTACTGTTCACCTGTGTCCCAAGGTCTCTTATCACACTTTCAGTGTTTAGTTAGCTACTGCCTATGTGTTAGTTCATGGGTACCAAGTTTTTCCCAAAGGGGATGACAATGTACTTCTTGGCATTGTGCTTGAGGCCATGACTTTGACACCAAGCATCTGTCTCTGTGAGGCCCTTTTGTAGAATGTCTACATCATTAGGTGTTTCTATTATGGCTCCCAGTTTGCAGTCATCTGTGAACTTTGTTAGCCAAGGACCTTCTGTGTTGGCCTGCACTTCAGAGAAGTAGATGCCGAACATGAGAGGACCCAGGACCAAACCCTGTGGTACTCCACTCATCACTGGTCTGAAGTCAGACTTGGAGTCGGCTATTTTTACTGTGTGGGTTCTCTCAGTGAGCCAGTTGGCCACCCATCCTGTGACATAGGGATTTGTGCCTCGTTTAGTGAGTTTATCTATAATTCCAGAGTGGGGGATGGTATCGAAAGCCTTGGTGATGTCAGGATAGGCTGTGTACACTACCTTGCCCTCGTCTATGGCTCTACTGACTGCTTTAAAGAAGTCAGTCAGGTTTAGTGACATGATCTACCTTTTACAAACCCCAACTGAGTGGGATCCAGGGTTTGGAGGTTACCTATGTCTTTATTTATAAGCTCCAAGATGATATGTTCCATGGCTTTGCAGACCAGGCTCGTCAGGCTAATGGGACAGTAGTTTCTGGGGGCCGTAGTGGCACCCCCTTTGTAGAGTGGGATAACCATCACTGTGCGTCATTCAGTAGGCACATAGCCTGAGGTGAGGTTATGATTGAACATGGTACTTAGTTGGGGTGCCAGTTTGTTTTGTAGTTCATGCAGTACGTAGCCTGGGATGTTGTCTGGTCCCATGGATGTTGTGTTCCTGGCTTTGGAGAGTGCGGTCTTTACTTGTTCATCCGTGATTACAGGGGCTTTGTATTCTTCCAGTATTAAGATGGGCCCTTTGGAGAGTGGGGGGCGGGGTAAAGTTAACACTGAACCTATCTGCCAGGATTTTGGCAGTATCGGTTGGTTCTGTATATTTAGTGCCATTGTGTTGTAGCTCAGAGCAGATGTGAGTGTTGCCATTGAGATTCTTGATGTAGGTGTAGAATGCTTTGTGGTTGTCTTTGGAATCAGTGGCAATTTTATTTTCATAACTGGCTTTGGAGGATTTTATGAGGGATCTCAGCTTCTTGCTGAGGCTGACCAGGGAGTTCCTCCAATCTTGAGATTTTACTCTTTTTTTGCAACAGCTTTTCCTTCTGTTGTAGAGTTTTTTATGGCAGGGGACCACCAGATTGTTTTCCTTTTTTGGAGGATAGTGTCTTGGTTCTGTTGAGGATGGAATGATCCATGCACTCGTGCATGTGCTTATACAGTGCATTCGTGTAAGATTCTGCAGTCATACCTCTATTTTCCATCTGCATGGGTGTTGTGAAGTTTGCCACTTCTGTCTTAAGAAATACGAAGTTGGCTTTGGAGTAGTTTCTGATGGTGGTTTCCTTAAAGGGGGGTGGGATATGGATGTCAAGAGTGATTAGCTTGTGGTTGGATCTGACCAGCAAGAAGTTGACCTCTGTCATGGAACATCGGTTACCCATATTGGTAATGACCATGTCCAGGATATTGCTGCCCCTGGTGGGGGTGTGGACAAGCTGATCCAAGGCATTGGAATTTATGAATTTCAGAAAATGTTGAGCGAATGAATTGGTACATTAGTAGTTTTCCGAGTTGACGGTGGGGTAAATGAAATTGCCCATAATTAGGGTATTGGGTTTTACCTTAGTATTTTCCAGTATCTTAAAAAATGAAGAGTGGGAATCCTGGGGCATGGTGGGGGATCTAAAACAAGCTACAACCTGGATTGCAGTCTTGCCCAGTGTTAGTTGCACCTGGATAATTTCGGATGCATTATGTTGAGCAACTAGCCTGGAGGTGTGGATATCCTTGATGAATATGGACACGCCTCCAACTTTAGTGTTTCGGTCCAGGTTAGGCGGCCGAAAGATGTGGTATGAATTATAGCCTGGTAATGCAGGGGTGCTCTCTGGAGCCCTGAACCAGGTCTCTGTCACTACACAGATATCAATGTTCTCCATTTTAAGAAGTGTCTCCAGTGAGTGCATTTTGAGGTTTAGACTTCTAGCATTGAGTAGCATTACCCTCACAGTTTGCTTGTTTGTACCTATTACAGTGGTAAATTTAACATTTGAACCTTGCCTAAAAAGACACTATAGGGGTAGCAGGTGCCTTAGCCAGTATCCGGAATCCCAGGAGTGACAGGTGCAAGCCATCTCTGGCAAAGCATCATTGTCTGTCGACCATGTCTTCCCAGGCAGGCAAATACTGGATCCCCTTAGAATGACACCAGAAGCTTAGCCATTTGTCAAAGTCAACCATTTTGTCTTTGTACTGTTGGTATCATTCTGGGCGATGGCAGGATGCTACTCAGGGCTAGGGTCATACCTGCCTGGGCTACAAGATCCAAGAGCTCCTCCATGTCTCTTTTCATGTAGTCCAGGGAGGTACGTCTCAGGTCATTCACACCAACATGGACAATGACAGAGTCATATTTGTACTTGTTGTGGAATGACCTCAGTGCGTGTGTTATGTGTCAGATCCTGGCACCCGACGGGCAGCTGACAGTATCTATCTCCTCCTAGAGCATACTGGAATAAGAATTGGTCATATTTAACCCTGTTCAATCCACTATCATAGAATGCTGTAAGTTATCTCAGACTCCACACATGTATAGCCCTTGTGTGGCTCTTGATTCACTACTTATAAACTGATGTATCATTAGATATATTCATTTTTTCATGGAAAGGGTGGCACATTACCTAACAACATAAAAGAAACAAGTTAGATGCATCCAGGGACTGGGACAGCTCGACAGTTCTCAGCATGGTCTTGACTAACTGCAATTATAAATGCAACAGCATAACACTTAAGAGTTATAATTTGACTGGATGTCATATATATGTTAATGGTTGTTGCCCATTTTTAATATGGCAAATTGCATTACAGATAAGTTGATTTACTAATGGATATGCATAACCTTTGATAATGGGTATATAAAGTGTCTGTATCAGTTAGGCACTAGCTATATAAGACAGGAAAACAACACCTAAGCTATAACCTATTAGCTCCCAATAGAAGTATATAACAGAAGTATATATGCAGAGCTACCAACAGAAGTATATATGCAGAAGAGTGATGAAAGAGGAGACCTGTCACTATTTTAGCATAGCTAGACAGCATGACCCAGATCAAGTGAATTGTTAATGAACTATGTCTTAAAGCATATATAAATAATCCAAGTCAAGTAAACTGGAGATAATCTGATGAAGGCTTGTTAAGGGAGGAAGCACTCATCTGTTTAATATTTTTTCAGTAAGGAAATATTCGCTTTCTAAATAAGTTATAAGTGCTTGATTTCTGTGCAGTTTCAAATGAGACTCCTTCCTGACACAGTTATTGTGCTGACCGATAAGAAGAGATTCAAACACCCACCACGTTATGATGCTATGTATTATCCAGAGCTATGTATTGCAATCATCTGCCACAAGAACTAGCAATGGTATTGTGAAAAACAAATGAAATTAATGTGTGAATTAAGAAAGGATCCCCGATAATGAATGCCATATTAGCATGCCAGACTGATGGCAATTAAAAGAGTATGTTCATGTGCACATAACTGATCAGCCCTATATCAGTGTTCTGTGGTCAAAGAAGATTTTGTTTGTATGTCTATACACATACCACCCCAAGAACTTGAGTACACTTTTGTACATCGTGGGGCTCAATGCATTTGCCAAAGCAGCGCTTTCACCATGTCATTGGTAGAGTAAATGTCTACTGCCATGAAATACAAAGCTACATTCACATTGCTTGTATACCATATCAAGTGATAAGACTGATGTGGTGTAATGGTTGTTGTGTGACTTTAGTATGGTCACACAAAAAGAATCCCTATACTAGAACGGAACATCAAGTTGTACAACTCACTACAAATAACAATATGGCTATTAATCACATTTGCCAGAGTGGAACTGTTATCACAGCTGTTGAGCTCCTCCTCTGTGAAGTCATTCAATCAACTTTACTGTATTTGCCGATAATTTCTATCTTCTAAAATTGATGTGGAGGCCTTAGCCACTCTATACATACAAAAAAGAACTAGGTGATGCCTTTCATTTCAAACAGTTAAGAACACAAATACATACGGTCACTCAATGCTGTCTTGGAGCAAGCACTTGCCCAAGCATTGAGAAAATCAACACCATAGTGGAATCAATGAATGTGCCATGTATAAATGCATAGCCAATTGTCATATGTATGGTTATGTGAAACTTTACGTCATGTGTATGAATCAAGGACTACGTGTCCCTGTAATTGCTAAGAAAGAATCTTGCTGTAGGTCAAACAACATTGACTTTTGCTAGGTATACTCAAACTCACTTGTAACCCCCTGCAGTTGTGACTGTGACAGTAGAACAAAAATTATGTACAATATGGATAAAATCCTATATTGGAACACATGCCTTACTTAGGTTTGGCAACGATATACATTATATTATCTCATGCCCCCAGTCCTGAGGGGGTGCTTCACTACAACTGTGATGGAATACAAATCTATTCAAATAACAGCATCACTCTTTAATACAGTGTTTCTAAAGGAAATGTACAATAAAAACCTGCAACCAGAAACAACATCTTCACATGAACATAACACATATGGGTGTCAACACTGTTAACAACGTGTACACTGACTGTAAGCAGTGATATCAGGATTTGAGCTATATGGCTAACATCACAGGCTTATCTAACCCAGCCAATGGGGATGCACAATCTAGTGCATTTGTTTGTGCCAGTCTGAAGCACGGATTAATGGAAAGGGTTACATCAGGAAGGGCATCCGGTGTAAAACTTTTGCCAAATGACATATGCAACAACAATACAGATTTCCATACCTGATTGATCGAGTCCTGGGTTAACAACAACTGCCACCAGTACTGTTAGCCAACAGGGTGCTAATGGAAATTGTGCTACTGTTGGCCAAAGGAGAAGGAGAAGAAGAGGGGGAAGGCATGCCCAAAGGCAGAAAGAGAGGAGGAAGGTTAGGAGTGTGGTTGTGATAGTAGGAGCTTTGAATGTTGGCAGTAGTACAGGTATATGGAGAGAGCAATCTGATATGATGTCAAGAAGGAAGGTTGATATATTGAACGTGCAAGAGACCAGATGGAAGGGGAGTATGACCAGGTGTATCGGCGGTGGGTTCAAATTGCTCTATCCTGGTGTGGATGGGAGGATAAATGGGGTAGGGGTTATCCTGAAGGAACAGTACACCAAGAGTGTTTTGGAAGTGAAAAGAGTGTCAAATAGAGTGATGTTTATGAGGCTGGAAATTGATGGTGTAATGATGAATGTTGTTAGTACATATGCTCCACAAGTTGAGTGTGCAATGGCTGAGAAAGAAAAATTTTGGAGTGAGTTGGATGAAGTGGTGGTGAGTGTATCCAAGGGTGAGAAATTGGTGACTGGAGTGGATTCAATGGGCATGTTGGTGAAGGGAACATAGGGGATGATGAAGTGATGGGTAGGTATGGTGTTAAGGAGAGGAATGCAGAAGGTGAGATGGTAGTGGATTTTCTAAAAAGGATGGACATGGCTGTAGTGAATACGTATTTTAAGAAGAGGGAGTAGCATAGGGTGATGTACAAGAGTGGGGGAAGATGCACACAGGTGGATTATATCCTATGCAGGAGAGCCAGTCTGAAGAAGACTGCTGACTGTAAAGTGGTGACAGGGGAAAGTGTAGTTAGGCAACATAGGATGTTGGTGTGTAGGATGACTTTGGTGATTAAGAAAAGGAGAAGGAGCATGAAGGCAGCACCAAGGATCAAATGGTGGAAGGTGAAAAAGGGTGATTGTGAGATGGAGTTCAGGGAAGAGTTAAGACAGGCACTGGGTGGCAGTGAAGAGTTACTGAATAGCTGGGTAACTACAGCAGAGCTGATAAGGGAGACAGCTAGAAAGGTGCTTGGTGTGACATCTGGACAGAGGAAGGAGGACAAGGAGACCTGGTGGTGGAACAAGGAAGTACAGGGGAGTATACGGAGAAAGAGGCTGGCAAAGAAGTAGGATTGTCTGAGAGATGAAGAAAGTAGAAAGGAGTATAAGGAGATTAGGTTCATGGCAAAGAGACAGGTGTCGAAGGCTAAGGATAAAGTGTATGAAGAGTTGTATGAAAGGCTGGACACTAAGGAGGGAGAAAAGGACCTGTACTGATTGGCTAGACAGAGGGACCAAGCTGGGAAAGATGAGCAGCAGGTAAGGGTGATAAAGGATAATGAGGGAAACATACTCACAAGTGAGGAGAGTGTGTTGGGCAGATGAAAAGAGTACTTTGAGGGGCTGATGAATGAAGAGAATGAGAGAGAGAGAAGGTTGGATGATGGGATACAGAATCAGGAAGTGCAACAGATTAGCAAGGAGGAAGTAAGGACAGCTATGAAAAGGATGAAGAATGAGAAGGCTGTTGGTCCAGATGACATACCTGTGGAAGCATGGAGGTGTTTAGGAGAAATGGCAGTGAAGTTTTTAGCCAGATTGTTTAATAATACCTTGGAAAGTGAGAGGATGCCTGAGAAGTGGACAAAAAGTGTTTTGCTACCAATTTGTAAGAATAAGGGTGATGTGCAGAGCTGTAGCAACTACAGAGGGATAATATTGATCAGGCACAGTATGATGTGATGTGAAAGAGCAGTGGAAGCTAGGTTAAGAAGGGAGATGATGATTAGTGATCAGCATTATGGTTTCATGCCATGAAAGAGCACTACAGATGCAATGTTTGCTCTGAGACTGTTGATGGAGAAGTACAGAGAAGGTCAGAAGGAGTTGCAATGTGTCTTTGTGGACTTAGAGAAAACATATGACAGGGTACCTAGAGAGGAGTTGTGGAATTGTATGAGGGAGTCCGGAGTGGCAGAAAAGTATGTAAGACTGGTACAGGATATGTACGATGTTATTGTGACAGTGGTGAGTTCTGCGGTGGGAGTGACAGATGCATTTAAGGTGGAGGTGAAATTACATCAAGGGTCATCTCTGAACCCTTTCTTATTTGCACTGGTGATGGACAGGTTGACAGATGAGATCGGACAGGAGTCCCTGTGGACTATGATGTTTGCAGATGACATTGTGATCTGTAGTGAGAGTAGTGAACAGGTTGAGGAGACCCTGGAGAGGTGGAGATATGCTCTAAAAAGGAGAGGAATGAAGGTCAGCAGGACTAAGACAGAATATATGCATGTGAATTAGAAGGAGGATGGAGGAATGGTGAGGGTGCAGGGAGTAGAGCTGGCGAAGATGGATGAGTTTAAATACTTGGGATCAACAGTTCAGAGTAATAGTGAGTGTGGAAGAGAGGTGAAGAAGAGAGTACAGCCAGGGTGGAGTCAGTGGAGAAGAGTGTCAGGAGTGATTTGTAACAGATAGATGCCAGTAAGAGTGAAAGGGAAGGTCTTCAAGAGGGTAGTGAGACCAGCTATGTTATATGAGTTGGAGACGGTGTCATTGACAAAAAGACAGGAGTCAGAGCTGGAGGTGACAGAGTTAAAGATGTTAAGATTTGCAGTGGGTGTGACTAAGATGGACAGGATTAGGAATCAGTGTATTAGAGGATCAGGTTGGATGGTTTGGAGACAAAGCTAGAGAGGCAGGATTGCTTTGGTTTGCATATGTGCTGATGATGGATGCTGGGTACTTTGGGAAAAGGATGCTAAGGATGGAGTTGCTAGGTAAGAGGAAAAGAGGAAAGCCTAAGATAAGGTTTATGGATGTGGTCAGAGAAGACATGCAGATGATTGGTGTGACAGAACAAGATGCAGAGGATAGGAAGAAATGGAAACAGATGATCCACTGTGGTGACCCCTAATGGGAACAACTGAAAGAAGAAGAAGAAGTAGAAGGCTAACATCACAAGCTTATGAAGGTTTGCTGAAACACAAGAACAAATACAGATTTATTTGATGACTGCGACACTGCATATTTCAATTGATGACATCATCATTGTGTATTACCTTCATGTGTCCTCTAAAAAGTAGTTGCATAGCATAAGCACCGAGTATAGGTATACCTCACATCTGCAATTGCAGCCTGTTCTGCAGGGGAAGAAAGAACAAGAACAGATGACAGTTATTCTTTTGTCCAAACTCCCTACCTATTGACTTACAAAATTTACACACCAGTGTATTATGTGCATGAACCACAGGAGAACTCTGACTGCATGTGAGCCACACAGAATCTTTGAAAGGATGACATCAGCTGTGTCATGCAAAGGAGATGTGTGTGTGTGTGTGTGTGTGTGTGTGTGTGTGTGTGTGTGTGTGTGTGTGTGTGTGCAAAAATGGCATCTGCAGCAATGTGGACTTCTAAATGTTGTGAATAGTATGAGGTGCAATACACTCCTGCAAATATTTACATTCACACACATATATTTGAAAAGTCTCACAGCTGTATTGAACTCCCTAACTATTGACTGGCACAATTTACACACAAGTGTAGTATATGCCTGTGCTACAGGAGAGGTCTGACTTTAGTGGTATGAGAGTGGATTATTGAAATGATGACTTCATTAGTGTGTTCTAGATATTATGTGTTTGTGGACAGAGTGAAAAGGGGATGTGGGAATTCTCTGGTCATGTAAATGCTTCTCATGAGTAGGAGTGAAATGAGCACAGCTGTTGAATTAATCCTCCAGTGATACAATGGCCCTACCAGCACACACACACAAGTTGATTGTTGTGAGATTAAACCCCACTACCTATCTAGGTTACTTATATAGAGAACATAGTACTTTAAGCAAGCACCACTGCCGAAGTGTGAGAGTGCACTTCATAGAGGATGACATCAGAATTGTGCTGTTGAGAAGATGGTGTTTGGAGATGGGTCTGACATTGATGTGGAGTCACCCTGAAGTGTAAAATTTACTCCAGGCTACCAGTAGTTAGAGTCATGTTTATATAACTCCACACACACACACACACACACACACACACACACACACACACACACACACACACACACACACACACATGTGCACTCACATACACACGTGCACATACACACACATGTTGAGTGCTGTGAGATTAAAACACCTTACTTATCTATTGGCACACTCTACAAGGCACAGTATTTAATGGAAGTCCCACCACAGAAGTCTGACTTTTAAACTGTGACAGTGCAGTGTAGATAGCATTACCTTCTATGTCAGTGAGAAAAAAGGCATTCTGATGTTGATGTTTTTGTGCAAATTTATATTTGTTGATATTATGGAGTAAGCACAATGCTTTGATCATGAATACATACATACTGCTGACTTATGTCAGCTATGTAGTCATAAATGTATATTGCATAACTGAAAGTGACATATGCCAACCTGACTTGTGTAGATGAGACACACAAAGATGTAAAAGACAGGATGGAAAATTAATCGTTCATGGATCATCAGGTTATGATGATGGTATGTAAACCTTAATGAATGGCACTGATATTAGCTGTGGTGTGTGCTTGTGCATGGGCAGTTTGGACTGTCAGTGCCAAGCAATACTTAATATTTCAATGGAGGAGGAATTAAAAAATCATGATTTATGTGTGTCAAGTCTGTATGTAGTTTTAAATGATTATTGTCAGTGCTGCACTGCAGACCTAACAGTCTAGAATGAAGTGTTCAATTAAGCAAACAGATCACTGCAGTTCACATAAGTAGATTAAACAATTTCCATATACTGAAGTAATATAATCCATTAGCAATACTTATTTAAATTCCAAATGTGTACTAAAGTGTACTGTAGAGAAATTTGCATGGATGTTGGCAAAGTGTTAGCACATGGGTGATTATACTTTGTGTTGAACTCAGACTATGAAGTAAAACTGCTTAGCAGTGTTCAATGGTGTTCAATCATGTTTCCTGCCAAACCTTGCACAAATAAGAATCATACAGGAATTATTGTGATTCTTATTATATGTACAACAGATCTGTTTTATCTTAACATGTTGCATACACGTGCTCTGCATGTTGTATTATACCTTTCCATGTTAGCTCAGAAGCTCAGTTCAAAAATGAAGTGCTGTGCTTGCCCTCACAATTTGTGTGATGGTGATCTGTGAGTAAACATGCTTACAGCTGAAAGAAAAAGTGGAAAACTTGAATTTGGTTTGCCTTCTATAGTGCAAACCAGATTTCTGGTGATGCGTGGCTGTCAGCACTCAGAAAATATTCCCGGAAACCTGCCTTTTGCTGTGAAACAAGGTGTAAATTCACTGAACTAAATTAAAGAGCAGGGTTGGACTCCAGTATGTGGCTCATTTTCTAATGAGAGCCATACTGCAATTATTATAACATTTTATCATGATTTTAAAAAATACTTAGGAATTGCTATTATAAATAGGTTGCCTGTGCAAACTGCATGAGTAATAGCTACTGAAATAATCTTTTATATATAGTATGTATGAGATGTGCTTCAAGGGAAAACACAAGTTAATTGTGTATAAATTGCCTTCCTTTACTCTGTATTCTGATAGCACAGCATGACAACGAACCTTTGGTGAGGATAACTGGACTACTGTGGGTGATAGCAACAACTGAGCAGGTTTTGCCATAGAACATGAACAGCCATTCATCATCAGTCGACATTGTTGCACAATGCCAAACTCCATGCATAGACTGAGGAAAGAAATTGAAGGTTTCTTATGGATCATTTCTGGCTATGTGTGTTTTGTGTAATTCTATTTCTTGACCAGGTTAAATCTGAGAAAATGGGGCTGTCAGGAAAGTGGTGAAATACGTGGTGGGGGTGGGGCAAGCAGACAGAAGGACACAGGGGAAAGCATACAGGAATTTGGAGAAGATAACAGGAGCTATCCACTTCTTCACATCATAAATGTAGAAATGTTGCCAGAATTGGCTGAATTTGGAATGTCACCACACCAAGGGTGAGTCACAACAACAGAAGGATATTGTGCATTCAAATTTATCTAATCAAGTGTATCAACAAGTCCCATAGTTTTGCGGGACAGGTGCTTATTTTTTTTTTACTTTATTTACTTTCAAAGAGAGAGGAATACCAGGGAAAGTGCTTAGGAATGTGAGAGTCAGATAGAAAGGTTAGGTGAAAAAGCAGGTGCAGACATACAAGAAACATGGGAGTCAAGGATGGTGATGGAGACAGAAGGTTAGGGGGACACCATGATTGGAGATAGGTAGGGGATATTGGAAGCACACCCACATCAAGCCTGAGAACAGTAAAATCTAGTCCTCCCCCTCAGAGTCATCATTGTCTCCTGTCTCAGTTTTCTGTGTCAATGCTTGACAGTGCATCTTCTTGGCAATGAGATTAAGCACCTTTATTGCACAGCCAATTTGAACCTTTTCCATTATATCCTACACCAGCTCTGTTAGCTATTGGCAGGTAACAAAATCACCACCTCCACTAACACTACTCCTGGATGGTACCAGTGTACCAGCTGCCAGTGATGAGCTTCGTAATGCAGATGGAGCAAGTAGGGTAGTGGTTGTGGATGCAGCACTGAGAGCTTGGGACCCTGAAGTGCTGGGTGTTGGTACTGCAACCTGTAGAGGGATGGCAGGCCAATTGTCACTGGTGGGTCTACCTCTGTGATGCATGTCAGGTTTTTGTAATCAGAAATGTATGACAATAGTATATTCTTAAGCCATATAAAATATTCTACTCCCTCCAAAAAATGAGAGAGAAAGTGGTGGAGTGAGACAAAGAGAGAGAATTAGATCTGTGACATATCACATGACTATATAATCTCAGAAAAAAAAATCAGCCATGATTATCCAGTCTACATACCTTTGCCACATCTAGGTATGATGTGAGGGTCTTACTCTGTTGTACCATTAATCAACTGCACTGTTATGATATCATAATACAACTATTTATTCCTGTATTGACATACTGCATTCAATTGCAATAGTTATTAGGCTTCAAGTAAGACCTGATGTGTACGTAAGCCGTGCCTCTCTGAGGTGATTTATTCTCCTTTAGTGCACCTCACAGTTTGCTGCAATGTCTTCAGCAGCTGCACAACAGAGGAGAAGAGAACAAGAAATGCGAAAGTATACTGAATAAATAATAATTGGTTCATACTAGGCTAACTGCCCTTGCGAGCCACTGGAAGCCTAGCCAATTATCCCTTGTGAGGCACAAACCCAGCACCTTGTGTTTGTAAGGCAAACACCTTAACCATTAGGCCATCCTCCCAACCCGATAATAGTCTTGGCTGTGTCCTGAATTCTATAGCATCTAGTACTGATGGGTCAGTATATTTACATGACTGTGTGATCACAGCAGCCCTAAACTCATCCTCCCATCAGCTAATGAGGCCATATTCTTGTGTACCATTTCAGGCCACTATAGTAGTGAACAATTCTATCCAGTGCATGGGATAACAGTTGCAATGGAGACAGTCTTGGCTAATCTGTTCCAAGCCTCAGTCTTATACTGGAACCCATTATAGTCCCCCCTCAGCAGCCTGTGACTGTAGGACTTCATGAGGGGTAACACAAAAATTCTGGACTCCTCAAAACCTTACTGCTGTGCTCTAAGTTCAGCAACATCATCTCCCATACCAGCCATACCTGCAGAAGTCAAACAGCAACACTAAGTCTGATTTGGTGCAAAATTCGAATCTCACTTTTAACAGCTAGTGTACAGACACACATAACCACACCAACTGCATTGTTTGATGTTGGCCACAGAGAGTCATTTGCTTAAACTAAGATGAATGCATTTTTTTCAAACAGCGAAGAAGGTCTGAAACATGGCAGTGAGATTTGCTCAACATATTCACACTTTTTCAGATGGTCAAAAAAGACAGTCTCAATGGCATAGCTTGTCATCCTTTGTGTTTTGGATATGAAATAGGATGACTTGGCACATAACTTTCTGGAATTACACACTGTAAAAAGCTAAGTGAACAATGTGGGAATCAAACTTAGGGGGGAAAATGAAATCCATAATTTCAGTCAAGGTGATTAGTCGTCAGTGCTGTAGAACTTCTTTGCAATCATATTCATTACAGGCCTGGATGTGTGTGACTTTAGGAAGTCCTGTGAAATGCTTTCCCATGAAAGAGGCAGTATTACTATTTGTAAATGTGTGTCAGATAGAAACACTTTCATGAGCTGATTAATAAAGGTTGGAGTACGATATAGACATACTTCACTACACATACTGTTGTAGACATAGAGTTGGGCTATGTGAGGAAAGATTTTAATTTTAGTATTCTGCCCATTAAAGACATGCAAGTGCATTTATACTCCATTATTAGAAATATCTTGCTTAAACAATTACACGCACATTCAATTGTGTTTCATAACTAAATCATTAATGACATATGATATTTAGAAAAGTTAATTCATCAAAGCGTTAATGAAAAATGAAATGTAATAAACGTAATTATGATAACCATTTGTATGTAGTATTGCCTTCATAATCAAAGTATTGTCAGAAATTACATTATGATATCCATTGTAAAAAGAAGTGCTATCTAGAGTTGAACCCTAGATCACCTGCATTCTATCTCTAAATTCACTACACTTACACCTTGTGCCACAAAAACAGTTAGAAAACAGGTGGATGTTTTCCATTCAGGTCTGCCCAGACTGCTGATATCCGTGTATTGCTGCTTGTTCTGTTTGTGCTACAGAAGTCTGCCCAAACAAAATGCTTCACCTTTTCCTTAAGAGAGTAAGTTTGGTTGTACACTACTCAGCAGCAAGCAAGGACACAAGGCAGGAAATAGAAAAAAAGAAAAATGCATATGAAGTTTTAATGAAAGTAAGTCATAAATCTGCAGTAGTAATTTATATGTTCCCTTCACACATTTACCCCAGAGCAACTCTATTAAGGTGACAATGTCAATGCATCTACAACTTCTGCCACAGAACAGGTATACCTCATGCGCATATCCCTTAGTCATTCGTAACACCATGCAGAGGTGACAAAACTGTCTGCATTAATGAAGATTACAGAAATGAAATTGTTCTTTTTTTGTTTCAACTGTGAGTCCTGTTCATGTTCTGCTAAACAATGCTAGAATTACAGAGGTCAGAAAACATATATATAATCAGTTTATATTCAACACAATAAAACATAAGATACATACTAATGTGAAGCCAAATTAAATTTCTCAGTTCATACTTTGGACAGTGGCCTCTCATTCACAGCATTAAAATGTTGCCAGTCAAGAGTGCGATCTTCCAAAATGTGCAAATGAAGAGCACAAATACATAAATAAATAAATAGATAAATATAATAGACAATTGTCAGTAGTAACAAATATACGGTAATAATAATGAAAAGGCAGGATTGTGAAGTTTCTCAGATATGTGTGTGTTACAACCTGATTATATGCTCAGAAAATATGTGTTAACTCTATCAGACAGAAGACTATGTGGATTTGAACCCTTAATTCAGTGCAATAAAAACACACACCCAGTTGTGTTTCTTATCCCTCTTTGCCAGCAAGATATGACCTGAAAATGTTACTTTCTCATTTGCTTGAACATGTCTAGATCAATGTGATATTGACAAATACTTTATGCTAATAATAGTCCACATCATATGGAATGTCAGGTTGCCAACATTGCCAGTTATTTATATTCTTTACTTTCTGAACAACTTCCCCTCCTGTCATCTTAACTACAGAAATGCAATGCCATCGCCATTTATTTGCATCTTTGTTTTGTTGTGTAATATAGCTTTTCAGCATTTCAGACACAGTTTAAGCAGGTGATGGTCAGTGTGTTCTTACTACAAGGATGTCAATGTTGATGAAATTGTTTTCATAGCTGCCAAGGTGCTTAAACTTTTTAAGTTCAGTCTGCAAGATACAAATACTTCAGAGAGAAGAGTTACATCAGTATCGCTTGTTGTTATAGCCAGAACTATCAATTTGCAAGCTATTAGCAGCTAGCAGTTGTCATTGCTCCGCCCTGCAGTCTTAGGGCATGTGAATGCAATCCTGTAGCTACTTACATCATGTTTTCATCCCATATACCAAGTGTTTTTTTAGTATTCAGAAATGCTAATGATTTCACACCTCATTTACATCTTTACAGTGCTCAGAGGGCTGAGTTTACACTATATAAAGGTAGTGGAATAGTTATGGAAGAGGAAGGAGGGGAAACTGATTGGAGAGAGAAAGAACATTACTGATAATTACTTTGAGGAGATTGTTCTATGAATTACCGTATTATTTCATAAGGTATGCTTGTCCTCTTCATAAACTGCTTTCATTTTCATATTTTGAATGTATTTCAATATGCAACAGAAAAAAATTGATATGTGTGCCCTTTTAAAAATTCACTTCTCTTATACTTCACATTTATCAGTTCTTACTGTGCTTTCAAAGTTAGTATGGTTAAATCACAAATTAAAAAGTACACTTTACTCAGCTGCTTTTACTGTAATTGTGTTCTTCCTACTTTATTGCCTTATTTTGCTTTGCTGCATGCTCTTAAGTGTTCAAGTGATTTTATTCTGCTGCATTTATTACTGCTTATTACCCTGATTAAATGTATCTGTTATTCTAAGCATCTTAGTTTTGGTTTTAGCACTTGGGCTTCAGGCTAGTTACTTTACATTTAAGAAGGTTTTTGTGGTCTACACTCTTGTGGACAAACCCTTATCAAAACCCTCTCTCCCTAGGTCTGCCCAAGTATTCAGAACACTCTGTCTGGACAATTCCCATCAGTTTCTCCTACCAGCCTGGTCGACATGGGTATACTGAGACAGTGTATCAACTGTCTCATGTTCACTGACCCCAATCACATAATTTTTCTACCTGTGAGAAATGCATCTGCATCAGTAACCTGGAATCCATGCTTTCTCAGGCCACAGTCAGTACTTCTGACAAAGAGGAGATTGCCAGCACAAACACCACACCACTCACATCACATAGTCAAGCACAACACACACCCACCTATGCAAAAGTCCTCAATAAAAACTTACCTAAACAGCAGAGACCTCTAAAAACACACTCACAAACATTCCACACACAGCACCAAACACATCACATACAGCAGACAACACACCAGTATATCGCAAACACAGCACATAGGGCATAACAATAAACCAAACACACTAGTCATTGGTGACTCAATTGTGAGACACACTGATGTCCCCCTCACTAGGCTTGACAAGTAGAACATCATGGTGAGTTGTCTGTCAGGTGACAGAATATGCCACATCACGCACACACTCTAGTCTCTCCACAAGTACAAATATGACTCTGTCATTGTCCATGCTGGTATGAATGACTTAAGACATATTTCCTTGGACTATATGAAGACAGACATGATTGAGCTCTCAGAGTATGTGTCCCAGTCAGTTATGACCCTAGCCCTAAGTAGAATCCTATCTTTGCCAAGAATGATACCACAATATCAACAAAAAATAATTGACTTCAACAATTGGCTGAGTTTCTTGTGTCATTCCAAGGGGATCCAGTATCTGTCTTCTTGGGATGACTTGATTGACAGTCTCAATGCTTTGCCAGAGATGGCCTCCACCTGTCACCCCTGGGATTCCAGATCCTGGCCAAGGCTCTTGCCTCTCACATTGCACCTTTTTTAGGGAATGCCCCAAAGACAAATCACCCAACATAAAAGTTCTGTCAAAAAAGCAAATTGAAGGTCATGCTGCTTAATGCTACCAGCCTTAACCGGAAAATGCACTCACTGGGAGGCTCTCCTCACACTAGAAGATGACAATGTCTATGCGGTCACGGAAACTTGGTTTAGGGCTGAGGACTGCACCCCTGCCTTACCAGGCTAAACCTCATCCCACTCATTCTGGCCCCAAAATGAGGTTGGGAAGACTAAGGGTGGTGGACTCTCTATCTTCATTAAGGACAGGCACATCTTCAGAGTGGTTTGCCAGCATAACACAATAGAACTGCTCCAGGTGTTACTGACAGTTGGCAAGGCATCCATCCAAGTTATAACATGCTATAGACTCCCATCCATGAATCGGGACACCCAGTCCTCCTACCTGGACCTACTTGACTCCATCAAGGTACCCCTAATACCCTGATCCTTGGTGACTTCAACTACCCCACCATAGACTGGGTGAATTGTTCCTGCATTAATGCACTCAGCCAATGATTCCTTGACTGCATCAATTGTAACACACTAGACCAGGTCATCTCATCCCCTACAAGGGGAGATAGCATTCTTGACTTGGTTCTCACCAACATGAGTGACCACTGCACCACTCCCATAGAATGTTCTTCCCTGGTGAGATCAGGTCATCGCTCTGTGTCATTCGAAGTTTCTATCTCACCCAGCTCACCCCAGCTGTAACCAGGCTAAAAAACTTCTCAAAAGCTGACTACAGCCTCATAAGGGACTTATCAGTAGCTTCACACCACCACCACCCTCAGAGGATGCAGACAACTGTCTTTCTGCTCTCATTAGACTGTGGAACTCTTGGGAAAAATGAACCATGAGTCTGTCGAAACACTCAACCACTTCTGTAATATAACTAGCCTGTCAAGTGGCTTATTTTATGGATGCACAATACTAAGGTAGCTCACCTACCAGACTGAAGAACTGTTAAGTACAATATACAAACTGTGCAATAATTCTGTCTAATCATAGATATGCTGCTATTGTTTTAATTTTACTTTGACAATGTTACCTTCATATTGTTACTTGTCTTCCTTGTCTCCTGTTGGTGATGGGTGTGGGTCACTGCTGTCCTGCTTTATACTTACTAATTGCTATTTATTAAATTTCTACTGTGATTTTTTTTATTTTTCTCTGTCTATATTTGCAACTGTTTCCTGCATTGAGAATGAAGCATTGAAATTTCATTCAGTTACACTGCTGTGTAGTTCTGAATGACAATAAAGTTTTCTTTGACTTTGACTTTAAACTATACTGAACAGTACGCCAATGCAGTATACAAGCACCTGTATAACTGCATGGACACAGCCATACCCAACAGAACTAAAACTTGCACCTCAAGAAAAGAGAAAACCTGTCTGGTGGACATCCTCTATCAACAGGCTTTACAACAAAAGGAAGAAACTGTTGTCCAAGGGCAAAAAGGAACAGATTCCAAATTGGAAAAACTCCCTCCTTATCCTCAACAAGCAAATTAGATCACTAGTGCAAACCTGCAAAGCCCATTATGAATCAAAACTGTCCTCCAAAACAAAGGGAAACCACAAAGCCTTCTTCAGTTATGTCAGAAACCTCCATAGCAAAGCCCAGGTTTGTTCCAAATGAGTACTTAATGGTATCACTTACACTGATCCTGTTGACTTAGCCAGCCTGCTAGCAGATAGGTTCAGTGCAAACATCACTCCCCTGTCTCCCCCACAAAAGCCCATTCGATATCCCTGATACTTGTTCCGCACCTCACATCTCCATAAAGTGTTAAAGACCCTATCCAAGGAAAAAAACACAGCTTCCATGGGATCTGATAGTATTCCAGGTTGAATTCTGCAACATCTCCAGCAAGAACTAGCTTCAGCACTGAGCACCCTATTCAACCACAGCCTATGTACAGGCTTCATTCTAGCAGAGTGGAGAACTGACATCGCCATCTCTTTGCACAAAGGTGGTGCCACAACTGACCCTGGAAACTATTGCCCTGTTAGCTTGACAAGTCTGATCTGTAAAGCCATGGAGTGTATTATTATGGATCTCATAAACAAGGACATAGACAATCTCCAAGCACTTCACCCCTCCCAGTTTGGATTCGTCAAGGTCAGATCTTGCCTATTGAACCTGGTTGACTTTTTAAGACTGTCACCAAGGCCTGGGATGAGGGAAAGTCAGTACATACAGCTTACTTTGACTTGGCCAAGGTCTTTGACACAATCCCCCACTCGGGCATCATCGTAAAGTTAATACAACTTGGAGTAAAACCCTATCTCATCAGGTGGGTGGCTAAGTAGCTCACTGATAGGACCTACAAGGTCAATATAGGCATCTCCACCTTTGAAAGCAGACCTGTCATTAGTGGTGTTCCCCAGGGATCTTTCCTGGGACCCCTACTGTTTGGGATCTACGTCTCAGAGGTCCAGGAAAAGACAAAAGGCCTGTGGCTGACAAAGTTTATGGATTACTGTAAGTTGGGTGCTGTCATTGACTCCTCAAATGATGTTAACATACTGCAAGAAGCTCGCACAGAAACAAATGACTGGTGCCAAAGTCATGGCCTTAAGTTAAATGCAAAAAAAATATGTTATCATACCATTCAGCAAAAACATGGCCCTTACTGATTACCACATCAGTGGCAACTCCCTAAGCAAACAACCTGTGATGAGAGACCTGGGTACTCAGGTTGACAGCAATCTCACATTCGGCCATCATGTAGTGGCAGTGGTCAGAAAGGCTTTCTACTTGGTTCATCTCATAAATAAAGGGATTGCATCCAGAAAAAAGGAAGTTATTACCTCTCTGTACTCCTCTCTCATCAGGCCAATAATTGAGTATAACGTCCTATTTGGTATGCACCACTCCAGACACATGCACCAACTGGAAAGGCCACAGGAATATCTTACAACGAGAATCCATGGCCTCCAAAGCTTGTCCTATGTGGACAGGCTCAAATCACTATCACTTTTCTTGGTATCATACAGACTGCTCAGGGTGATCTGTGTCAAACCTACAAGGCAATTTCGGACCCTGTCCTACTAGAGATGCTCCATATCCATAAGTCTTACTTCTCACGCATTACCTGCTTGAAAGACCTAATTCTAATATGCAACATCAGCAAAACATGCTGGAGAGACAGGTTTGTCTTCCAGAGGCTGCCCCATTTCTGGAATAGACTTCCCATACACATCAAACTGAGCACCTCGCTGACCCTCTTCAAGCGCAACCTTGATGAGTGAATGGGAAACCACAAATTTGTCCCAGGGGTTCCACCACTGTGCCTCATTGAGACGGGTGACAGGTGCTGACTGAGGTTTTTTCTTTTGGGGATAAACTGTTGGCTAGGCTTGTAAGGGCCTCAGGTCCATTAGTCTATTAACCTCCTATGATCATATGATTCTTTTATGTTATCATTTACTGTTGGCATTTTAACAAGTACTGCAGACAGCCTTGTTGTGTTTATCATTCATTTCAAGGGGTTGTGCGTGTGCAAATAACAGAGGTTTTAGGCCTCTAAATGATCCCTGATGACCTCCACAGCAGTGGAAAGACCAATGGAAATTGTATGGGAAGCTAAACTTTGAATGTTTTCTAGTTATTGATAATAATGCCATCAAGCAGACACTTAAACAACTGTTACTGTGATGACAGAATAACAACACGGAATATATATTAGATCTAATCCGTGGGTTTCATATATATTGTTATTATTCTGTCATAAACTTAAACAACTGTTGTCATCATTACAGACATGTTGACAAAATGAATGCAATGCTAATGTGTTAACATTGTTTTTTTTTCTTTTTTTTTGTGGAGGGGACATATCTTAGCTTGTGTGTAGTCCAAAATAAGAATTCTGTGTTGAAAAGTTTTGAATTGAGCATTGGTGCACTGATTTGGTTTGAAAAGAATGCTTTCTACATGTGTTGTATTTTTTTTCTGTTTCATGTCATACAGGATTATGGCATCCAGACCATCTGGTTCATAGGTTAGTACTAGGCTAACTGCCCTTGCAATCATTTTTAAGCCTAGCCAACTATCCCTTGTGAGACTCAAACCCTGCATCTTGTGTTTGTAAGGCAATCACCTTAACTATTAGGCCACCCTCCCATTCAGTGGTGAAGAAAATGAGGTCATCACTGAAAATTTACACCTGCTTGAAAGAGGCAGAGGTGATATGTGGACCAGAAAAAAACATGTCAGCAAGTGGTTGCTGACATTAATGCAGTGGCAGGACATGCCAGAAATTATAAACAGGTACAGCACTGTGTCACTGACATGATTACAGCCATAAGCAGGAGGGCAGCTGCAGTAGCATGAGTACAAGTGGTTATGGGTGGGGAGGTCCTGGAACCACCACACACTGAAAATGAACATTCCCTGTTCAATGTCAAAGATCCAGAGAGGTCAGCACAGGGTTCACAAAGAGTCCTTGATATTGGTACTGATATGGACAGCAAACCAAGCAGGTTCCAAGAAGAAATCCCTGCTATGCTGTATATGTAAGGCATGTAATGTCATTCTAGAAATGTTTATGTGGTTAGTACTTCTGCATTTGAAAACATCACTACATGTACCTTGCAAGAGAAAACAGTCCAACAGCGATTATTTTTTGGGATGGGGTGGGGCTGGTCAATCTGATTGATTCTGAGATAGGCAGAGCATTATTTTCTTGTCCTCGTGCCATTTGAATTGCGATGCTTATTAATTTTCTCTCCACTGCCTTCCCCTTTTTCCAGAGACATCAGAATTATCTTATGAAAGACAACCTGCTGATGCTAAGCAAAAACATTTGTTGATTAATAATAACCATTGGGTCTATATTAGAAGACTGAAGACATATTATTTCAAATGCGTTTTGGCCAAACTTTAAAGGCTGAAAATGCAAAATATCGAAGTGGCTGTTAAGTGAATTCTTTCCCTGGGAAAAAATTTGCTTGGCCGCTTCGGTACTTTGCCGTTTTTGGCACTGTAGTGCGGTCTCGGAGTTGGTATATTTAAGTTAGGGAGGGTGTAGTTAATGTAAAGTTTGAAATTGTTTTTTATTTTTATTTTTTTATTTTTTTTGTTGGAACAGCGATTTTTTTCCCTTGGAAAAGAAATCACTGTTTGTTCTGACACTTCGACTTTATAAGCTTTCGCTTACATAGGGTCGATTAATCACTGTTCGCATTTTTAAGCATTTGGTGATCTAATATAGACTCTAACCATTAGCTAGATTTAAGTCTGAGGAGAGAGTAAAAGTATTGTACTTCTTTAGCATCTGAAATTGTTTAAAATGAGCATTTAGAACACTGTTTGGAACCTTTCCATAACTATTTCTCTCCTTCTTGTGCTTGTTGATTGTCACAGGTGATCCTGAAAGTGACAGTGTAGAACTTGTACCATCTGATGTCAGAGTATCAGTAGCCTCGGATGATGATGGTGGTGTTATAGAGGCACAATCGGGGGTGCAGACATTCAGTCTGACACTGAAGTTGTAGTTGTCTCATCTACTGACCTTATTTTGGACACAGTCATTATGCGTACCCATACCCATTCCAGTGAGCCCTAAGATATAAGACAAGCTGAGGATGACCCTGTTGATCAGGGTAAGTGTTTTTACTTCAGTTGCATAGCTTGTTGAGCCTTCCCATAGCCATTGTGAGGGCATGGCGCCATACAGGAGGGCTGCTAGAGGTTCTTGGAGGTGGCCTACTATCCACTCTTGTCCTGATGCTGTTGTGTCATTATGTGCCACCAGCACTATGAATAGGGCCATCATGGAGACACAGGCACATTCCACAAGGGTCTCAAAAGAGATTGTGCAAACCCTAAACGTGGTGCATTCTGACATATGTGGCTGCCTCAGCCATGCACAAGGCTCATTGGATATTCCAAGTAGCACACTGGATCAGGTATTCTCTGTGATGGAACATCTGCTGGGGGAGAGCCAGCAACCATGTGTAAATAAAGCTGCAACATCCTCTGGTGTTAGCCAAAGTGGCCATGCCAGATCCCACTCATACTGGCACTGCTTCCACTGCTCCATCTGTTATTGAGGTGTCCACAGCCACACATGGTAGGCCAAGGGGTTGTGGTCCTGGACATAGCAGTGTAGAGAGCTCATCCAGCAGACATTGCTCACATTTAGGTAGCACCCCCACTTCAAACCAGGAACATGGAAATGGTAGTGCAATTTCTGGCAGACGCAGATGGCGTGGTCAAGATTGATGACACTGAACAAAGATCTCTACCATGCATGGCTCACACCTCTCTGACATGTCAGGACATAGTGTTAGCAAAGAGGTTGATTTCTTTCATGCAGATAAATGAACATTTCACAAAAACTGCCCATTCCAACCCATACACACGCAAGCTAAGAAAACGTTGATGTTGATTGGGATATATTTTCTGTTAGTGGCTCAGAGATATTTCCTACTTTATTGAATGTTCTGTGTTTGTTACTCACACATACTCAATACTTTAGTATCAGCCGTGGTCTACTACCTCTCACCCCTGTCCAAATGATGATGATGATGACTGTGCAATTCCCTTTGTTCATTTGGGTTTGACTTAGGGTTGCATATTTGTCTGATGCACAGATTGGATAGCTAAGATAGTCTTTCTCAGTATGTTGATTGCATGCATATTTAACACATAACAGGATTGTGGATGTTTCTGTAAATACTCATTTCAGAAAGCTTTTTTTCATTTAGTATTGAAATTCATGCATTCAAACCACTCATACTGCATTTTTGCGTATTCCTCTGCTGTGAAACTGTTGATATAATTGTCCTGTTGACTGCTATGTGTCCATTGGATAAGTGACTAGCTTGATGCCAGTTATTGTGTATAATGCATACCAGTGTATTGTAGATATCATTCCTAAAAGCCAAGAATGCCAATTACTGACTCCTCACACAGGTTCTGAATGAGCACATTTATAACTGACAGTATGCAGGTAGTTATCTTCTTACACATTTTTCATATAATACAGGTTACGCACTTAGCTTGGCATTACTACAGTTATGAGTCGTGTGCTTTGGGGATGTCTCTGTCTGATGCTGTCCATACACAAACATTACATGGGCAAGTAAATTTTGTGGACATTGAATAGTATCATTTTTAATTTTTGTATGTGCTTAGGTTGTTATGTGTATTCCTTTTCTGGCAAGTGTGTGTGCTATCATTTGCCTTTTAATTGCTCAGTGTATGCACTAACCTTTGAATCTTAGGTGGGGAATATGTGTGCTGCCCTTTGCATCTTAGCCAGGGCAAGGGCATATTGTGCATGTCTACATTTGCTGGCTACCTCTGCAGCTGGAGGCTCTCCCTCAGAATCATCATCTGTGTGTTCTCTATGTGCTGGGTCTGCCTGTCGTACAGGAATATGTGGTCTTCATCCTTGCTGTCCGTGTTGCAGTTGTTTCTTCAAGATGGCATTGTGCAACGTGGCACAAACCGTGAGAATTTCTGTGCAGGTGTCTTGGCTGTGGTGCAGGGCAACCCTTGATGTGTTTAGAGAGCCAAAGCATGACTTCAGCATGCCAAACATATGCTCTAAGTGTTTCTAGTTTGAGTGTGAGAATTTTTGTATCCTTCCTCTGTAAGTGTTTGTGCATTTCTGATGGCTATCATGAGCCAGAGCTCCAGTAGATGGTCTTGTGGAACATCACCATTTTCAAACCCTGTGTAAAGCTGCAAGGTGTGCCATATGTGTGAGTCATGATAACTGCCTGGGTTGCTTGCACAGGCACTGGAGATTATCCCTCAGGCACTACATACAACCTGACAGTTAAATTGTTGGAACCCCTTCCTGGTGATGTATGTCCTTCCCTTTTCACCAGGTGGTGATTTTATTTTTATGTTAGTGAAGTCTATGGCCCCCAAAACTTCAAGGAAGTATGCTACAGCATAAAATTTGCACATGGTTATTTTTCTCTCTTTCTCTGGGGGTTCATGGAAATAGATGTATTCCCTTGCATGTTCTAACATAACATTGAGACGATGGTGAAATATTCTGGAGGCCAAAGCCTGTGACTCCCCTAATATATCCCTTGTAGGTCTCTGAAACATATCAGTAGCTAATATCTTTAATGCTACACATATCTTAGTTTCCAATTGTATAGGTTCTCCTCAATTTCCCCTGGCTCAGAGGTGGGTGGGTCACAGGTTACAGATTCTGTAGTGTTTCCCTATCAAGCCTGTATCTACCTACTATTTCAGGGTCATGCAGTCCATAATATGTTACACCTGGTCTGAACACCCTTATTCCCCTTTGACAAGATCTAGCAGCAGCAGCAACAGCATAGATTTGAGCCTGTTGCGCGTGTGTACACACACACACACACACACACACACACACACACACACACACACACACACACACACACACACACACACACACACACACACACACACACACACACATACACGCGCGCGCCCATGCACAAGAAAAGAGCAGCAGTCCCTAACATTGCTTGTTTTTCTAAATGTGAAGGAGGCTGTATTCCAATAGGTCTTGGTGTTCAAAGGCCTACTCCACCTCTACATGGTTACTTTATAGCTTCCTGAAAGTCACTGCCATATAGGAGTGTTTCATTAGAATGTAATTCAACCGATTATACTTTCATTAGAATACTGTGCTGTTTCCTATGTTTGGCAGCTCTACACAATGTGTAGAGTCATTTATTTAATACAAAACTACACACTATCCTATGCATGTGACAACATGACACGCACAATTGCAGGATGGAAATTAGCTGTTCATTAATCCGGCCGTATGTCTTATTTATTAAAGCATTCAGATCACAATATTATTTTCTCCTGTTCCATCATTTTCTACATAATACCTAACCCTTGTTTGCACAATGCCTATAACACTATCTTTATTACTTAAACAATATATTTACTACTTAAATAATTTTTCCAAGTTTCTGATTATTATCCCACAGTTGCCAGGTGAATTCTTCATATACTGCCTTTCCCCACTCCACCCTTTGTCTTTCGCTTTTCAGTATCATTATATTTTACATACTAACATTACATTAAGGGTTGTATCTTTCTGTTTTCTCTCATTAACTACTTCCTAAATAAAACCTTTTATTTTCTGACTTCTGAAAACAGACCAGGATCTATCATTACCTCTTTCAGCCACATTTTCATAAGATGCTGATCATATTACATCCCATACCTTTATTAGATTTCCCAGTTGTGGGGAACACTTTTGTCCCCTTTGCCTGCCAACCAGTTAAACATTTGCTTTACTTTGGGTGGTGTTAGTCATGTGTACATGACCATCTGAAAGCAATTATGAGGGTGTTTACTTGGAGCTGGAGTGCATATTGATCTTGATGTAGAGATGTTCTCCTAAAAATGCAGCACAGGCAAGTCTGCAGCATTATGGAACAATGAGTAAGGAGCAGCAAGTGATGTGGAAGGTGTCTGAAGAAGAAGTGTGGACATGGGGGAAAAAAGATTTGGTATGGCGTAATTTGTATGCAAAGGAGAAAGAAAGACTTATCAATATAAAAAATAGCAAGAAAGATATTTTGAAAAGAAATACAAGCAAAGTCACCAATACAAAAAATAAATAAATAAATAAATAAGAAAACAAAGAGGGAATTTATAACAATGAAGTCAAACATACAGCAACTAAGGTTATGGATTATCTGTGAAGTGAGGTAAAGGATTTAATGCAGACAGTCCAGCACAATGTCACAATGTGATGGAACAATGAGTTTCTAGATTAAGGAGAAAAAATGACGTGAGAAGCAGCTGAAGACTTGCCACACGGTGATGGTCTGGAGCCTTCTGTAGGAGACAAGGGACAAAAGTTCAGATGAAGTTCCACAGTAAGGGAAGGAAAAAAAAAACAGTAGTGACTTTCATGGAGTGTAATGGATCAATGAGTTCCCATATGAAGATGCAGCAGATACAGAGTGCATCTGTAGAAGATATGTCACAGGAAGATGTTCAAGAACTTTCTGTTGAATACCCACAGGAAATGGAGAGCAAAAAAGGTGCTCTCAGTCTAGAAGAAAATGATCTAAGGGGGAGCTGCTTGAGAAAATAAAGTTGGATAGACATATTAAGATTAATGAAAGGAACAGATTGCAGAAAAAAAATAATACACCACAATTTAGAAGTTTGGTAAAACAGATGAACACAGCAATTTGACTATTAACAGAAATAAACAGGATATATTACTCTGCAAGTAAACAAATAAAGTCTTTACCACAAAAACAAAGAGCAATAAGGTAAAGGAAAGGAAAAAATAAAATGTCACCATGGAAGTTTCAAATAAAGAAAACCGCAAACCAATTAAGATAAGAAGTATGACTTTTAGATAAATATAGAGGAGGGAACAGCTCATCAAGAATACTTAGAAAGACAGGTGTGGTTAAAGCAACACACAGTATCAAAACACACCAGGATCTGTAATACACGGTTGCTAATAATAAATGAAAATGTCGGCACGGACAGAAAAACTTAGAAGATATGCTGATAAATATAAAGGAAAAGTACAAAACAATGAAATTTATTTACAACCCAACAAACATGCTGAATGGATAGAAAAATTAAAAAAAAGAAAGAGTAAGATGCTCTAAAATAGATGATATGAAATGGGATGAGGTAATTGCCAGAAAAATTGAAACAAAATTAAGAAAAACTCCAAATTGGCAAACCCCAGGCCCAGACATAGTACCTAACTTTTGGCTATACGTATTAACATCTTTACACAAAGATTTAGTCCTAAGTAAGAATTACATATACACACATCTCAAACAGAAACCAACTTGGCAAACAACAGGAAAAATAATACTCCGTAAGAGTGAACCTGCTCTTTTGATGGTATACAAATGTGAAAGACACACTGTATACTGGAATTGATGCATACAGACCCTGGGATTTATTAACAATCATGTAGGCTTCATGTGCGCCGGAACCATAGATCGAGAGGGGAGGGGCACCCTCCACTTTTGCAGCACTTGCAACCATCCCAACTCATCATCACATACGCAATGACTGCGTGCCTGTTTGAACAGATTCGGGTGGATTTTTTTATTGCAGAGTGATACAGATTTCTTCATTGCAGAGATGGGGATATAGATTTCTTTATTGCAGAGTTGGGGATAACGTCCGTTCAGGTGGATTTCTTTTAACTGCAGCCTCAGAGTATTTTTTTAGCTGCAGGATTCAGCCACAGATTAACTGCTGAGTTGGGGATAACATCCATTCAGGCAGATTTCTTTTAACTGCAGCCTCGGAGGGAGTTTTCTTTTATCTGCAGGATTCAGCTGCGGATTAACTGCTGAGTTGGTGATAACATCCATTTGGGTGGATTTCTTTTAACTGCAGCATCGGAGTTTCAGCCGTGGAGTAACTGCTGAGCTAAGGTACTGTCTTTTCAGAGAGGTGTGTATATGTGTGTGTGTGTGTGTGTGTGTGTGTGTGTGTGTGTGTGTGTGTGTGTGTGTGTGTGTGTGCAAGCACGTGTGTGTGTGTGTGTGTGTGTGTGTGTGTGTGTGTGTGTGTGTGTGTGTGTGTGTGTGTGTGTTTGTGAGAGAGACCAAGAGTAGTGAGTAATGATAGCTGTATTCTGAAAATAGGTAGTATTGTGGTGGAAAGCACACCTGCATTTTAGGCAAAAGAACTGATGTAATCCCAGAAATGGTGGCTACCATGAAAGTGTGAGATGTTTGGAAGTCATAAAGAATTCAGTTAAAAGTACTAACAGAATGCATTTGTTATTCAACTCACTATCAGTCGGTGTTAGTGGGGTAGTTTTACAGGGATGTATACAGACTTTAGTTTAGCTTTGTGGGCAGGGGACAGTTGGTGCAGAAACATATTGCTTCTGTTAGTACTTTTAACTGAACTCTTTATAACTTCCAAATGTCTCATAGGGGCTGGTCACTGCAGAGCATGCAGCTAGGTGCCGAGTTGCAATTAGAGGAGTGGGTCCTTGTGCAAAAGAATGGAAGGCACTATTTGTTGGTGAATGCCGAGGGAATCATTGTACAGGAATAAGTATTTTTGCTGGGAGATCTGTAGCACTACAGAAAACTGCAGCATTCTGTAGGATGGGAATTTATAAGGAATACTTTGAAAGCTCGAGAGCTGCAAGTGGTTCCCCAATGTGCCAATGTGCTTTTGTAAAAGTCAAAGAAAGGATTTATTACATGTTTTAATATGTCATTTTAAGAAGCAAAACATGTCACAGTAGCATTACTTCACTTAGTTTTCTTCTTTGTATTTACTGTGGACTCTCCTTGAACTTTTAGGTTTGAAAATATTTCGTAATGACAAATTTTTTTTTTTTGAACCACTAAATGTTTATTGTGATTTTGTGGAGGCGCTGCCCCATCCTCTTGCCATTTCTTTTTAAATATGTTTTCTGTGTTAATGCTCCCAACAGGATACATCTGGCGGCTAGAGGAACACAGGGTCAAACCTTGTACCTTGGGTGCCGGTAAAAAGAACCTAAAGTCCCTAGCCACCATCACTTGTAATTTTATGCCTCACAATTTTGTTCTTTTCCCCATTAAAACTCTGTTTTTTTTTTTCAAGAGCAGTAAAACAAAACCTTTAAGTTTATAAGATCAGTATTTGAAATGTGTCCCTATTCTGGGGTTGTATTCCCCCATTATTGGCGTTGTTCTGTATTTTTGTGCTAAGAGGTTGAGAGCTATGGTGATAAGTGAGAACTGAATTTACTAAGTGATAGCCATTTAAGTTTGCCTTCCTGTCTTTCAGGAAACTGGTTTAGCTTAGTGGTATGTTCTCTGACTGTAGGGTATGGGGTTCTGGGTTCAAGACTCTGCAGTGCAATGTATAGTCGTAACACTACATTTTATGCAAGCAACTTTCCAAAATTATACAAACAATGTTTAAAATGTGCCCCTGGTGGTTGGCCTTTTGCCCCCCCCATTGAAAATAAGTGCAAGAAGCTGTGCAACATGTCTATGGCTTACACTACTGTGATTCCGTGTTTGTATTTATATATATATATATATATATATATATATATATATATATATATATATATATATATATATATAGGTTCATAGGTTGGTACTGGGCTATCTGCCCGAAGGCATATATTAGCCCAGCCACATTCACTGCCCCTTTAGTAGTTCCTTAGACCCTTGTACTAGCAGCTATTACCCTTGGTCCCTATCTAGTAGTGCTGTTGGTGTGATCCCCGGTGTGAACTTTCTGTTACCCAATATATAAAATATATATTGTGTGTAGAAGTAGACTGTTATCATGGAAATGTTTTGAATAGGGCAGTTTTGTCATTATTGGTGCATGCATTTTGCTTCATTGAATATTGGAAAATTGTTCAAACAATAAATTTAAAATGCACTCTAACTTATGTCTAACAAGTGTGCTGTATTATACAAGGAATATAATTTGATAAAGTCAGGAAGGTGTATCAAAGAACGCATGTATGTTTCTTGTTTTGTGCACAAGGGGCCTCTGATTTGAAAACAGCCCAAAAGTAATCTTTATCCACCACTGGCCAGATGCATTTTCTTTAGATGTGGTGCGGGTTTTAATGCTGTTTCAATGAATGTGAGTTTCAAGGGCAGAGAAGTTTTAATGCCAAGTCTATTTTTATTGTGAGACAGTATTGCTTTGTTTAGCAGATATCTGTTAGTGTTTGTTCATTGTGCTATAAAATGTAAAAAAATAAAATCCAAATAATCATTGTAAAAGTAAAGCAGTATGCACACATTAGTGTTTATGGTAAATGGGGTGAAATAGCCAGGTGATGGGACATTGGAATGGCTGCAGGGGGACTCTGGTGCTATATTTTGGTTCTGTTCTTTAGTTTGCGTTTGAAAGTTGGTATCCTACAATTCCTTTGGACTGGGTGGGGTTGTGTAATTATGTATGCAAATTTTGCATTAATCAGCGTACAGATTTGTACCTATTTTTCATGGATAAACAGGAAAAAAAGCACCAGCAAGCCGTAACCACCTTAAAACATTTAATGTGTTCCATAGCAGGCAAAGCATAACAGATCACACAATGATAACGCTGAAACTACTACCAGTTCGTTTTCATCTCCAAATTCATCAGAAAAATGCTGACAGTCCAAACCCCTCCCCATTCATACCTTTGCACACTGCCAAAACTTAAAATCATGTGACATTGAATTTAATTTTAACCCTTTCCTAAACATACCTTAAAAACAGGCATAATAAATACAAGCATAATAAATACAAATTTTCCCTGTTTAAAACACTTTTAAATATCTAAAAACACACGTTCAAAACCTGTACTAAATAAACAGATGGATATAAAAAAATGAATGCATGTTAAAAATGAATAAATGAATGTAAAAAGGTCAAGTAAAATCAATCTTGTTGAACAATATTTCAAACCAAGTGTGTGAAATTCATAACTTTGCTGCTCTTAATTTTAAAACTGGTGCTAGGGAGACCATGTCATTCAAACCCAGCCACCTATTGGCTTCTAATACCATTTGCCAGTAAACCTCTCTATATTCCAACATGGTCTCCCAAGAAACACACCTACCATCCATTACCACTTCATCTAATACAAAAAAGTGTAAGAAGAACTTTCACAGCTAATGTGCGTTTATATAATGCGTTTCTGTTGTTACCCCTCTTAATGTCATAAAGGTGTTCATATATTCTTTTCTTTAAACACCTTTCCATCTTACCTATGTAAAATGCTTTACATTTCTTACAGGTTGCAATGTAAACAAGTCCCTTACTTTCACAATTAAAATAGGATTTAGAGGTAATGTGTCTATTCCTGTTAATGACAGTAATTTTAGAAGTATCAGCTATAAAAGGGCATTGTTGGCATGCTCTATACTTGAAGGTACCCACTTTTCTAATTGTTTCCCCTAGTTTGTTTTCCATAAGGTCCTTAATACATCTACCTTTTCTGAAGATGAATTTTAGTGGAACATCAAATTTTAAATTCAAGTCAGAGAGCTTGGAAAATCTGTTCCATTCCCTGTGGACAATGTCTCGAATTACCTGCACATCACCACTAAAATCTACAATAAAGGCATTCTCATAGGAGTTACTGTCCCCATTGCACGTTACCCTTGTGCGTGTCTGCGATCTCCATTCAGAAGTTCTGCTTGGTATTTGAAATGTGCAGTTGTGATTCATTGTTTGTAGTTTTGGAAATGTAAACTTTTGCTATTTTTACTTTCCGATCTTTTCATCTTGATCATTTCAGTTTTGGTTAATTGTTAATTTGATCTACAGAAGTAGATCTGTGAGGAGTTGTCTTACTACTGTTGGGTTGGAAGGAAGTTCAAATTTAATGACAGCATCACTCTTCATTTTAGCATTTCTAAACGAAAATTAGAATAACCTCTTGGTAGGAGAAAACAACAACTAGACATTAACATAGCACATGTGGTTGACAACACTGTTAGAGACCTGTACAGTGATTATAATCAGCAGTGTCAGGATATGAATGATATGCCTAGCACCACAAGCTACAGAAGGTTTGCTGAAACACAAGTACCTTCCAAGATTTGTTTTACAACTGTGACATAACACATTTTAATGGCTGACATCACCATTGTGCATTATGTACATGTTTCCTCCAAAACGTGGTCGCAGAGCACAAGTACACTGCATAGCTATACATCATATATGTTTTTGGAGTCTGTTCTGCACAGTAAGAGGAAGAAACACAAACTCACAGAAGATATTCAGTCCTGTATTTGAATTTTTTACATATCTATTCACACAGTCTATAGGTAAGTGCATTATATGCATGCAACAGAAAAATCTGACATCATGTGCACCAGACTGCATGGGTTAAGGGATGACATCAGCTGTGTCATGCAAAGGAGATGTGAGTGCAAAATTCACTTCTCCAGACTTGTAGTATCCTAAATGTTACCAATACAAATGTACGTAAGACACTCCTGCATCCATCTACATTCTCACACACTTAAACAGTTATGAGGTTCTCACTGCTCTATTTCAACTCTCTACCTATCTACACAGTCTACAGGAAATTGTTTGATACACATCCACCACATGCACCACAGGAGAGATTGGACTTTAACATTGTGAGAGTCTTACTGGAAAGGATTACATCATCAGTGGGTTGCATACGGTATGTGTTGTTGGACAGAGGGAAAAAGGGGAGGTGGGATTAATGTTGCCCTGTAAATGTTTCTTAGGAGTGGCAGTCAAATGAGCACAGATATTGAATGAATCTACCAATGATGCTATGGTCCCACCATCACACACAAGTTGACTGTTAGAAACCCCTTCCTTATCTGGTCACACAATCTATAGGAGACTTTACTTAATGAAATCACCACTGCGGAAGTCTGACTTCTACATTGTGAAAGTGCAGTTTATAGAGGATGTCCTCGCTGCTGTGTTGCAGAGAAGATGATGGTTGGAGAGGGGTGTGACAGTGAAGTGGACTCATCTTCTAGTGTAAAATGATCTCTACATTGCTATTTGAGGGAGAACAACAGTATATAGAGAGTCAGGCTTACCTGACTCGACACCCGTCCTTTCATAAATGCACACAAGTTGGATGTTGTGAGATTAGAAGCCCCTGCCTATCTAGTTACACAATCTAGAAGGCACAGTACTTAACGTAAGTGGCACCAAATAAGTCTGACTTCAACAGTGTGAGAGTGCACTTTTTAGAGGATAACATCATTGGTGTGTTGCAGAGAAGATGATGTTGGCAGAAGGGTGTGACATTGAATAGGACTTAGCCTCCAGTGTAAAAGTTTTTCCAGTCTGCTAGTTGATTAAGATTAACAGTACATAGGGTTGTGCTTAACAACCACTCATACACACATACAAACTGACTGCTGTGGGATAGAACCCCTTACCTATCTAGTTGTGTGATCTAGATACCTATCTAGTTGTGTGATCTAGAAGAGAAACTTTTTAATGCGTCGCCACAGAAGTCTGACTTTTATAGTATGAGAGTAGAGTGTACATAGGATTAGTTTCTCATTATGTGCCAGGAAAAGATATATTGCTGTTGTAGATTTTGGCAAAGCCATGTTTGTTGCTATGAAGAAGTAAGCAAAATCTGCTGATCAATAGTAAATACAGATTGCTGATCTAGGTCACCTACACTGTTATTAATGTATATTGCAGAAGTGAGAGAGGCATGTAGCTGTTTTACATGATGTTGTATAGATGACACACATGCACTTGTGAAGCACATGACATACAATGAAGCATTCATAGCTCATCTGGTTATGATGATGGTATTAAACATTAATGAATGCTGTTATTAGCAATGGTATGTGCTCATGCATGGCCAATGTGCAGTGTCAAGGCAAAACAATCTGATATTTCCCAATGCAGTAGGGCTAAGTGATGATGAAGTAGATGTGCCTAAGCTCAGGGGGTTTGTATATCTTTTCCAAGTGCAAGTGCTGTAGTGCAGACATAAATGTACAGAAAGATGAGTCCATTCAAAGGTCACTGCAGGTCTTATGAGTTGAGTCATATAGTTACATGTAATGAATTATCATCCAGTAAGAATAGTTAAATCTGCTCAATATCCCTTCCTAAAGGCCAATACTGTGAAGCTCATGGGGATGTATATTGGTAAAGTATTAGCCCATGCATAATTATATTCTGAGGTATTGAACTTAGACAGGGAATTAGCAGTGGTCAATGGTACTCCCTTCCACCCTGTGCATAAATAAGGAACAGGGAGAAACTGGCTTGATAGTGATCAAATGCAAAACAGATCATCTGTTTTATGTTAATGTATAATGTGTCATGTTTGCAGTACTTCCTCAGTTCCATGGAGATAAAACACTTTACATTTTGAACTCTACCTTTGTAATGTTATGGCCAAAGCTTTATTGAAGAATGAAGTGTTGCTATTGCCTTCCCTGTTTGCAAGACGGTTGTCAGTGATCAAACAGAGTTCACTGCTAAAGGTAAAAAGTGAAGCATTTAATTTGAGCTGCCTTTTGTAGCACAGACAGGCTTAGAGGTGATATGTGGATGACAGCACTCTGGACAGTACGATGTGGAGAAATGTCACCTGCTATCTAAATGTGTCTGTTGCACAAGGCATAAGTACAGTGAGCTTTATGAAAATACACAAGTGAAAGAGGGTTCAAATCCAGCAGGGAGTTAATCTTAAAAAGGTTGTAAAATTTAATTATTGTTAATCAGGACTGTAAAAGTGCATAGGAAAGACTATCCGAAATATGTTTATTGCCAAAATTATGTCATAATACCTACATAAATAAACTTGCACACATATTATTTATCCACTATGCTTCAAGAAAAAAAACAGAAGCTCATTGTTTGTACAATTTGTTAAACAATGACAAGGATAGCACATATTTTGAAATAATCACTATACCTCAGCACATATCCTAACTATATGTATAGGGCAGGATATGTGGTGAAATGAGGTAATTTTGCTTCCTCACAGTAAGGACAGAAGTCAGATCATATAAGATTAACATTTCATCCTTCAGACTTAGAAATATGCTACAGCACATTGCGATGAGGCAGAAGATTTGATGACAGACAAAGAGATGGAGAGATACACAGAAGAGTTAGTGTTTTGTACATGTCTGAACATCCTTATGCTGTGTTTGTATTAAATGTGTCCTCATTCAGAATTTGTCTTGCTCTGTAACATGAAATGATTGATATAGGGATAGAGAAGGTAGAACAGTGATATTAACTAATATTTCCACATGCATGTGGTTGAAGAAGGTCTAGGAACATGGGACATGATGGTGACCTTAGGATGGTTTTTGGTTGCTAATAGATGTAGCACAAACTTGCACAAATAATATTAATTACTAGAAAAATTACATTGCTCTATAACGTATATCAAGATTCAAACAGTTGGCAGTAGAAAAAAAATAACTTAACAGACAGGTAGGTTATAGCAGCTCAGCACAGTGGAGGTCATACATTAATAACTTTTGATCACACATTGTAAGAGACACTGACAACATGTTCAATAATGGCATTATGTAGGCAGCAGTATTCATTACACTTATATAGCCTCCATTACACTTTACATGATATCCAGCAGCGTGATATATATGGAAGAGTAAATGTATCACAGTTTATAACATTAAGTCAGCTGTAGTAGAGTACTGCACATGCATGGCTATTTGCACTAAGCTAACCATCCCAGTACTGGGTAAGGCCTACAATCACAATATTTTGCTATAATACTTGAACTGCCATTTAGAATCACATAGCAGACTTGCTCATTGCTAGACCTCCTGCAAATGCTGAGTAGTACAACTGATAATACAAAATGGTGGTAGACAGATTCATAGGCAACACATATACATGAACGACACTTATAAATGCAAGCAGTAAGAATTTCAATTACTGCTGGTTTTGAAACCTTGACAAGATGAACAATGAAGTGTATACAGATGATCATTACCTCAACACACCACAAAGCAAATCCTCCTTAACACATCTAAAAATCATACAATTGAAGTGATATTGATAACCTACTGAAGCCAGAAAAGATGCAGGTATTAGCCTTCAGCAAAATAATGACAATGTGAAAATGCTGTCGTATGAACTTAAGGTCTATCACCCTAATGACTAGTCAATAGTAAAACAGGGTGAGTGAAAATGCATGTAGATATAGAGAGATGAATAGAGATATATTAAAGTTTGGTGTTATGGGACATTAATGCACATCTTTATGGTGTGTCCACATTATTAGCCTGTCATGCTCAGTATCATTAACTGATGGCTATGTTGATCAAGAAGATGTAGGAACGGAAAAGCATAATTAAGACATGAGGAGAATAAGGGTGATTTCTTAATTTTGCCTTATGGGAATGGATTTCTTCTCCAATGCTTTTCTTTAAGACAATATTTAAAATGTGTTCACCAAAGGTCATAACTGGATATAACTTAAGACATATGTAATTAAACATATCACAGCACTATATCTTCCAGTTAAGAAATAATGTGGCATATATCTGGAACTGAACCCTTGATGATGCTGTGACCAAAAAGTTATCTTCAGACATATGACTTATGTCAACAAGCAACAGAACTTGTAATCTATTACACCCAGCAAGGTGACAACTGTTATACAAGTTGTTGCAAAGTAGGGCCTTTATTCTACCTTTAGCACTTTAAGCACCTTTGCACAAAGATAGCTGGATTACTTTGGGATGATGGCAAAAACTCAGCAGCTTTTGCCATAGGATGTGAACAGTCATACTCTGTGGCAGTCACTCTGCTGTACAATTCCAAACTCTAAGCAAATGCTGAGGACAAGAAGTGAATGTTTTCTGATGGACCGTGTCTGGCTATATGTGTTGGGTGTGAATCTATTTTTTGACCAGATTAAGTGTGTGAAAATGGGGTTGATAAGAAAGTGATGAAAATGGGAGGGGCAGGCAATCAGATAGGAGAACATGGGTAAAGAATACAGAGATTTGAAGGAGAGTAGTGGGAGAGAGCCACAGATCTCCACCTTTTTACAACATAAATGTAGAACTGTAAAAGAAAATTTGAAATGCCACCACACTAAGGATGGGAGCCAACAAAAGAATAATGTTGTGGAGCCAATTGGACCAAATGAAGACACACACATGAATTGGACAGCTATGTATGGAGCATTTTTTGTTTTTGTAGGACAGGTGCCCATTTTTTTCCCTCAAAGTGAGAGGAATGTTGCGGAAGTGGATTAGGAATGTGAAGGCCATGTAGGTAAGGTAGATGAGGGAGCAGGTCATGCAAGAAAAACAGGGATGGTGATGGTCACAAAAGGTTGGGGACACTATGATTGGGGATAAGTAGGGGACATTAAATGCATACCCATGTCAAGCATGAAAACAGTGAGAATCCTGTCCTCACTCTCAAAACTGTCATCACTGTCTCTTACCTCAATTTCCCATGTCTGTGTGGCATACTCTTTTTAATATGCCAAAACACCTTCTATACACAGACAATTTGGACACAGAGACTTCTTTCCATAATATCCTGCACCAACCTTATCAGCTCTTGGCATGTGACAAAATGACCACCTTCATTACTACTACTACTCCTTGAGGGTACCACTGCGCTAGCAGCCAGGACAGAACCACCTGACTCATTTGGAGCAAGTAGTGCAGGGGTTGTGGAGGCAGCAGTGACAGTTTATGACCCAGAATTGCTGAGCTTTGGTGCTGCGACCTGCGGAGGAGGGTTGGCAGGCTGATCCTCAGTGGGTGGACTACCTCCCTGAGATGAACTGCATTTTTTAAGCAGAAATGTATGACAATAAAACAATACCAACCCTCCTCCAACAAATAAAAAAGAGAGAGAGATAAGGGGTAGGGTGAGACACAGAAAGATAGAATTAGATCCATGACATGTCACATAAATTTATTATTACAATAAATACACATTTATGAATATCCAGTCTGTACACTTTTTCCACATCAAGATATGATGGAAATGTATTACTGTGTTGTACCATTAATCAAATAAACTGCTATGATATGAGAAATAGAAGTATTTACTTGACTATGGCCTTATGCTTAGAAGCTTTCTAGGATAATACTGTAAGTTACCCAAATGGAATTAATGTCAGTTATTATTGCATTTAACACTGTAAAAATAATACATGTTGAAGTAGAATCTACATTCTACTTGTGGGTAATTGAATCCACATACTATAATTCTAATGTAATCCTTGCCTAATGCAAGCACCACAACCTGTATGAGAAAGCATCCATGCTTGCTGTTACAGTTACGATATGCATGTTGAAATTGCTACTGATCTATGGGATTACATTAGTTATTAGCCTTACAGTTAGTCCTGATGCATACATACCCCATGCCTCTCTGAGGTGATTATCCTCTCTTTGTGTGCATCCCTGTTCGCTGCAACATCTTCTGCAGCTGTACAATAGAAAAAGAAAGAAAAAGAGACATGAAAGCATAATGCATACCAGTCTTGACTGTCTACTCCATTCCATATCATTGACTGTTAATGGATCAGTATACTTACACACCTTAGGGATATCAGCAGTTCTAAACTCATGCTCCCATCATAGGTTCATAGGTTCATAGGACGATACTAGGCTATTGGCCTGGAGGCCCTTATGAGCCTAGCCAAGAATTTTGCCCATGTTGCTACAAAGTCAGCAACTGCTTCCCCTGCCCAGCAGGGACCAGGTGGGATCCCAGGGGTGTATTTTCTGTTTCCCATCGATTCGTCCAGGTTCCCCTTAAAGAGGCCTAGTGAGGTACCCTGCTTGACATGGAGAGGAAGTGTATTCCACAGATAGGGGAGTTTTGGGACACAAATCTACCCCACCAACAAATTCTATTAATTTCACTGACCAGGTTGAGGCCTTGTGTGTGGGTTGCATGAGTGGAGTTTGACTTATGGATATGAAGCAACTTCATCAATGCTGGGTCTGTGACAGCCTTGTATGCCAGACACAGATCATCTCTGAACAGTCTGCATGAGACTGAGTAGAGTGACAGGGCTTTTAGTCTATCTGTATAGGATAGGTGTTTGAGACCCTGGCTTTTCTTGGTAATGACCTCTGTGGTTTCTCCAGCTGCTGCATGTGCTTGGCAAGGTACATGCTGAAGGGGACATTGTACTCGATAATGGGTCTGATAAGGGAGGAGTACAAGGATGTTATGACCTCCTTTTTCCTGGATGAAATACCCCTACTTATGTTATGGGCCATGTAGAAAGCCTTCCATACAATGGAGGCAATGTGGTGATCAAAGGTCAGGCTGTTTTCAACCTGGGTGCCCAAGTCCCTCACAATTGATTGCATGCTTAGTACGTTGCTATTAATGTGATAATTAGTGGGGACACCATTTTCTTTAAAGGGGATAATGATGCATTTCTTGCCATTCAGTTTGAGGTCATGTTTCTAGTGCCAGTCATTAGTTTGGGTAAGGCCTTTTTGGAGGATGTTCACATCACTAGGGGGATTTATGATAGTGCCCAGCTTGCAGTCATTTGCAAACTTGGTTAGCCACAGTCCACTGGTTTTGGCTTGCACCTCAAAAAAGTATATCCCAAACAGTGGAGTCCCTAAGACTGATCCTTGGGGTACACTAATCTTTACTGGTCAACTACTAGAAATGTCTTCCCCTATTTTGTCCATGTGGGTTCTATCAGTGAGCCAGTTAGCTACCCATCTGATAACATATGGGTTGATGCCTAGCTGGGAGAGTTTATCTATTATGCCTGAGAAGGGAATAGTGTCAAAGGCTTTGACTAGGTCAAGGTAGGTGGTGTGCTTTGGCTTTGGTGACTGTTTCAAAGAAATCGACCAAGTTTAACAGTCATGATCTCCCTTTAACAAAACCATACTGTGTGGGCTCAAGGGTTTGGAGGTTGCCAATGTCCTTGTTTATAAGGTCCATGATAATGCATTCCATTCTCTTGCAGATCAGGCTAGTTAGGCTGATGGGCCTATAATTGCTTGGGTCTATGGATGCTCCACCTCTGTGTAGAGGGATGACAGTGGCTGTCCTCCATTCAGCTGGGATGAAGCCGGTGCTCAGATTTTGGTTGAATAATGTGCCTAATGGTGTTGAGAGCTCTTGCCTGAGTTAATGTAGGACACAGCCAGGGATGTTGCCTGGTCCCATGCAGACTGTATTTTTTGCCTTTGAGAGGTCATTAATGACCTGCTTTCTGGTGATGATGGGAGGGGTTCAAGTGCTGGGTATGCCTTGGTTTACTGATGGGGGGACAGGGGTTAAAGTTTTCACTAAGCCTGTCTGCCAGGAGGTTGGCTATATCTACAGCATTTGTGTATTTGGTGTCCTTAACAACCAGGTCAGAGTAGATTTCAGTGTTACCTTTAAGATTGCAGACACCTGTGAGGAAGGTCTTGTGATTGTCCTTAGTTGATGTGGGCAATTTGGACTCAAAGTTAACCTTAGAGGATTTCACCAGTAACCTTATTTGCTTGTTCAGGCAATGTCCTGCTTGTGCTGTTTCAGGTCACTATACTAATGACAACATTTCTTCCCAGTGTGTGAGATGTCAGTAGCAGTGGACCCAGCCTTGGCTATGCTGTTCAAAGCCTCAGCCTGCCTTAAATTGAGACCTAGTAGAGTCTTCCTTCAGCAGCCAACAGCTGCAGTGCTTCAAGAGAAGTGCCACAAATATCCTGAACTCCTCAACATCCCACTTCTGTGCTTTAAATTTAACACCATCATCTTTTTTCACCAGCCATGTCTGTAGAAGTCAAGCAACAACTCTATGTCTGAATTGGTACCAAATTCAGCTCTTGCATTTAACAGTTAGTGTTCAAAGATTCATGACCATGTCAACTGCATGTGCATGATGGAAAGCAAAGAGATACATTGCCAGACAAGAGACAGGAATGGCTTCAAAAAGCAATGACAGTGTGAAATATGGCAGTGCGATTTAGTATGTGTATAGCTCAATCTATTGATAATTATTCTTGTGATCAACAATGAAAGGCTTAATCACTTTGTTGTCAGCCTTGATCTTTGGAAGGGTAAATAGGATGAACTGGCGCATATTTTTTTTGACGTGTACACTGTAAAAATTTAGTTGGACCACTTGGAAATCAAACCTGCGGGGAAAGGAATGCAGAAATTTGAACCATGACTATTAGTTCTCAGTGCTACACAAGAACTCCTTTGGAAGGATAGTCATTATAGATAAACTATTTTTAGTATGTGTGGAAATATACTTCAGAGAGGCCTTTATGTCTGGGACTTTCAAAAGTCCTTTGGCTGTATTCCCATGACAAAGTCCATATTTCATTGCATCTAAAATAAAATATCCTCATTGTTAGCTGTGGTTTATATGCAAATCATTAATGGCATATACTAGGTAGAAAAGTATAGGACTGCTAGCATTAGAGACATTTTTGCAATGAACATAGCTATTCTATTCATTTTTATTTAGTTTCATCTTCCTAATCAAAATACTGTGAGTAATTGCATTGCCTCACACTTTGTAAAAGTACCTGGCAGCAGGATTTGAACCCTGGATCACCTATGCATTATATCTAAAAATCACTGCACTTATAGCTTGTATCACACAGACACTTAGATAGCTGGTAGAAATTCTAAACTCAGTACTGTCCAGAGTGCTCATGGCTGCACATTGCAGCTAAGCCTGTTCATGCTGCTGAAGGCTCACAAAATTAAATTTGTTACTTTTTTCCTTAAGTAAGTGAGCTTGCTTGCATGCCATTCAGCAGCAAGCAATTGTGAAAGGACAGACAATGCATACAATAGCATACGAAGTTGAAGGTCTTTAAAACATTAAGGATGACAAATTCTTGCAGTATTGCTTTGACACATCATAAACTGTGTTACACCTCATGGACAGGTTCATATAATTGGAAGCCCTTTCTTAAATATCTGCTATCACACTTTATAAAATACCTGTGACATCGTGTATTGCAACTGTTGTCAATGGCAAGAAGTACAGATAATTTTTCCACACAAAACACTGCTAATAGCAGGTCACAAGGAGTATAGGTGACATATTTGCCACTTGTCACACACACATTTAGGGTGGCGAAGTCATATTGCAATCTATGTGTCAATGCTTCCATTTGACACTATTATCAAAAGTAGCCATAGTGAAAATTAGAACAGCAGAACAACTCTTCTATGAGCTCAGTGTATTTACACTTTGCACTACAGAGACAGGTACACTTCATTCACTCAATACAATTTGGAGTGCTTAAAGGTGCACAACACTGCCAGGACTATTTGCTTTACTAAAGACTACTGAAATGATATATATGTCTCATTTTTCCCCTTCAGCGTTGAACTGTGTTTGTTCTCTGTGGAGCAATGCACAAATAGGAAAGGAAAATCAATCAAACAAAATAAAAAAAGACAAACATGACTCCATCGATAGCTATATCATAAGCAGGAAACATCAATCATTTTCACATCTGTGTCACACATTACAAAGAGCATGTAGGCTACACATCCTCAGCATGTCATGTAGTATCAATGCCTCAGAAAGGGGACACACAGACAATGATAAGAAGACAGGCTTGGCTCAGCACAAATAATTACTCAGGGCATAAACTGTTCCCTTATTACGTCTTATTGTCATCATGAATTATTGTGAGAGTTTATGCAGCATATTCTACAGACCTGACCACATTACTCATGTAAATCCTTTGATGCTATAATACTTTACAACTTGTCATATGATATAATATCCCTATCTACTCTGATTAATAGTAGCAATAGCAGGTGGCTATACAGCTACAACACTTTCGCAACATCAACTGACATGAAGTACAAGCTAAGATATGGAACATTTATCAAATACTTTAGCATATGCATTTCATATACACCATATTATTATTATTATTATTATTATTAGATAGTTATTCTATATCCAGTTTAAAAAAAAACATGCAAGCTGGATTCATACCCTGCATCATCTGACCTGTTTCTTTAAACTCATTGCATTTATACCTTGTGCTAAAGTGACACTTAAGTGAAATAGAGAATTTCTTCACTTGCTGCTGTTCAGAGTACGTATCAAAACATCTCTGTCACTCTAAAATGCAGTAATGATGGCATTCCAAATTACATTTTTAAGTTTCTACCTTGGGCAGCGGACTTTCGTTTACTGCCACATAAAGCTGCCAGTTCAAAGTGTGTTTTGTCAAAATATGCACAAAGGATGAACACAATAAAAAAATTAAATAAAAAAATAAATAACTAAAAATTTAAATACTAGCTGCAAGCTTGCAGTAACAGTAATGAAAATACCGAGTTGGGAAAGCAATATGCATTAGCTCTCCCAAAGAATACACAAGCTGGATTTCAACCCCCAGTTCAGTGCAATAACAACATGCATTCCATTTTGTTTCTTATCCATCTTTGTCACCAGCACAGGCTTAGATTAGGAAACAGAAAATGACAGTCCATAGAGATGATCTGACTTGGCAGACCATCAAATTACACATCCTTCAGAAGAAAGATCAGAAAATATTCCTTTCTCATTTGTTTGAACATGGCTACATGAATGTGAAATTGACAGCATATGTAGACTAATAATAGTCCATACCATATTAATGTAAAGTTGGTGACACTGTAACTTCTTCTTCACTAATCATTAATACTTGCAAGTCATTATTTCACAGGTTCACAGGTTGGTACTAGGCTATCAGCCCTAGGGCCTATACAAGCCTAGCCATAACAATTCCCTGGCTATTTCTTCCCACACTATTTACTTCCCTGGACCCTGTCTAACAGGGCGATTGACGTGATCCCCGGGGTGAATTTTCTTTCTCCCATCCAATCATCAAGGTTCCTTCTGAAGAGGGCCAAAGAGGCACTCTGCTTGACATGTATGGGCAATCTATTCCAGAGTCTGGGGAGTCTCTGGGTCAGGAACCTATCCCTCCAGCACGTTTTGTTTATTGTGATGACAAGGTTTAGATCCCTGGACTGTGTGGCTCTGAGGGATTGGGATTTCTTTAAGTGTAGCATGTCCAACAGCTCTGGGTTTGACATGGCCTTGTATGTTAAGCAGAGATCGCCTCTGAGTAGACGATGTGCGACAGAGTATAGCTGGAGTTTTTTAAGGTGGTCAGCATAGGGCATCTGCTTTAGGCCTGTGATTCTTTTAGTGAGGTATTTCTGCGGACTTTCCAATTGTTGCAAATGTCTTGAGAGGTACATACCAAATGGGGTGTTGTATTCTATAATGGGTCTAATGAGGGATGAGTACAGTGGGACAATGACCTCCTTTTTTCTGGATGAAAAGCCCTTAGTGATGAGGTGTGCCACATGGAAGGATTTCCTGACTGTTGTGGTGATGTGGTTATCGAAGGTGAGACCACTGTCCACCTGTGTCCCTAAGTCTCTTATCACACTTTCAGAGTTTAATGTACTGCCACCTACATGGTAATTCACAGATACATGTTTTTTCCCAAAGGGGATAACTATACATTTCTTGGCATTAAGCTTGAGCTCATGGCTTTGGCACCAAGCATCTGTTTCTGTAAGGCCCTTTTGTAGAGTATCCACATCATTTGGGGATTCAGTAATTGCTCCCAGTTTGCAGTCATCTGCGAACTTTGTTAGCCAGAGTCCCTTAGTGTTGGCCTGTACTTCAGAGAAGTAGATGCCAAACAAGAGCGGTCCCAGGACTGAACCTGAGGTACTCCTCTTGTCATTTGTGTGGAGCTGGATTTGGAGTCGGCTACTTTTACAGTGTGGGTTCTATCAGTAAGCCAGTTAGCAACCCATTGGGTGATGTAGGGATTAATGCCCAGCTTAGTAAGTTTATCTATGAGTCCAGAGTGGGGGATGGTGTCAAAGGCCTTGGCAAGGTCTAGATAGACCGTGTGGACCACCTTACCCTTGTCCATGGCTCTGGAGACTGATTCGAAGAAGTCACCCAGGTTCAGGAGACAAGATCACCCCTTCACGAACCCAAACTGGGTGGGGTCCAGTGTTTGAAGGTTGCCAATGTCTTTGTTTATAAGTTCCATGATAATACACTCCATGGCCTTGCAGATAAGGCTTGTCAGACTGATAGGATGGTAGTTTCTGGGATCCAAGGTGGATCCCCCCCTTGTGGAGTGGGATAACTGTAGGTTTGTGCCACTCAGTGGGCACGAAACCTGAGGTGAGGCTATGATTAAACATGACACTTAAGTGAGGTGTCAGTTCATATTGTAGTTCATGTAGTACACAGCCCGGGATGTCATCTGGTCCCATGGATGCTGTATTCTTAGCTTTAGAGAGTGCGTTTTTTACCTGTGTGGCCATTATTACCAGAATTTGGCAATCTTCCGGTATTGAGATGGGCCATTTAGGGGGTGAGAGGGGGGGTGAAGTTGGCACTGAATCGATCTGCCAGGATATTGGCAATATCCTTGGGATCAGTACATTTAATGCCATTCTCTTTTAGCTCAGAGCAGATCTGAGCATTGCTATTTATATTCTTGATATAGTTATAGAATGCCTTGTGGTTGTCTTTGGAATCTTTGGCAATTTTATTTTCGTAACTAGCTTTGGAGGATTTTATGAGGGATCTCAGTTTCTTACTGAGGCTGGTAAGGGAGTTTTTTGCATCCTGGGATTTTCCTCTTTTCTGCAACAGTTTCTTCCTTTTGTTGTAAAGTTTGTTTATGGCAGGGGACCACCAGATTGGCTTCCTTTTTTAGGATGAGAGCATCTTGGTTCTATTTGGGATGGCACGATTCATGTATGAGTGCATGTGCTCATACAGTGCCTTAGTGTAGGATTCAGCAGTTGAACTTTCAGTTCCCGTCTGCATGGGTGTCATGAAGTTTGTCACTTCTGACTTGAGTAGTATGAAGTTGGCTTTGGAGAAGTTTTGTATGGAGGTTTCCTTACTGGGGGGTGGGGGTGGGATATGGATGTTAAGGGTGATTAGCTTATGGTCAGACCTGACTAACGAGGGGGTGACTATAGGTGTGGAGCATCGATATCCCATGTTGGTAATGACCAGGTCTAGGATATTGGAGCCCCTGGTGGGAGTATAGATTAGATGATCCAGGGCATTGGAATTCAGGAATTCCAAGAACCGTTGGGCAAAGGTGTTGGTACATGAGTAGTTTTCCCAGTTAATGGCAGGGTAGTTAAAATCACCCAGTATTAGGGTGTTTGGTTCTATCTTAATATTTTCCAGTATGTTTAGAAAGGTGTAGTGAGAATCTTGGGGCATGGTGGGGGATCTGTAGCAAGCTACAATTTGTATTGCAGTCTTAACTAGTGTTAGTTGCACCTGGAGAATTTCAGATGCATTGTGTTTGGCAACTAGCCTGGAGGTGTGAATATGCTTAGTGAATATGGATACTCCTCCACCTTTAATGTTTCGGTCCTGGTTTGGTGGCCGAAAAGTGTGGTAAGAGTTGTAGCCTGATATTGCAGGAGTGCTTTCTGGAGCCTTGAGCCAGGTCTCAGTTACTGCACAGATATCGATGTTCTACATTTTTGTGAGTGCCTCGAGAGAGTGCATTTTGAGGTTTAGACTTCTAGCATTGAGTAGCATTACCTTCAGATTTTGCATGCTTATACCTGTTATGGTGGTGGTTTTGTCCTTTGAACTTTGCCTAAAAAGGCACTATAGGGGTGGCAAGAGCCTTAGCCAGTAACCTGAATCCCAGGGGCGACAGGTGCAGACCATCTCTGGCAAAGCATCATGGTCTGTCAATCATGTTGTCCCAGACAGACAGATACTGGATCCCCTTTAAATGACACCAGAAGCTTCGCCAATTGTTGAACTCAATCATTTTGTCCTTATATTGTGGTATCATTCTGGGTGAAGGCAGGATGCTACTCAGGGCTAGGGTCATACCTGCCTGGGCCACATGATCCGAGAACTCTTCCATGTCTCTTTTCATGTAGTCCAGGGAGGTATGTCTCAAGTCATTCACTCCAACATGGACAATGAAAGAGTCATATCTGTACTTGTTGTGGAGTGACGTGAGTGCATGCATTATGTGGTGGATCCTGGCACCCGACAGGCAGCTGACTGTAATTTTCTCCTTGTTCAACCTGGTGAGAGGGACATCAGTGTGCCAGACTATAGAGTCACCTATAACTAAAGTGTTAGGTACATTGTCTTGCCTTAGGGGCTGTTGCTGGGTGGCACACTGGTATTGTGAACTATGTGACACTTTGGTTGTGATTGGTGTTTGTTTGCGTTTCAGCTTCAGAGGTCCTTGGTGCTTGGGCAGGTTACAGTTAAGGGCCTCTGCATATGTGGATTTAGTGTTGCTATATGTGGGTGTTGGTGGTGTGGGTTTAGAAGGGCTATGTATTGCTTGAGGTGTAGTGTGGGTGTTAACCTTCTCCTCTTTACTGTCTAGCATAATCTTGGCTAACAATTGTTGTTGCTCATCCCTGCATTCCTAGGACACATTCATGCAGTTGCAAAGCATCTTGTACGATGTTTACCTTCACTACACCAAGTGAGCATTTTGGTATTTAGGAAAGCTAATGATTTAACACCTCATTTACATCTTCACAGTGCTCAATGGGCTGACTCTACACCCACTATGTAATGGTAATCATTTGACTAGGGAATTGAAGGAGGACAGACTGTTTTGATACAGATAGGCCATTACTGGTATTTATCTGGAAGAGACTTTTCTACAAATTATAGCATTTACCTAAGGTAGGTTTGTCCTTTTCATAAACTTTACATTTTCATATTTGAAATGTATTTCATTATGCATTTTTTTATTTGTATGCATTTGTTTCATTCACTGTTGACATAGTCCAGGTATGGCAGTTCTTTGGTCTGCTTTTAGAGGTATTAGGCTTCTCAGATGTCCTGGAGTGACCTCCACAACAGTAGAGAGATCAATGAAGATTGATTGAAATTTCTCCTTATTTATTGATAATGCTGCCATCCAGTAGTCAGTTACACAATTGCTTTCCTCATTACACAAATACTAACAAAATGGATATAATGCTAATGTAGTTTTTTTTTTTGAGTGTGTGTAGTCTTAAATGCATTGTATGCTCAATTGTTTGGTGCACATATTTTATTTGTGGAGAATAATTCCTATGTGCTAAAAATTTTTCTGTGTCATGTCATACAGGATTATGGTATCTAGAACATCTGTTCCATGCAAGCCACCATTCAGTGATGTAGAGAACGAGGTGACCATTCAAGCCATACTCTTCCATGGATAACTTCCTGCTTGAGAGAGACAGTGGTGAAATGTCTGCCAGAAAAAGCATATGATAGCAAGTGGTCACTGACATAAACATAGCTGTTGGCTATGCCAGAAACTACAATCAGGTGTGGCACTGTGCCACTATTATGATTACTGAGGGACACAAGAAGGCAGCTGCAGTTGATGTGAACAGATGGTTGGGGGGGTGGTCCTGCTACTGAACGCCACTAACTAAAACTGAATAGTTCCTCTCCACTGTCTGAGACTTGATATCTCAGCAGAGGGTTCACACAGACGCGTTGATGTTGCTGATGTGGATGACAGGCCAAGTGTGTCCCAAGAAAAACAAGGCATTTACGGCCATTCTAGACATCTTTATATGTTAATACTTGTATACTTCTGATATAGCTGGCCACAGTGTGATGTGTTAGTTAGAAGACACACAGTCCAACAGAAATGTGAGAAGGACTGGGCAGTCTGATTGATTCTGTGATATTTCTTAAGGGGAAGATAGACAGGACATTACTCTCTGTCATTGTGTCATTTGCATTTTGATGCTTATTAGCCTTCTTTCCACTGCCTTCTTCTTTTCCAAGGACATCAGAGTTACCATCTGAAAGACCACCTGCATATTGGTAAGTACAAACTTTCTTTGCTTAGTAATAACTGTCATTTAGATCTAGGTCTGATGAGAGAGTAATTCTTGTGTTCCTTTAGCATGTGAAATTGTTTAACATGAGTTTTTAGATCACAGTTTGGATTATTTCTAGTCTATATTTCTATAATTCTTGTGTTTTTTGCTTATTACCACAGGTGATCCTTACAGTGGCAGTGCAGAACTCCCCTAATGTCAAAGTATTGGTATGATCTGATAATGATCGTGGCAATACAGAGGCACTGTCAGATGGTGCAGGGGTTCAGTCTGACACTGGGGACATGGCTCACACATCAGATGACCTTATTTCAGACATAGTCAGTATGCCTGTGCATACTTATTCCACCTTGCCCTCAGATATATAGGGCAGACTGATGGTGACACAATTTATAGGGGTAGTATGTTTACTGCAGTTGCTAAGCTGGTTGAATCTGCACACAGCCATCATGACAGCATGTTACCAAATGGGAAGGTTGCTAAAGGTGCTCAGAAGAGGCCTACTGTCCACCCTCATCCTGGTGTTAGTGTGTCATTACATGCCACCATACATTTGAAGATAAAGTGTGAGTCATAAATGTGGCACATTCTGATGTGTGTGACTGCATCAAGCATGTTGGAAAGTCCTTTGACAGGATGAGTGACACACTGGACTGGCATTGTCTGTGATGGAATGTCTGCTGACAGTGGGTCGGGATCCACATGCCTGTAGAGCCACGATATCCTTTGGTGATAGCCAAAGTGGACGTGCTAGATCCTGCTCTCATAGTGGAACTACTTCCATTACTCCATCAGTGATTGAGGTGTCAACACCCAGCCATGGTAGGCCATGGGTTTATAGCCCTAGATGTAGTCATGAAGAGAGCTTGTCAAGCAGACATCACTTATGTTCAAGCAGCACCCCCACTTTGAACTTGGCATGTGGAAGTGGCATTGCAACTCCTGGCCAAGACAATTTTCTCAGTTGGGAGTGATGACACTGAAATGACAACTCTACCATGCATGGCTAACACCTGTCTGATGTGCCAGGATGCAGTGCTAACAGAAACTGTGGTTGTGTTCATACACACACACACACACACACACACACACACACACACACACACACACACAAATTTCACAAAAAGTGCCCATAGTGACTCATACACATGTGCAAGTTAAGTAAACCATAATATTGAATGTGATACACCTCCTGTTAGTGCCCCTGAGAAATATTCTTTTTTAATGAATGTCTGTATTTCTTAATAGCACACAATCCCTAGTCTGGTGTCAGCTTTGGCCTCCTGCCCCCCCCTTCCCAACCATGTGCAAATGGTGATGACTGTGCCATGTCCTTTGTTCATTTTGTTTTTTGTTTTAAATTAGGATTGTATATATGTCTGATGCACAGAGTGGATAGCTAAGTGAGTCTTTCTTACAATGTTGATTTTATGCATATGTATTACAGTAGAATATCTGGATGTTTTTGTACATGTTCATTTATGACTGATTATGACAGTTCATTCAAATCAGTGATATTGCTGTCCTGCTTATTGCTCTCCTTGTGATACTATTAATATAACTGGCCTGTTGACTGGTTTATATACAGTGGGTAAGTGATGGCTTGATGCAGGTTATTGGGTAAAATGCATAGCTGTATATTGCACATAGCATTCATATAAGCTATAAATGCCTTTGCTAGACAGCTCACATAGGTTCTACTTAAGTAAATTTATGACTAACAATATTTGGTTATATGAGTTACTTTGATCTTCTTACACATTTGTTTTTATACTTCAGTTTCCATATTTGCCTTGACATTACTGTAGGTGAGACTCATGTCCTTTGGAGCTGTCTCTGTCTGATACTATTAATACACAGCCATTACATGGGGAAGTAAAATGTAGATGTTGGCTGGCATCAGGTTGATTATTTTTAGGTGCTTAGGTTATGTGCATTTTTTAGGTGGTGAGTGTGTATATCCTTTGCTTCATAGCCAGGGGAAGGGCACGTTGTGTACTCTTATGTCTGCCAACTCCCTCTGCAGCTAGAGGTTCTCCCCCAGAATACTCGTCTGTATGTACTGGAGGTGCGGGCCCTGTCTGTGGTCCAGGAATGTGTGGTCCTGGCCTTGCTGTCCCTGTTGTAGCTGTTTCCTCAGGATGGTATTGGGCAACATGGAACAGACTGATTATTTCTGTGCAGGTGCCTGGGTTGTATAGAATGGCACCTCCTGATGTTTGTAGACACTGGAATTATGACATCTGCATGCCAAACATATGCTCTATGATGTTTCTAGTATGAGCACAAGAATATTTGTAACCATTTCATTGGGGGTTGTGCATTTCTGATGGGTGTTTTGAGCCACAGTTCCAGTGCATAACCTGCATCCACCAGAAAATAGCCTTGTTGAGCATCCCCCTAGCAAATGTTGTATAAAGCTGAGAGGTGTGCCATAAGTGTGAGTCATGATAACTGTCTGGGTTGCAGGCACACAAATTGAGGATGATCCCTTAGGCATAACAGACAATCTGGCAGCTGATTGAGTGGGACCCCTTGCTGTTGATGTATGCCCTTCCCTGTACACCAGGTGGGGCTTTTATTGTGTGTGTGTGTGTGTGTGTGTGTGTGTGTGTGTGTGTGTGTGTGTGTGTGTGTGTGTGTGTGTGTGTGTGCATGTGCGTGTGCCTGTGAGTTTGTGCACGAGTGCACGTGCTCACGCATGTGTGTGTGTGTGTGTGTGTGTGTGTGTGTGTGTGTGTGTGTGTGCGCGTGTGCGCGTGTGCGCGTGTGTGCATGTGTGCATGTGTGTGTGTGTGCACAACAGGCTCAAATCTATGCTGTTGCTGCTGCTGCTATATCTTGTCCAAGGGGAATAAGGGTGTTCATATCAGGTGTAACATATTATGGACTGTATGACACTGAAATTGTAGGGAGATACAGGATTCTATGGTCTTAAGACTTTAGGGAAATGTGCTGCAGCATAACATTTCTGCATTGTTCTTGCTCTTTCCTGATATACAGGGAAAATAGATTACTCCCTTGTGTATTCTAGCACAGCATTAAGACACTGGTGCAATATCCTGGAGACTGAGTCCCATGACAACCCTGGTATATCCACTGTGGATCTCTGGAATGTATTAGCTAATATCCTTAATGCTACACATTCCTTAGTTTCAACTCTTATAGGTTCTCCTCGATTTCCCTTGGGTTTGAGGTGGGACAGCAGAGGTTGCAGTATTCCTGGAGTGTTTCCCTATCCACCATGCTTTTCTCTAATATTTTGGTATTATATAGTCCATGATATGTTAAATGGGGTATGAACACCTTTCTTCACCTTGGCAGTGTGATGGTTCCTGTATTCCAATAGGTTTTGACGTTCATGGCAAAGGGCTGCACCAAGTGTAAATAATTGCTTTATAACTTCCTGAATAGCTATGCCATCTTGGATTGGTTAATTAGTACCTACTTCAGCTAGTTATGCTTTAGTTAGCCTACTTTGTGTTTATCTTTGTTTTGTAGCTCTTTATGAAGTGTACAGTTATTTAATGAAAACAAAATCGCATGCTATCATGTGTGCAGTGTGACACTCACACTATGGCAGTGTAACATGTATCCATTCATAAATCCAGCCCAGAGTTTACAGTTATTTAGAAACAAACTCAGTTATAGCAGTAGAACAAAAGGTAAAAAAAAAGAAAGTCACAAGGTAAAAAGTATCCATTTTTGCTAAACAAAATCATAATAGAGAATTGTAAAAAGAGGAAGAATCTCTGTACGACATGAATAGATTACAAAAAAGCATTCAACAGCATTCCGCAGTCATGGATAAACGAATGCTTACAATGTGTAAGATAATACCTTACACTGATTAATTACATTACAGCAACAGTGAAACAGTAACAGACCACTTTGTAGTTAAGCCATGACAAAGGGCAAATTATTATACCAGGGATAAAAATTAAAAGAGGGATATCCCAGGGTGCTTCTCTATTACTACTGCTGTTTTGTCTTGTCCGTAACCTATTCCTTCCAACTAAGGAATGTGTAGCATTAAAGATAGTAGTTTACTTAACAGGTTAATTGATTACAATCTGACTCCCAGAAATTACCTTATTTAAAGACTTCTTATCTGCTTTTTTGAAGATGACTTAAAACTATGTAGTTCATCAGATGAAGAGTTGTAAGCACAACTGCAAATGGTTAAATCTTTTTCAGATGGTGTAAGAATGTCATTTGGTCTTGATAAATGTGCAAAAGCAGCATTTAAAGCAGGGAAGCTGTAGCACCAAGAAAATATCAGTCTGGGGCAGGAATGTGATATAAAGCAACTTGAGCAGGAGGGAGTGTATACATATTTGGGAATTGATGAATGACCTGCAGTAAAACATGAGCAAATACAAACAAAACTCAGCAAGGAATACTTCAAAAGACTAAAAAAAAAAAACTAGTGAAAACTTCCTTAACATCTAGGAATAAAGTCCAACCTATTTGCTCTTCCTGTTCTAACTTACAGTTTGAGGTGACTGACTCACCCCAAAAGGTATTGGGTCAGTTCTACAGGAAAAGAAGAAAAATGTTTCATGCTTAGCAAATTATGTATAAAAATAAATGTATACCAAGATTATATTCATTGTGAAGGTATGGGTCTCCTTGAAGTTCATTGCATGTATAGATCTGCAGCCATGGGACTGCATATATATCTGCTGATCTTTCCACTAGATCCAAACATTTTGATAGTTTTAAAACTTTTGATGAAAAATTCTAAATGAGGTTTGGTAACAAACCTATTTGTCCAGGGACATCTTCAGGATGGGAGGGGGTTATATAGAAATAGTAATGGGATTAAGAGAATAGGGGAAGAAAGCTAGTTGGGATGGGTGAAAGGGTTAAATGGGAAGTAGGATGACTGGGAGGAAATGAGGTAATTATGCAAGTGGAACTGGGTAAGGAATCACATTTTGGTGTGAACTTGCTGCTGCGAGTATTACGTCTATGATGACCTGCAGGTACTGTGGTGCAGGTAAGCCTTGGACTACTTTTAGTCAGGAACTGGAAGTGAGAATATGTTTGAGTAGAGAGAATGGGATTCTTCTTTTTTTTTTTTGGCCATGGTTGGCATTGTGTTGGGTTACTTGGTTGAAATAGTTTTAGTAAAACTCACTTCTCCAGCATTGGTGGTTGGGGTAGACAAGTCTGGGTATATTAGGAACTTGTAAGCAGTCAGACTGGGTTGGTTTTTTTTTTCTTCCATTTGTGGGGTGTGTGTTTTGATGACAGTGATAGTTTCCAGGTTTGTTTCATGGGTTGGTAAGCAGCTGCGTGCAGTGGTTGTTACTGTGCATGAGCAGTTGTACTGGTTTTGCGGTTCAAAGCATACTGCTCAACTGTACATATTTTCCTATTATTCTATCAACTTTCTAAGTTGTAGAAGCAACATTTAAAACTGTTCCTAATTTGGGCCTTTGTCTTGGTTGATTGGGTGTAGTGTGTGTCAGGGCAGGTCCAGATTTTTTGCTCTAAGAGGTTGGGAGGTATGGGTCAAAAGTCATTCATGGGCTTGGAAACAGACTTGAGTATCAAACATTCTGTGGCAGAGCGGCTTGTCAAATTGCAGTTCACTGACAATGGTATGCATGTCTCAGTGGGGTACTGGAGCACCCTCAGTCCTTACATATTTTTATTTGTTTCAAGTGTCAGGAGGTGTATTATTTTTTTGTAGTTTTTTTGTCCTTAATTATTCATTTTCAATTGTTAGCTCCCTCTGGTCCAGGAGGTACGTGGGAGAGGGATCACTGGGCTGTGGTTTGGCTATATCATTTATTGGGGTTGGCTGGATACAGGAGCTTTCTCAGTGGTGTTAGATAGCTTCAGCTGAACTGCAGATGTCTTTTCATGGGGTATGAGCTATCAAAATAACAACTGCTAGGTGCACTTGTCATGGTGGCATTAACCCATTACAGGGGGCACCGCAGATGTGCAAACTGCTGGTTTGCTTATGATTCCGTTGCCAGTCACTTAGTTGGATGGTATCACTTACTATTATTCCATCCAAAGGCCTGAGGTTTTCTTTATGTTATGATTAACATTTGGTTGGAGGCTGATGCTTATCTCTTACATCTCCATATGAGTAGCAGTGACAGTGATGACCCGAATCATACATCTAATTGTCTAATATGCAAATCTACTTAGTCAGTTCTCCTTTTGGGATCACTGTGTTAAATGTTTCTATCTACTTACCCAGCATCTACTGCATGATAAAAATGCAACCTTTTTTTGCCCTAGGTTTACCTTTTACAGCAGTGAAAAAAATCCATCTACTAATTAATGACACATTTCCTTCTTTTGGGAATATAATGTTTCAGTGTTTAACACTGCATGCAGACTATTGCAGAGTAAAAGTTTGTTAGTAAACGCCATATAAAAGTGAGAAACAGTAGGGCAAAGGTCTAAACCCTGAAGGATGCTCTAAATTATGTTATGAGGCCTCAAAATAATCTGGTTTCATGGGCAATGAAGTGCTCGTAAGTAACTGTCGCTTTCTACACATGCGCTGAGTGGCATTAACCATTATGGGGGGAGGCTTCCTTTGTTGATTTGAGTTTCAGATTTTATATCATTCAGAAAATGCATACAAAACTTGTTATTCTAGCCACTTTTTTAAGTTTATAAGAGCAATATTTAAAATGTATTGATGATTTTGGGGCCTTTGTCCCCACCTTTATGTTACACTTTATCCAGAGAGGTTGAGAGGCACGGTTTTATCTGGTTAGAGACTGGCAATTTTCTAATGGGGTTGGGTGAATGTCATTACTGGTGACATTCCTCCTTTTGTTATCATAGGAATTTCTTAAAAAAATACATTGGTGGTTGCCACATTAGATTGCAGTGGGTGGTGATGATAGATATTTGAGTTCAGGCTTCATGTTCTTTGGGAAGTTCTCTAGAGCATACCTGGTACAGATTTTCACAATATGTCCAGATTCTGAAGATGGGTAGTTTGGATGGCTAGATTAGTGAATGAATGGTCATTCGATACACTTCATCTTCCACTGAAGTCAGCCATTTTCTACACGCTAGTTGCATCACTAGATGTGGGATATGTGGAGAGTGTTCAGCTGGCCTCATTTTGGTGCTTTTCTCATTATATTGTGGTTATTTGGTGAAACTGATGGCAAATCATTAAGCCTAAAGTTAGAAATGATGTCAGGCATTTATAGGATCATAGGATCATAGGAAGTTACCAGGATAAGGGCCCTAGGGCCCTTACAAGCCTAGCCACATTTTTACCCTGATTTCCACGATCAGCATCTATTGCTCCTGTCCAAGAGGGACACGTGGAACCCCCAGAGTGAATTTACTGTCTTCCATTGAAGAGGGCCAAAAGAAGTGCTCTGTTTGACATGAAGTGGGAGTTTGCTCCAAAGATGTGGTAACCTCTGGGAGACAAATCTGTCTCTCTAGTATGTTTTATTAATGTCACATACCATGTTAAGGACTTTAGAGTGAGTAACCCATGTACCATTTGACTTACTGATATGCAGCATTTCCAATAAAGCAAGGTCAGAGATTGCCTTGTATGCCAGGCAAAGATCACATCTAAGTAGTCTGTATGAAACAGAATAAAGTGACAATGATTTCAGATGATCCCCATTTGACAGATGCTGAATACCTTTTTCCTTGCAAGGAACCTTTGTGGTTTCTACAATTGCTGCAGGAGCTTGGAAAGGTACATATGAAAAGGGGAGTTGCACTCAATTATTGACCAGATGAGGGAAGAGTACAGGGAGGTTATAACTTCTTTTTTTTCTGGAGGCAATGCCCTTACTTATGAGATGAGCAATACAGAATGCTCTTCTTACCACTGTAGAGACATGGTGATCAAAGGTATGGTTGCTGTCAACCTGTGTGCCCAGGTCTCTCACCACAGAGTGCATACTTAAGGTGTTGCTATTGATGTGGTAGTTAGCAGGAACCCAGATTTTACAGAAAGGAATGATAATATATATTTTTTCATTGAGTTTAAGGCCATGATTTTGGCACCGATCATTTGTTTGTGTAAGTCTCCCTTGCAGGATGTTGACATCATTTGGAGATTTTATGACCGCTCCCACTTTGCAGTCATCAGCAAACTTTGTCAGTCGCTGACCTTTAGTTTTTGCTTGTACTTCAGATAAATAGATTCCAAACAGTAGAGATCCCAGGACTGATCCCTGTGGAACACCACTGGTTACAGGTCTGCTACTGGAGGTAGATTCCCCTTTTTTGACTATATAATTTCTTTCAGTGAGCCAGTTAGTGACCCATCTAAGGATATAAGGGTTGAAGCCTAGTTGGGTAAGTTTGTCAATAATGCCTGAGTGAGGGACTGTGTCAAACACCTTGGCTAAGTCCAGGTAGGCTGTATACACAGATTTACATTTGTTCTGGGCCTTGGTGACTGTCTCGAAGAAGTCCACCAGGTTTAACAAGCATGATCTCCCTTTCACAAATCCAAATTGAGTAGGGTCAAGTGTATGGAAATTACCTATATATTTGTTGATAAGGTCCATGATGAATTGCTTCATGGCCTTGCAAATAAGTCTAGTCAGGCTAATAGGTCTATAGTTCCTGGGGTTAATGGAAGCACCACCTTTGTGCAAGGTAATAAAGGTGGCTATTTTCCATTCAGCTGGTATGAAGCCAGTGCTTAGACTATGATTTTAAAAGAGTACCCAATGGTGTTGCTAATTCATGTTGGAGCCCATGCAGGATGCAGCATAGGATCTTATCAGGTCCCATAGATGCTGTGTGTTTGGCCTTAGAGAGGGCATTTATGACTTGCTCTTTAGAGATACAAGGAAGGGGACAGGTGGTAGGGATGTCATGGGGTATGTGTGGCAGGGACAGGGGACAGACGTTTTCACAAAACCTGTTGGCCAACAGGTTAGCTATGTCCACAGACTTGTATATGTGGTATCATTAACTATCAGTTTGGCACAAATCTGGGCCTTACCTTTTAGGTTATAGATGTAACTATAGAATACATTGTGGTTGTACTTTGTTGAGGAAGCTAATTTGGAGTCATACTTTGCTTTGGAGGACTTCACAAGAAGTCTTATTTGCTTGTTTAAGCTGAGGAGGGAGTGTTTCAGTTTAGGAGGGCTCGCTCCTTCTTACTCTTAGACAGCAATTTCTTCCTCTTATTGTCTAAGCCTGTTAATGGCAGTTATCCACCAGGCAGGCATGATTCTCCTTGAGGAGCTTGTTTTGGTCCTATCAGGTACAGTGAGTCAATGCAGGTATACAGGTGTTCATATAAAGCATTGGTGTAGAGCTTGGCATAGTTGCCAGTTCCATCTGAGGGAGGTGGTGCAGTGCAGCTATTTATACCATCCCGTAAGAGGTTATAATATGGTTTGAAGAAGTTTTTTAGTTTAGTTGCCACTGGGGGACTGATTTGTGGTCAGATCTCACCAGGGAGGACCTCATAATAGGGGTACTACAGTGGTCTGCCATATTGGTAAGCACCAGATCCAGTATATTGGCACCCCTAGTGGGGTATCAACCAGCTGGTCTAGGGCACTGGAGTTAACGAAGTCAAAGAACCTTTGGACAAGTGAGTTTGAGCACTAGTAATTTACTCAGTCAATGGATGGGTAGCTAAAGTTGTCCAAAACCATAGTGTTTGGATTTATCTCGATAGACGCAATTAGATTCAAATAGGCAGAGTAGGTTTCCTGATTCATGGAGGGGGTTCTGTAGCTGGCAATGACTTGAATAGGTGTCCTACCAACAGTCAATTGCACCTGAAGCGTCTCCAGTGAATCATACTGTTTTTCCAATCTGGAGATGTATTTATCTTTAATGAATATTGATACACCACCTCCTTTAGTTTTCACACCTTCAGTTTGAGGTCTGAACGTGTGGAAAGAGGTGTAACCTGGTATGGCTGGGTTTCTGTCCACAGCCTTGAATCAGGTCTCAGTGACTGCACAAATGTCTGTGTCTTCCAAGGTGAGGACAGCTTCCAGTAAGTGCAGTTTTGTTTTGAGACACCTAGCATTTTGCATAACCTTGAGGTTGTTTTTAGATGGGGTTTTTATGTTGGGAATTTTATCCTTGACACATTGACTAAAAGGCACTATGGGGATGGCAAGAGCCTTAGCCAGTAGTCAAAATCCCAGGAGAGACAGATGAAGACCATCTCTGGCAAAGCATCGAGGTTTGTCAGTCATGTCATCCCTGACTGACAGATAGTGGATCCCCTTAGAATGACACCAGAAGCTAAGCCATTTATTGAAGTCAGTCATTTTCTGTTTGTATTGAGGAATCAGCCTAGGTGAAGGTAAAATGCTGCTTAATGCTTAAGGCTAGGGACATACCTGCCTGATGCACATAGTCCGAGAACTCAGTTATAACTCTCTTCATATAGTGCAGAGAGGTACATCTCAAATCATTCACACCGACATGAACTATGACAGTCTTAAAGTACCTGTTGTTTTGAGACTTGAGTGCATATGTGATATGGCGCATCCTGGCACCTGACAGACAGATGATCGACCGTGACCTTTTCCTTATCCAGCCTGGTGAAGGGGACATCAGTGTGTCTTACAATGGCATCACCTGTGACTAATATGTTTGATTTTGTGTTTTGCCTTAATTATTTGACCAGTGAGACACAGCTGTATGAGCTATTATGTGTAATGTGTTATGCAGAGGAAGTATTACATGTAGAATGCTTATGTTGGTGTTTGGGAAGTCTCTGGTGTTTAGGTATGCTTCTGATGATGACCTACACATATGTAGGTATGTGTGATGTGGGTTTGGGTAGAGCAGGAAGTGAGGTGTGCATGCTGGCAACCTTCTCATTGTCATATGAGAACCCAAACCCAGGAACCCCACTCGGCCTTCCTGAGAACACTGGACAATATGAAGGTCTTTTCAAACACCATTATATTGGATGACTTCAACTACCCAAACATAGACTGGGAGCATTACTCTAGCTCCAAAACCCTAGCCCAAAGGTTCCTAGAATATATAAACTCAAATGCTATGGAACAGCTTGTTACCACTCCCACAAGAGGGGAAAACATACTGGAACTGATCATCACCAACATGGGGACTCAATGCTCCAGACCAGAAGTGTATCCCTCACTGGTAAGATCAGACCATAAACTAATCTCACTAGATATTCACATCCCGATGCCAGCCCCTGCCCAGAAAACCACAGTGAAAAACTTCTCCTTTATAAACGCATTCTATGAACACCTTCAGGAATGCATGGATCATGCAATCCCAAACAAAACCAAGACCCAATCCTCCAAAGGCAGGCATCCTGTCTGGTGGATCCCAGCCATAAACAAACTATAAAATAGAAGGAGGAAGCTACTACATGATAGAGCAAAATCCCAAAACGGGAAGGCATCTCTGATCAGTATTAGCAAAAAACTATGGGCACTCATAAAATCGTCTAAGGCCAGCTTTGAGAGAAAAATTGCACAGGACACTAAGGATAATCACAAGGCTTTCTTTAGTTATGTTAGAAACCTGGGTGGGAATTCCCAGATATGCTCGGAATTAGTCTAAAATGACAAAAAATACACCAAACCCAAAGACATTGCCAACATCCTAGCTGACAAGTTCAGTGCAAACTTCTCCCCCCCTTCCCAACCAAAAGGGCAAATATCTATCCCAGCAGAGTGCTGCCCCCCTGACATCTCAGATGCTCAGGTAAGAGCCGCCCTCTCCAAAGCAAAAAACACAGCAGCAATGAGACCAGACGGTGTCCCGGGCTGCGTCCTACATGGACTCCAAGAAGAACTAAACCCAAACATAAAACTACTGTTCAATCTCAGCCTTACTACAGGATATGCACCCAAAGAGTGGCGCACAGCAACAGTGGTCCCTCTCCACAAAGGTGGTGCCTCATCGGATCCTGGAAACTATTGCCCAATAAGCCTGACTAGCTTGGTCTGCAAAGCTATGGATAGGATCATCATGGACCTCATAAATAAAGATATTGGGGACCTACAGACACTGGATCCTACCCAGTTCGGCTTTGTTAAGGGCAGATCCTGCCTCTTAAACCTGGTTGATTTCCTTGAAACAGTCACCAAGGCCATTGACAAGGGGAAGGTGGTCCACACAGCCTACCTGGACCTCGCAAAAGGTCAATACAATACCCCACTCGGGCATTATAAATAAGCTCATCAGCTTAAATATAACCCCCTGTGTCACTAGATGGGTTGCAAACTGGCTCAAGGACAGAACCCACATGATTAGAATTGCTGGAGCCATGTCAGACTCCAAACCAGTTACAAGTGGCGTCCCACAAGGCTCAGTCCTGGGACCTCTCTTGTTTGGTATATATTTCTCAGAGGTACAGGCCAACATGGAAGGACTGTGGCTGACCAAGTTCACAGAGGACTGCAAACTGGGTGCCATAATTGACTCTTCAGCTGACACAAGCATCTTACAAAAGGGCCTCATAGAAACAAACAGCTGGTGCCAGAGACATGGCCTCAAGCTAAACTCCAAAAAGTCAATAGTCATCCCCTTCGGCAAAAACAAAGTGCCCACAAATTACCACATAGATGGTAATCCATTAAGTATGGAAGAAGTAATTAGGGACCTGGGGACCCAAGTTGATAGCAATCTCTCATTCGACAACCACGTGGCCAAAGTGGTTAGAAAATCATTTTATATAGCCCACCTAATCATGAAGGGATTCACATCTAGATCAGGGGAGGTCATCGTGCCTCTTTACTCATCCCTCATCAGGCCCATAATTGAGTACAATGCCCCTTTTGGGATGTACCTTACCAGACACCTGCAGCAACTGGAAAGACCCCAAAAGTACCTCACCAAGAGGATCAAAGGGCTCAAACAGATGCCATATGCTGCCCGGTTAAAGAAACTCCAGCTCTACTCAGTGGCATACCACCTGCTCAGAGGCGATCTGTGCCTGACATATAAAGCCATGTCCAACCTGGAATTAATGGACATGCTGCACCTCAGAAAATCCAAATCCCATCGAGCTATGCGCTTGAGAGACTTGAACCTCAGCACTGAAATAACTAGGACATGCTGAAGGGACAGATTCATAACCCAGAGGCTCCCTTCACCATGGAATAAAAGACCAGTCCAGGTTAGGCAGAGTCCCTCATTGACTCTCTTCAAGAGGAATCTTGATGAGTGGATGGGAGATCATAGATTTACTCCGGGTATCACTTCTGTGTCACTGTTAGACAGATGCACAGTATACTAACCTCGAAAAAGGGCATAGCAAAATTCATTTTAAAATGGGTGGCGAAAGCCAAACACACTCTAGCTAGGCTTGTAAATGCCCTAGGGCAGATAGCCTAGTATGAACCTATGAACCTATATGTACTGACTGGTATGTGAAAGAGCATGGATTCAAGGTTCTTAATATAGCTGCATTTCTCACACACTGTGTTTGCATGGACAAAGAGTAAAGGGTTGTCAGTGAACATGATGCAGTTGATACATAGCCTCAGAATGCCCATGTCAACTAAGCTGGCTGGAGAAACTGTGGGAAATTGTATGTCCATAGTGATAGGTACATTTATATGATGAGGAAAAGTGGTCACTCTTAGGATTTGCTAGTGGGTAAGAGGTGTGTTGGTAGCTGTGAGGCTAGGCTTAGTGCTCCACCTAACAGTAGAGCAGTGCCACAAGAAATTCCTGGAGGCCCATAAGCAAAGTGCTAAGGGAAAATTTAACAAATGAAATGTTTGTGCCTATAATCACCAATGGTAACCATTGCTAGGTGGCAGTACATGATGGATTACTATATGCAAACAAGTGCAACCACTGGGCTTAAATAAAACAAGAAAATACCATTTTTAGTTCAAACTAGCTAATAAGAATGTGCTCTCTGAGCTCTACTCCAATCAACCTTGATTAGATGGGACCCAGACAGCACTCTCCTCACACAATGGTGCAGAATCGCTTTCACCAACAAAGATGGCTTGAAGTTGATGCTCAGAAGTTACAAAACAGACCCAGAAATAGCAAACTTGGAAATGGGCAATGCTACAACTGAACTAGTACACTGTACACTAAAATGTGGCAAAAATAGTTCAGACAATTCAAACAGACAGTGGAAATGCAAATAGAAATTAAATGTGGAATATTATAGCAAAAACAGGCACTTATAGTTAGTTGGAAGCAACAGATGCTTCAGACATATCAGTATCTCAGCGAAGAGCTGGTTTTATTGCTCAAGTGATACCAGACAGTCTAAATTCAGTGAGTCTGAATCTAACCTATGCTATAATATGCAGAAGTACTAGAAATTCAAGGTGTATAAAATCTGTCACAATGGCAGAAAGCAGTTTAAATAATGTAGCAATTCACCAGCAATTCCCAGCATGGAAGGGTGTAGGCCACACTCTCCAACCACAGGAGTGTAGACCAAAAACCCTCCTAATGTAAAACAAATGGTTTTGACACACAAGTGCTTAAGCCAGAACTAGGGTACCTCAGAATAACAGACACAATAGGCCTTGAACCAGCAATTTCCTGTTAGAAGTGTTTAGGCTATCCTCTACTGCCACAAAAGTAACTGGTAAATGTAAAGTAACTGGTATGAATTACACCAGAATAAAGAGACTTAGAATTACAGGCACAATAAGCCTTCACCAGCAATTCCCTGCTTAGAAGGGTATAGGTCACACTCTCCTGCCACAGGAGTCCAGACCACAACCATCCCAATGTAAAGTAACTGGTTTGCAGCCCAAGTACTTAAACCAGAACTAAGAGACTTTCAGAATAACAGGCACAATGAGCCTTCAACCAGCACTTCCCAGCTTAGAAGGGTATAGACTATACTCTCCAGTCACAAAAGTCTAGATCACAAATGTTCCTAATATAAAATAACTGGTTTATAACTCAAGTGCTTAAACTGGAACAAAGACATTTAGGACAACAGGCAAAATAGGCTGTCACCCAGCAATTCCCAGCTCAGAAGGTCATAGTCGACCCTCTCCTCCCACAAGAGGATAGACCATATACCTTCTTAATGTAAAATTACTGGCCTGAAGCCCAATTCCTTTAAACAAAACCAAGACAATTACAATTTAATAAGGCTACTAACAAGCAGTAATACATTTGCAGAATAAGTGCAATTGAACACTTTAAGAACAAGCAGTAAAAGCAAGATAAAGTAATAAAGTAGGAAGAGACACAAAAACAGTAAAAGTAGTTGAATAGTGTTTTTTTAGTTAAGTAGGAAGGGAGGAAACAAGATAATTCATGGTTAAGAAACTAAGTGGGTGGGCCTTCCCAAATGATCTCACTGTACATAATTAAATGAGCTGATGTGATGGGACTGGGAGGAGTTTCCAGTATCAAATTTATAGTAGAGGTGGGCAAATTGAAAGCCACCAAGTTTTAAGAACACAACAATAACTGAACAGGTGAGTGGGACAAAAAGAACAGAAGTAATACTTCCTACCCTTCAGAAAATGTATGCAAATGCAACACCAGGTATCTATCAGCTTTGTACATTTGTAATATAAAAAAAAATACGTCCCACTTTATTTATAGCTTTTGCCAGTGGTTTTGTAATAGGAAGTAGTTATGGCTGGCTCGCACTTTTACTACTATTTGCAGGAAGGGGACAGTGCTTCTGCCCAGATGTGGCAGAATGGACAGATTTTGTTCTCTTTTATATTTAGGTTGTTTCTTTAAAATGGGGAGGGTTCTCAAATATAGTCCCCAGATTTAACAGGTAGCTTAATGTAGGTGTTAAGGGAGAGGCATAGTAATAATGAGTTGAGGGGGCCTGTGTGTGTCTCTCTCTTGTGGGAATTAGTGGTTCAGTGAAGATGGTAGTTTTTCTGTGGTGGTGGGTGTCACTACTATGTGCATGCTTATTATCTAAGACTCAGTGTACGTTTGGTAATGTTATAGGGGGTTATGTTTGTTAAAGCCTCGTCTTTTACACTGATGTTGTCACAGGCTCCAGAAAATGCTGTATTGGCAGAAGTATGGAATGGTTTAATCTTTCTTTATTCTGATTATTGTCTTTCCTTCCATCTCTAAAATGAGGAACATTGCCACTGATAATGTGGTATGAATGGGTAAGATGGCTCACTAACAACTTTATTGAGGAAGTTCATAGGATGGTTAAAATGTGATAAGTTTATTTATAGAATAAGCTTTTTAATGGAATAATGATTCTGTTCTATTTACCATTGATATCAGTTAAATCTTTAACATGGAATGTGTGATGGACTTTTTTCAATGTGAACTTTGAGGAACATGAACCTTTAGGACCCCAAATGAGGAACGTTCCTCGAAAAGAGGTACACTTGAGAGGTATGGGTATGTTATGGAGGTACTTTGCTCTTTGTTTAAGCATCTTAAGTTACATTGAGGTGTACATGTTGCTCTTACAGCCACTTGTAGAACAAAGCAACACATGGGGGGAAGCTGCCAAGGTTGTGCTTTCTAACAGATGAATATCTAGTTTTCTTTAAACTTCCAATCTGAGTAAGAGTGATTGTGTGAAGATATTCTTGTAGTGCTTGCTTGCAGAAATGTTCCCAAGACTGTTTTAGGAAATAAGTCAATTTGGTCCATATAGTGCTATGGATCTACTTTGTTTGTTCAAAAATACATTACATTGAAAAAACAAATTAGATGCCCACTTCAGTGAAAGTGCATTTCAACGAAAGTGCACTTTCACTAAAGCCTAGTCGCTGGATTGGCTGACTGAAAAAAAAACACATAAAACATGTTTTGCAGGGGAGAAAGCCCCCCTGTACCCCCATGTGGGGGGCTATGTCCCTCACACCCTTCCTACTTAAATATACCAACTCCGAGATTGCACTACAGCGAGGAAAATGGAATATTCCCATTCTGCGGTGTATTGTGATCTCTGTACTTCATTTTCAAAGTTTCGGTACTTTGAACAACTGGTCTCGACCAAGTAGGTTTCAAAGTACTGAAACTTCATACAAACAAAGCAGACCCAGTGCTACATAAGTTTTTTTTATAGAAATCATGAGGTGACCCAGGTATTTTGAAATTTAAATTATCCATCATACGCAGTGTTTATTCCTTACATACTCAAGTTGGTAGAGCACTTTACATACTTGATGAACAAGGTAGGCCCTTGGCAGCACCTAATGTCATTAAGAAGTTTTGGTTTATGTGTGTACAGGATTTACAGTTTTCTTTTCTTTTGCATATGGGAAAGCACAGAGTGGGCATCAGTCAGTGGCCTGAACGAAGTGAGTTTGAAATGTGATGGATTCTGCTGGGGTGGATGTTCCTGCTGTTGGAGTGGTGCACAATGAGGTCACAGGCAATCCTACTTTACTCATTAAGGTACATCAGAGTGTGGTTTGGGAGTAGCGTGGGGACAGGAGAGGATGGGGTATGTCAGGGGCAGGGTGAAACAGGTTTGGGGATTGCTTATGGTCACTTTGGGGTTGTCCACAGGTGGAGTGGAGTTACAGCAATATGAGGTTGTGTTGCTTTGTTTGAGCATGGTAGATGGGTTTGTGAGCATGGTAGATGGGTTTCAGTTTTCTGGTGGCAAGGCTATGCAGATGGGTTGAGTGATTTCTCAGTGGCCAGTGTTACTTTGAGAGTTTAGCACTGTTCTCCATTGGATTTGCAGCAGCGGGAGGGAGGGACTTTAAGACTAGGTGAAGGGTTTAACAGAGCATTGTAAGATATGTGTGCATATGAGGGTTTGAGGAACTGGTTCACATTATTTAAGCAGAACTTCGAAAGTCCAAGTAAAGCATTGTTTCGGGAGTTGCTAGTGGATGCAGGCCATGGTATGATTTACCTGGGGGGGATTTGAGGGGTGACTTTCAGGATAAGGGCAGATTAAGGATGTCATAGAGCTTGTTGGGCACCTGAATTTTGCATATTTTGGGGTGAATGTTTTTTCTTGTTGGCTGTCAGGATGGAAGGACATTTGAAGGAGGGATGTACAGGATAGAAGGATGTTTGGAGGAGGGATGTTACTGTCTGGAGTAGGAGAAGTTATGGGGAAATGGTTAATTTTCATTGGGACATTAAGGGAAGTGGTATGAGCCCTTGGTGTTCTCAGGTGAGGTCTGACAGGTTGGCTTCAAATGAATAGATGTGATACAGAATTACAGGGTAACTTTTGATAGGCCGGTATATGGTAGGGCATTACACGATTTTATTAAATTGTGTTTAGGCTTGGGAATAAGGTAAGGCAGTTCACTTGGTTATGGCGGATTTAGCACCGATTAGTATAGTTTCACAGCTGACAGGTTTATGTGACTTTACTTAATCTGGAATGGTGGGTCATATGTTTGAAAGTTTGTGGTAGGTGTTATAGTGTTAGGACTGGCAGACTATGGCTATTGACAAGATAAGTTTTGTTGTAAGGGTTGACATTGGTAAATGGGGGTTCATTGGGTTACAATCTGATGGGTATTGGCTTTATGGAGTATTGAACTCATTAATAGCGTGGTGCTTTCATCAGCAAATGCTTTTTATGCTTTATATTAGATAGTAGGTACAGTGGTTGAATTACTATTAAATTGAATTGTTGGAAAGGAAATCTCATTGTGGTCATTATTATATCCTTTGGATGGTAAAAGGACGCTGCAGTTAGGCAGGATGGCATGCAATTTAACTTGCTTTGTTTTGGATGGCGTTGGACTTTTTAGTCTTTTGATGGTAGATTTGGCAGGTAATGACAATGGGAAGAATTGCAAAGCTACCACCGGTACATAAGATAAGTGAGAATATGTTTGATTTACAAAGGTTTTACAAGGATATGGGTATTACTTTGGTGCTGGAGAGGGATCATCAGTTTAATTTCAGCTGTCTAGGCAACTGGTTGCTTTGGGTATTTGTATGATAGGGCTTTGGGATATTGAAGGCAGGGATCCAGTTTGGTTCAGAGAGGATGGAGTACACCAAATGATGTTTGGCTTCACCCTTTTTAATGTATGGCTAGGTTGTTTTGGAAGGTTTTGTTGGAAGTTTTGGTATGAAGGAGGGTGAACAGCTTGGTCAGGCTGGTGGACAGAGAAGAAGGGCAAGCTTGTCCCTCTTCTTTTCCCCCTATGGTGTTGGATGTTCATTTCAAGGAGTTCGGAAATAAAAGTGAGAAGTTGGACACTGATTGATAAGTAAAAGTAAGTCAGTGTAGTTATGAATGTTGCTTATTTGATTGGATGTTTAATTCAATATGTGGGAAATGAAAGTGAGTGATGTGACACTGCTTGATAAGTACATTAAGGGAGCGGAGATAAGGACACTGCCTTTTTAGTCAGGGTGAGCGAGGTCACACTGCCCTAGCTAACAGTTATATGGATGTTTATTCTGCGAGTAATAAATTGGTTAATAAAGTTATGTTTATGGAAGTTTAATAACGGTTATCAAATGTCATTTGATGTGATGTGTGTTTATTGAAGGGGACCGAGACAAAATGACTTCTCTTGTCTGTTTAGTAGAATTATTTTGGTGTGAAACAGGACTGGAAATTAAATCAGAAGTAGACAAAAACCAGTTAGGAACTGAATGTGTCAGAAAACAAAAGAAAACATATAAGGAGAAGGATGAGATAAGAAGGAAAGAAATGTGTAAAAGCTTAAATTTTGCTGCAAATACAGAGATCTCCTGGAACAACCTCATTTTAATTAGGATTTATCACAGAAATGGTTAAGGAGAGGTGAATTGAAAGCAAGAGCTGAAAGGTAAATAATGATACCCCAGGGTAATAGACTACATTCATACTGGTTTACAAAGACTGTTAAACATGTGGGAGAGACAGGGAAATCCAGGCTGTGTGAAAAAGAATTGGAAACAGTTGCTGGATGTGAGTACACGCACGGCAGAGGGCCTGCCTACTGAAAGGCATACTGTGTCAAGACTGTTTCACTGAGGATTTTGCAAAATCTATAATATTGAAGGAGCTGAGAAGCATTGGAAACACAAGCCATAAAGGATTTTAAAGAATGATGAAGTTTATATCACATGGGATCACCCATTACCAAGAGTTCAAAAAATAGATTACAAAAAACCAAATATAGTTAACCTGGGGAAAAAAAAAGACAAAAGTAGCATTGCTCATTGAAATTGCTACACCCAGTGTTTACAGAGTCTTAAATACAGAGAGACACAAAGTAAAAAAATACCAGGATTTGCAGGCAGAAACAAGAGTAGAGTGGAAGAAGGATACCCAGACAACTGCAATTGTAGTAGGAGTAATATGTCTAATTAAAAAGAATTTACAGTTGTATTTAGATATGCTACCAATACATGTAACTCCATATGAATTATAGAACGCGCCAGTTCTGGGTACTTTGCGGATGTTGTGAAGAGCACTTTTGGATAACATCAAAAATTGAAGCAATACTAATTTCATGAACTTTAATCATACCCTGATTTAGGATTGGGATCTATTTCTGTCATGGTATTAGAAACCGAAAAGACTTGGAGGAATTAAACTGAGAGAAAGACCATGCTTTGCCTGTTTTGGACCAACTGTCAGGGAAAGAAGCTGTCCTTGAAGTTGACCATCTGTCACACCTTCAGATGTCAGCCATCCTGCCCATAGATGGTCAATGTCCCTCTTGTGAAGTGATAGTATTTACACTGCTACATTGGTTGTTGATGTGCATACACCAAGGAGAGGTTATCCCTGTGGTTATGGTTGTGGTCATGTTGACACTTCCACCAAGAGACAATGGCCATATTTATGTAGGATATCAACATCTATCCAAGGTCATGGGATAACCAGTGCAAATCTTGTCAGAGCCATTTCTTGTGGACAGGGCATGCATGTGAAGATGAACCCTCTAGCATACATACCTTGGGACTGTCCACTAGGCAACTCAGCAATACTGTCCCACATGCTGAGGCTGTGTCCCTGTAGACACACACCTGTGCACCACCACAGTACATGACACATCCCCACATGCAATGAACCAGACACTTTGTTTAAGCCCCACTCCAAACATCTAAACACTGCCTATAAGTGCATTTATTTATTTTCTTACACCTCAGCACTCGTACACTTTCCTGTGAAAGATATCTACTACTGTACCCCTGCCCCATCTGTGCAGATGATGCCAGCTGTCCACCGCCCTTTTCAAATTTTGAATTGGGATGGCAATGTCTGATGCATAGTATGGCCAGACTATGCATGGGTAAGCACAGTCTGGTGATTTTGTAGGCATCATTATTACTTGTCTCTATCTGCTTAGGTATTGCTTAGTTATGTAGTAAGCCTTCTTCCTCCACTTGTGTCAGTGTTGATAAGAATGCCCTGCCCTTTTTTATATTCTTTCTTGGGCTGTCTATATCCTGATGCAGTTGCTACCCTATGCACGGGTAAGCATGGTTGATCCTCTGACTGAGCTCAGCTGTTTCAGCTTCCACTGTTATTGATGTGGGAAACTGAAGTCCATGGCTATCACTGTACTGTCTGTTTCCTCAGTATTACATTATATAGCATGGCACAAATTTACTATTTATTTTATTTTATTTTACATTTGTTAACTGGAAGAGTATGACTGGATACATGTCCACTTTCAGCGGAAGCTCGGGGAGAAAAGCTCCACATGTAAATAACAGACTAATTAAGAAGTGTAAACATAACAAGCAAATTTTATAATAAAAGAAATATATATAAAACATGCTCATTTTCATAACAGAAGAAAAAAGGAAAATTAATGCATTTTTTAGTTCAATATTGTGTGAGTTTACAGTTTAAAGAAATAGAAATGTTATGACATGCAAATATTTATAGGAAAACACATTATTCTACAAGATTGTGTAGGTTGACAGGTATGTGCTACAGTCATCCATGATATTGACTGACATATCCAACATACAATGATATAATGTTTGAAGTATAATGATATATCCTAGATATTGACAGACATATTAAATGTGCAATAGTATAATGCTGGAGGTATGATAGATTACGGGGTGTATAGTATTAAAGAGACTGAAGTACCTTAGGAAGGGATTATGGATCAGCTACAGGGTATAGAGATGAGGAGAAGCAAGCTAGTGAGTGGGGAGGGGGTAAGATAGGGGTCACCTTGGAGGGAGGCAGGGGCAATTTCATGAGAGTAGTAGGTGTTCTTTTAGTAGTTTTTTGAATGTGGTGATTGATGTGGCAGAGGTAATCGCTGAGGGCAATGTGTTCCAGATTTTACCTACGTAGTTGGGGAATAGTGAGTCCCCTGCTGAGTTATTGGTTTTGGATACCATAATTAGTCTTTTATCACTAGATCGACGTTGTCTGCAATTGATTTGTAGATTAATTAAGTTGTATAGTGATGGTGTTTTTTAGGGGGGAGTAACAGTTTATTAGCGAGAGAGAGTTGGAATGAGAGGAGGTTTGGGAATTCGAGCCACTTGAACTGATGTAGTACCTGACAGTTGTGGGCATGGTAGGAGGCACCAGTAGCAAATCTAGCAATTTCATTATAGCAGACGTTGTGCTTGGCCATTTCAGATTTTAGTAGGTTGGTGAAGATGTAATAGTGAGGAGAGGAGGTGGGTTTGTGATATGGATATTCTAGCAGGTTCAGTTAGAAATAGTTTATTTCTGTATAGGCTACATGTTTTTTGTGGGTATTTTTAATAGTTTGGTTTATATGTAGGTTGAAATTCAGGTTGTTGTCAATGGTCAATGGTCACTCCTAGTAGTTTAGTATGTGTGTCTGGAGAGATGGTAGTTCCATCTCTAGAAATTATATTAAACAAATTGGGAGTTGGAGTGGATTTGGTTGGTTTAAATATAATTAATTAGTTTTTTTTGGAATAAGTAGGAGGTTTTTGTAGAGAAACCAGGTTTCAGTAGTTTGGAAGGCTTTTTGGGTGATAGTGAGCAGTTTATGTGGGTTAATGGCTGAGCAGACTAAAGTTGAGTCGTCAGCATATTGTATAATGGTTGCTTCTTGGCAGATACAGTGGAGATCATTAATAAAGATGGAGAATAGAAGGGGACCTACAATGGAACCTTTTGTGACCCCAGTGGTAATAGGTAGAAGTGAGGAAAGGTTATTGTCCCATAGAAATTCTTGCTGTCTACCTTGTAGGTAATTCTGGAACCAGGACAGTGAGTGGTTGCCAAGGCTGAGATTAGAAAGGGACTGGAGCAGTTTAAGATGGATGATCATATCAAAGGCTTTTGACAAGTCTAAGAATATGGCAGATGTAAGTATACCTAGGTGCCTGTTTTGGTTGATATGGTTTGTGAAGGAGAGAAGGGCTGTGGTTGTACTGTGGGCAGGTCGGAATCCATGCTGGGTGGGAGATAGTAGTTGGTTATTAAGTAGGTATGACATTAGTTGGTGGTGAATGCATTTTTCGAGAATTTTTGCTAGAGGAGAAAGAATGGCAATAGGGCAATAGTTGGTGAGGTCAATGGATGTGCCTCCTTTATGTAATGGGATGATGTTGGAGGTTTTCCAGATTGATGGGATGATATTTTCAAATATGGATCTGTTAAGCAGAATAGAGGTTGGGTAGGCTAGCTCATTAGCTGCCAGCTGGAGGTATTTGGGGGAATATTGTCAGCTGTTAGGGTAGTAGGTTTATGTTTAGTTAGCAATTTTTTGACATAACTGGTAGGGATGGGTTGAAATAGGAAGGTAGTGTTGGGCCTGAATACAGACATGGGAATGTTGGTGTTAGTGGTAGTGGGTTGTTGTTGAACTAGTTTGGAGATAGTTTCTATGAAGTATTTATTGAATGTGCCTGGAATATCTGTGATTTCATTTGTGGAGGCAGGTGGAGGGGTGGAGGGTTTACCAGGGTGAAGTAGTTTATTTATTCCAGAACAAAATTTTTTGTGATGGTGTTGATGTCTGTTTTGTAAAAGTAAGAAATAGTTCTTTTTATCCTGGAGAATAGTTTTCTTAGTTTCATTTATAAGTTTTTGGAACTGTTCTCTAGCAGCTGCAGTTTTTGTGGGCCTCCAGTGCTACCAGGCTCTATTTCTTTGTGCTATCTTATTTTATTCTCTTTGGTGATCCAGGGAGTTATATTCATTTTGAGTTTTATGGTACGAGGTGGGGCATGGGCATCCAGGATTCGTTGGAAAGTGTCGCTGAATTGGTTAACAGCTTCATCTAGGGGAACTTCTTTTAGTATGTTCCAATTTTGGTGTTTTAGTTCTAATTTGAATTTGTGAGGGTCAAAGCTGTGTCTGTTTCAGATAGTTTGGGTTAGTGGGGTAGAGTTGAAATGGGATTTATATTTTTAGTAAGAAGGTGGGTTGGTGGTCACTGAGGGAGTCTGGTAAGACACATGCTTGGTAAGGGGAACTGGTTTTGTTTATCAGGATCCAATCTAGGAGACTTTCTTTGGTTTTATTGTTTCCTATTCTAGTGCTGGATTGAATAACTTGGGAGAAGCTATACAGATTAATATGGTTAGTGGGGTTAGTATTAGAGCATGAGTGCCAGTCTATATTGAAGTCACCTAGGATGATTGTTTCTTGGGGTAAATTAAGATTAATCCAGTGTAAAAGGGCTTCTAGTGAGGAGATATTGTTGCCAGGAGGTATATAGCCTGTGAGAATATTGACAGATTTTTTGTCACTAAGTTTAAGTTTGGCTAGCAGTAGAATGTCTGCACATAAAGAGGGATTGTATTGCAGGACTCTACCAGATGTATCCAGGCAGCAGAACCATTACCTTTGCAGCCCAAACAACACTCTGTGATGTTTCTGATTTGTGAATGGGCTTGGTTGAAACCTTATTTTGTTGGGTTATGTAGATTTCTCGTTGTGGATGTGAACTAAAGTTGTATAATATATACAGCATCCCCCACTAGATGTCACGGTGGGAATTCTCTCTTGATAAACTGTTAGTAAAGGTCACATGTTTGCCATATTTGTGAGTAGAGAAAACTGCCTTTGTGGCCTACAAAGAAACTATAGATAATGCCTTGTGCACTGAAGACCACCTGGCAGCTGGTGGTATGAAACCCTTTGGGGTTCACATACCTCCTTCCCATTTCAGCAGGTGGAGCCTTTATTTTGATGTGGGTACAGTGTATGGCCCGCAGTACTTTAGGAAAATGGGATAAAGCATAGAAGTCCTGTATGGTGTTGGTACTCTCTTCTGGAATACATGGGAACCACATATTCTCCCCCACATGCTGAAGTATTCCATCAAGGCAATGGTGGAGTCTTCTCAAAGCAGTTAAGCAGTTGCCTGGGATAACCCCCAATGCTACCAGCTGGTTGCAGAAAAGTCCTCCAGCTAATACATGTAAAGCCATACATACCTTAGTATCCACTGGGATAGGTACTCCATGAATCCCATGGGGCTACAGACAAGGCTGACAGATGTCCACTATTTGTTGTAAGGTGTCCCTGCCCACCCGGTAGCCATTCATTTTGTCTGTGGCAAGGATGGCTTGAAAGGTTAAGTGTCATCAGAAAACCTGGTGTCTTGGTGAGCAATGTTATGAACCATTGGCAGCAGCAAGTGCTATAAGAGCCTCTTGCAGATACAAGTTTAAATTGCTGTGCCCCCCAGCATATTTTTGAGTGTATTTGCATGCTCAACATGGTTGCAAAACATTTATACATTTCTGTATCACTTTGCAGTGTTTATTCTACATCATTAACATACAGCATAGCTTAGTATCATACCTCTCAACCTGAAGACTTTGAAAATAGGCGTAAAGGCCCTTGAAAAACAGGAAACCCAGAAAAAATATGTGCATTTTAATTAGCATAAAATTTGATTACCAAATAGCTCATAACTCTTCCTCAGTAACATATTTAGAAAACACAGAAGGATAAAAATGATGGAAAAATGTAAGCACATCATAATTAGAGACACATGGTGTAAAATCTGTAGACCTTAATGATCTGTATACAAAATTCTGCCATACAATGTCACTTATTTCTGCTGTAGAAAACATGTAGGAAGTGTATCCTCTTTCTTTAAATTATCATCGCTGCTAATATGTTGTTTATGTAGTGTATTTATCTATTTACTAGACATCTTAAAATATCACATGTGATGGTTGTAGATTCAGAAAATTGAATGAAGTGGTAAAACAAGCCTAAAAATATAGACATACCCCCAAAGCTTGGGTCATCCTGTGCCTGGGTAAATCAGGTCTGAAAATGGGAAGTTCCTCCAAAATAAGGACATTTGCAAGGTCTGCTGGAGGAAGTGGGGGAATGGTCTAATGTCCATGTAAAGAGCTGATTAATAGTGTTGTTTTGGTGGGGTAGGCTTCACCATGTGGACTTGAGAACCCAAAGAAAATTCTGTGCACATGGAGAGATGGAGTGCCATGTAGTGTTAAGTTATATTGTCAATACAGTTGTTTGAAATATTGTTCGAAAAGCATATTTGTATGCATATGTGCATTTGCTAAATATATATGAATGTGTCTACACACACACACACACATATATATATATATATATATAAATGTGTGTATATATATATATATATATATATATATATATATATATATATATATATATATGTGTGTGTGTGTGTGTGTGTGTGTGTGTATGTAAGTGTATTCACTAATCTCAATGCACAGCATTCTAAATAACAGAAATCCATAAATACTTACCAAAGCATTCTTTCTACAAAAAGCAAAATACCTGAATTCACAAACCCTGATAACAGCACAAATCACTCAAACCCTACATGTAAATAAATTGAAATTATAGTAAAACAAGCAAGCTCCTTTTGCAATCATTGGAATAAAAAATGCTACAAAACACCTGAAAATACCACTAAACACACTTTGTCTAAATAGTGGTACTGTTAGGGAAAGTTTTTCAGGAGTAAATGTGTGTGACTGGGGTTATGGGCAGTGGCAGGAGTATGGATAAGGTTACCACACATGGATAAGGATAAGCAAGGTGGCATTAGGGATGTGTGTGTGTAAGTGTTTGCACTTTATGATTAGAGTAAGGGCTACGTAAGGAGATTGTTTTAGTGTTGCACATGCATGTTATTATTCACGGTGTGTGTGTGTGTGTGTGTGTGTGTGTGTGTGTGTGTGTGTGTGTGTGTGTGTGTGTGTGTGTGTGTGTGTGTATGTTTGTGTGTGTGTGTGTGTGTGTGTGTGTGTGTGTGTGTGTGTGTGTGTGTGTGTGTGTGTGTGTGTGTGTGTGTGTGTGTGTGTATGTGTATGTGTGAATGTCTGTGTGTTCGTGTGTGTAGTGGTACTGGTCAGGAAAGGGTTTCATATATGGTAATGTAGATGGTGTTAGGGTTACAGTTAGGGGCAGGGTTGGGTTAAAACACTAACTGTGTGCAGTTGCAGAGTCAAGCCTTTAATTTAACGACTAGCAGTTTTCTATGAAATGTTGACGGATGACCGTATTCTATTATGGCTGGTTATTCAAGAATGGCATTTAGAAGAATCTGCTTGATGAGTACTAATACAAAAATCTAAAAATAAGTTTAAGGAAGAGGGATAAGTGTACCATAATTCTTTCTGAATTACATTGTAAATGAATTTAAGTTTAGAGTAAGTTAATGACATATTAGATTTGCAGACAAATTATAGAAAGCCTTAAAAATTTAGTGTGTGTGAGGACAAGCCTTAATATGCAAAAGAAGTCCAGCTGTGAGGGCCACGGACAGTGTTATTTAGGCCAGACAGGATTAGTATGCAGGCATGAAGACTATCTGTACGGCTGGACTAAACTTATGCATACAAGGTTTGCTGTTATTAAAAATAAATAAATAAAAAATTCCAAGAACAAAGAAATGCATCAGTTTGTTAATTAATATAGAATTAGGTATAAGGTATGCATGGTGACTAGGTAAGAGGGGGCATTATGAAAATAATAATAAAAGAAAAAAACAAATGGTTATCTAGATGGTGTCTGCAACCCTCCCCTGTCTGGGAGATTGTGCTTTAATTAGTCAGTGAGTTAATTTGAAACGAGGACTATAATAGTAGTAATTTGAAGGGGCAGGCAGCAATGAATGACAATACAGTTAAGTTAAATTCACAGGACTGGAGCTGACTTAGGGGCTTGGACGAGCAAGACACTATAACAAAAAGGTTGAATTGTTTCAGAAGTTTGTAGAAGGTCCACAGAAATATGTATAGGAATTCTTGCCAGAATAACCATTTTACATCCTCTGGCTGGATTACTTGAGCTCAAGTAAAAAAACAACACAATGACTGACTAGGAGTTCCCTTTGTGTGAAACAACTGGCAAATAGGGCAATATTATCAACCCCAGCAAGGACAGTCCTTTGATATGTTTAACATCTTAATGGTCGCAACTTTCAATTTTACTTTTTGTCGTATTGTTTAAAAAGGTGGATGAAATACCAAGCTATGAAAGAATCACTTTTAAGCTGTAAAGAACATTTCACCAATGCTTTAAGGGGAGAGGTTTGTTTAGTAAGTTGTGACAGAGTTGATGCTTTCTATGTTGAAAAAACAATCAGACAGTTAAAACAAAGACTCTTTTAACATTTATTCCATCAAGTGGGAACTATTGAAAATGTCCTTTAAGCCATAGCTTGGTGTACATTAGATTTAGGAAATGTATTCATTCATTTTTTTTGTGCTGAATGACGTAGATTTGACTATGATGGGTGGAGACTTTAAGTCCTTGCTGAGAAACATGAGGTAGAGTGACATGAAAATTGACGTGAAATTTAAATGTAACAGTAAATCTGGGACTGAATGACATTAGGCCAGATTCATAAAGGTTAACACAAAGTGCACACTATATGTACACTTAGTGTAACCTTTCTGAGTGAATAAGACAGCAGAAGAATTTTGGTAGGGTTGTTTCCGATTTCAGAAAATGTACACAAAGTTTAAACATATTGTAAACTTTGTGGTAACCTTCATCAGTTCTACTTAAATTATTTAACATTTAAAAGCTCAGCTTAGAAGGTGAATTTTGTATTTTTTATTTAGGATTATTTTTAAATGACAGCCAGCTTTAAAACTTGATGGGAGCACATATTAGGTTTCACTCATTTCATTCAGAATGAATTGGCTGTATCTTATTTGGGTTCATTCATGTGATTTAAAGTGTTTTGCTTGAATGATGTTCATCCTGCATGGTATAGTATGTTCTACAGAACAATGACTTAAAATTAAAAAAGGTTTCTCTGATACATTATTTCATAGCTATTTTTTTTTCAATTATGTTTTTATTTCCAACAAATGATTTTGTGGTTTCTGGTCTTGCTGTTCGTGTGTTTCTTGAAATCAAAAAAGGAAGAACGGAGATGAAGAAATGAAAAGAACGAGAGAGAAGGAGTTGTGTCAGTTATACAGTACCCTAACCTCTTCGTTTTTTAAATCTGGATGTGAATTTGGACATTGGAGCATTCATTCATTTCTTGGGCCAGTATAATGACCAGGGTAAAGCAGCGTTGGGTTACTATTGTGAGAAAGACTCCAAAGTACTCCTAGCCAGACCTGCCACTACCACTGAATTAGATGCCTGAAACACTGACCAAACCAAATAATCTAATTTTACATTTCAGGGGAAATTATTTATGTCAAATTCCAAGCAAAGTTTTGTTTGCATTGACAATTTCAGATATTATGTTGCTGTTGGAAAAAAAAAATCAATGTATTCCATTAATATTGGCTATGATTATAACAAGACATGTATGACTGCACCATGGTATAAATGGATAAAGGCCTGATTATGTAACAGATGATCTGAGACTGATGAAAAGCTTGAATACTTACTGACCCTGGATGATGCAAGTAAGTGGCTGTTGCTGGCTATTATATCCTGTCAGATGGAGAAAATTCTGGCTTACCACTTGGGTGCTACATTGGAAGAACACTAGGTGTTGTACTCATGGAGAGTAAGCCTAGGAAGCAAATGCTGCCATTGTTGAGCTATATGGATAAAAAGATTCCGTATGCAAAGACACGATCCACGCATTGGTAGTACGCAGCAGAAATTGGAAAGTCATTAGGTCTTTGTTCTACAAAGGGATGAAGGGCTGCACGCACAAGACCAGCAATATGGTCCATTTTCTACCTTCTGATTTTCTTTTGGTGGAATAGAAAGGATGATAAGACTTCCAGAGCATGAATGAATGGGGCCACAGGGCTCTTGCATCGTCTAGGAATGCCTTGCTTCAACCATCCCTCAACGAATGGGATGAAGGGAAAGAGGCCATCAGGCCAGGTCCTATAGGGAGGTAAACAAGATCTTGTGGGGAAGAAAAAAGATATTAGGTGAAATGCTTTGAGTTATAAAGAGCTGGGCAAAGCTAGAATATGGATCAATAAAAGGAAGGCCAAAGTTATAGGTTTCGTGAAGATACAGCACAGCGTTTTGCAAGAAGGGACACAGTTTGGTTTAGACAAGACAGGTACAACTGACCAGAATCAGTTTGTGTCTGTTTAATTTCTATATATTATTAATGTTTTGGAACCATATTAGTGTAGATAGTTAACTCATTCCATCCAATGGAGATCTGATAGTTTGCATTGCAACTTCCAATTGGCAGAGCCTAAGCTTTTGGATAGAATAAAATTATGTTGTTACATTTCAAACAAATGTTCATATCTCTGGAACCATAACAGATATTAGAAAAGTTTACATTCCAAATTCTTAAGTACAAACTATATTTATATTAGTAATATTCTTTCAGTTCTAGGTCTTAAAATGGATTTTATAAGTCACACTAAACACAATAAATATTAAGTTTGTAATATTTTGAAAATAACTCACTATATCTCTGCAAACACTCCAGTTACCCATGTACTATCAGTTGTGTTTTGTTCATCCAGCTGAGAGCCTCTATAGGAGGTTAAGCAGTTCTGTGTCTTCCACTCAGTTGTCGAGATATTTAGAAAAATATGAAATTTATGACAATGTAAATAAATATTATATGAACAAAGGTCAAATATCAGTACAACTATGTTTAAGATGAAATCTTTTAATACATTGTATGTGGCATGGTTTTGGAATTATTAATGCAAATATGAACAAAGAGTATTTGATGCCTAAAGACATCAGTAGGATGTAACTGCAGAAACAGAAATAAAACAAGTAATACCAATATGATCAAGCTAATTAATAAAAAGAAGGTTAGAGGGTGCTTCCAGCCTGGAGGAATTTTAGGCAAATAAGTTTAGTAGTAGGAGAAGAATATTAGAAGAAGGGACTCCAAAAATATAGCTATAGATATAAATACATAGATGAGTTTATAATTAATGATTGCCAGTGAGTTTGACTGAAACACAAAACATTGAATAAACTCACTGGCCATTACCATTAATTGCCTCTAAAATCATTGCAAAAATGATTGCAAATGTAAATTAATAGGTTACATTTGTGATTATGAAAAGTAAAACAATAAAGCACTTTGATACCTGGGGGCTTTACCTCCCATAGCTCAGAAATGAAATATACAAACTTAGGGTCACACAAACTAAAAAAAAAGGTAAAAAGACAACAACAGTTATAACTCACATAGCACTCGTTTGTGTGTGTGTTATGAATATGTGTGTGTGTGTGTGTGTGTGTGTGTGTGTGTGTGTGTGTGTGTGTGTGTGTGTGTGTGTGTGTGTGTGTGTGTGTGTGTGTGTGTGTATATATATATATATATATATATATATATATATATATATATGGTTTGCTATTATAAAATCGACGTTCACATACCTGCCATTCAAGTGTTCGTCGCTCACAATGTCGAATAAGTATTTTACTGCACATTAAAATAAATGAATCCAGTAGTTCGCCGATGACAGCAAATTGAACTACTGAACAGCGCACAATGAAATCCGATGATCTGTGATGGCAAAAACACGGATTCGACGAAGATCAGCATGTCACACTAGTTACAACGAAAATATAGGGCGCTGCTACTAGATGATGCGATTAATGACCTAATGGCCGTAAAGACCTTCACTGAAGTTGTGTATAGTGTGCAAAAGGTGGATTTATCGGCTTACAGCCTACAGATTGCTAGGAGACCTAAGGAGATTAATTGAGAAGTGTGGAAGGGTGAATATAACCAAGATGTGAGCAGGTGGTGTGAATATGTCATGTCAATGAAAGTAATTGTGCTGGTGTGTAATATACTGTTTTGAAAACACAGTATCAACCTCATAGTGCTACTAACATATTTATGGCAGTATTAAATGTGAATATTAATGTGACAGCTATAAGGTGTAATGTATTAGGGTTAAGTGACAGTGAAGAGCATCCTGATGTAATGGATTGTATGAACTGTGTATATGTTGTTGAACTTCCAACAGTTGTGCTGCAAATAGGTTAGTCTGTGGTTGGCATTGCCACTTGATACATCAGCATATTGTGTAGGCATGCTGTAACAGCTGTGTGTATAGTTATATGTAAGGTTACTTACATATTAGTAAGAAATTTCCTGTCATCTGTATGCAGTATTCCCCTATGAATTGTTTGATGAAGCAAGCAGTAATATAGTTGTCATAGATGATTTTTAAAGTTGTGAAATGCAAATTAGAAAAGCATAATGCATGCTGTTATGTACCTGCGGAGGCATATCAGATGCCTGTATAGTGTTCTCTATAGTGATTAACAGTGGCATTGGTGGGCAGAATACATGTATCAGCTTAGGTGACCATCTCTAATACTCTGTAAATAGTAGTGGGAAATGGTATATGTAAGTAAGTGTAGTGTAATAATGTTTCTCCATTAGGAGATGTATTCCATTGTTATTGCAGTCCCTTTGGCATGGGTTGTGCATGTGATAATTTTGATATATACGAGTGATACAGGCCTGTATCACATAGTACTATTGATGTTCATTGTTAGTAATCACGGTACTGTCATTAATTTGTAGGTGTGCTCAGGTACAATGACTGACCAACCAAATGTGAGTTATTCTGGCATTATTGGCATTTTGTATGGCACAGTGAAGTCTCAGAAAGGTCACCAATCCTTTGTATTGATGGTTATCAATACTACCTTGAAAAGAATAACCCTGAGAAGAATTACTGGGGTTGCACACAGAAGGTAAGACAGAGGTGTAAGGGCCATTGTATAATGGGGAAGTATGCTGGTGAGGAGAGGCTACTGAAAAGCATTGCACATTTTCACACACCAGATGTGGTCAGGGTACAGCAGACTAGGGTATGGGAAGTCATTAAATGATGTGCTGAACAGACTCTGGAGGATCCATGTAGGATTGGCTCTGAGGTTCTGGCAACCACGTCCGTTGACGTAGTGACCACCTTGAGCAATACTGATGCACTTAAGCAATGTGTACTTAGGTTAAGGTGTAGAAACAACACAAGTCCCAGGGTAGACCTAGCAAGTCTGAAATATTTAAGCCCAGAGATGATACCAATGAAGCAGGGACACTTTATCATTAAACACAGAGGTAAAATTTTTAAGCCCAGAGATGATACCAATGAAGCACAGCCATGCCTTTGATGTTGTGCTTCTCACTACAGAGGGTAATCTAGACCTGCTTTGCAGTTCTGAGTATATTCTTGTTGATGGGACCTTCCCCATTAGCACCAGGGAGTGTAAACATGTATACTCTGTTCACTGCAGCTTGGCCGGTTCCAGCAACAGCAAGGTAGTACCTGTAGTGTATTCCATCCTACCGTCCAAATGCGAGGAGTGCTATGATCAGTTCTAGGCAACCCTGATGGCATTATGTGGGGACTTTCATCTACATTTCCAGCCCAGGATGGTACTAAGTGACTTTGAGAAGAGTGCAGCTAACAGCATAATGAAGCATCTACCAAACAGTATGGCCAAGAGTTGTTGGTTCCATCTGTGCCACATTATCTGGAGGCAGATCCAGAATCTTAACCTGACACAGGTTTATGGCACAGATACTCAATTTGCACTGCTATGTAAGCAGATACCTGCACTTGCATTCATATGCATGGAACATATAATGGACACATTTACATCTATAGCGGAGGTGTTGGGTGAAAGGGGTGCTCCTCTATGTGAGTTCTTCAAGAATAACTACATTTTAGGGAGGCCAAGATGGTATGGCATGAGGGGTTCCACCTCAGAGAGACAACCTCCACTCTTCGATGTCCCATTTTGGAATCAAGCTGAGACATTTACCATGGGCTACCCAAGGAGCCAGAACACAGTTGAAGGATGGCACCATAGGCTGAGGTCTCTATTAGGTAAAAAGGAACTGTACATCAGAGATGTACTGCATGGCATTTGTTTGGAGCAGAACCATTTAGACAATGTTAAACAGAAGTTTCTATGTTGTGTCCCAGCATCTCCGAAGAAACATAGGCTGTCTGACAAAGAACATATAACACAACATCTGCTGGCTAAATGGGATGATCTAACACCATTAGGCTTTGTACAATTCATGGCAAACCATTGCTCATTCTGATATACATGTCAATACCTTTAATTTGTGTGCTATATCTCAGTGGAATTGCAGTTCAACTTTTGCTGTTATCATTACACTTTGGTTATTGGGACGTGGATTGCCTCTTTTATTACAGAGCACTTGCACTTCATTGAAATCACTATTTGAAAAAGGGAGACATGTTTGATGTGGAAATTTAATAAACCTACACTGGGAAACAGTAATTTAAAGAAGGATCACGATATTTTGGTGTTTTACCTCAAATTGGACATAAATGTCACGATTCAACATTTTCGACATTTACCACTGCTTTATGGCCTTATTTAAAGTCGGTATTTTGTAATTTCGGCATTTAATTTTGAAAATTAATACCTTACTTTTTATAAATTTTGTTTTTTTAATAGTAAACCTATATATATATATATATATATATATATATATATATATATATATATATATTATATATATATATATATGTTGAGGTGACATCCCCGACCCGGACAGTGAAAAAGAATTATGACTTTTGCTTAGAATGTCGATTCCTTTGAAGGAAAGAATCAACATTCGACCACCCACCATCCTAAGAAAAACATCTGCTACAAGGTGGAAAATGTCCTACCATTTTGCAGGTGTCAAGGCCCTCTGCAGCCCCCCCTTCAAGTTGAGGGCTCTGCACCCGACACCCCCTGCTACTTAGATATTTTAATTCCAAGATCACACTACATTGAGGAAAATGGTAATTTTCCAAATACCCACTGTAGTGCGATGCCTTTCAAAACACCGATGCTTTAAACTCTGAACACGATCTCCGTATCAACATTTCACAGTCGACAGGAATTGTGTTTGCAGTTTTGCCTTTCTGCCACTCGTGCCCATCCTTCTAACTGTCGAAGTAAGCCACCACAACATTTTGATTGTAAGCCTACATATATATATATATATATATATATATATATATATATATATATATATCTTCTTTGATTTATCGAATTACCACTTTGCTGGATTGCAAAACCCCGAGCTGACGTAGTCAAAAAGTAATTTAATGAACTCCCAGAGAATCATATTTTACCTCTGGGAAACTAACCACTTGGTCAACAGCACTTAAAATACAAACTGAAGAAAATCAAACCCAAAGAAGTGGAGTGGAGGGGCTTAACCACCCACACCCCCCACCTAAATATAACAACTCTGAGATCATATTACAATGGAGAAAAGGGGAAAGTTCACCATGGTGGCCAAGTGATTAGTTTCACGGAGGTAAAATATGATGTTCCAGGAGTTTATTAAATTACATTTTTGGCTACGTCATCTCTGTGTTTTGAAATTCGATAAAGTGTTAATTTGATAAATCAAAGCAAATACAGATATATATATATATATATATATATATATATATATATATATATATATATATATATATCTATATATGGTATACATTATTTATATTGATGTGCGACAGTCGGATAGTCGAGCGTATAAGGTCAGAACACGGATGTCGAAGACATAATAATCAATCCAGGAACGGTTTTAACATGGGTTGAGGTAGGGAAGATGTTTGTAGTAGGGAATAATACTGAACACCTACCTCGACCCATGTTAAAACCATTCCTAGATTGATTATTTTGTCTTCAACATCCTTGTTTACGACCTTATACGTTCGACTATCCGACTGTCGCCCAAGTGCCGTTCGCATTTTCAATAGTAAACCTATATATATATATATATATATATATATATATATATATATATATATATATATATAGGCTATAGGCTCATAGGTTCATAGGTGTGTACTAGGTTAATGGCCCTGGAGACTTTACAAACCAAGCCATAGAAGTGCCCTGGCATCGTGCCGTCCGACATTAGTTCTCAGTGCCTTTATCAAGTAGAGCCACTGCAGTGATCCCCAGGGTGAAATTTCTATTTCCCATCCACTCATCAAGATTTCTCTTGAAGATGGCCAGTGAGGTGCTCCGCTGAACATATTTGGGAAGTCTATTCCAGAGCATGGGCAGTCTATGGGTTATGAACTTGTCCCTCCAGCATGTTCTGTTGATTTCTTTAGATGTAGCATTTCTAATAGAGCTGGGTCAGACATGTAAGTCAAGCAGAGATCGCCTCTTAGTAGACGATATGAAATAGAGAATAGCTGGATTTTTTTGAGTCTGTCCATGTAGGACATGTGTTTAAGGCCTAGGATCCTCTTTGTGAAGTACTTTTGTGGCCTTTCCAACTGTTGCATGTGTCTAGTGAGGTACATGCCAAATGGGGCATTATACTCGATGAGTGGTCTAATGAGGGAAGAGTAGACAGAGATAATGACCTCTTTCTTCCTGGATGCAAAACCCTTGGTATTACATAGAAGGAATAAATGACCACAGTGGCAATGTGGTGGTCAAAGTAGAGGTTGCTGTCAACCTGTGTCCCCAGATCTCATATAACACCTTCAGTGTTCAGTGGGCTCCTCTCAATGTGGTAATTAGTGGGAACTGAGTTTTTCCCAAGGGGATGACGATGCATTTTTTGGCATTAAGCTTAAGGCCATGTTTTCGACACCAGTCATTGGTCTAATTGAGGCCTTTCTGTAGGATGTCTACATCACTTGGGGAGTTAATAATGGCTCCCAGTTTGCAGTCATCCGCGAACTTGGTCAGCCGGAGTCCCACCATGTTGGCCTGGACTTCTGAAAAGTCTATGACAAACAGGAGAGAACCCAGGATCTATCCCTGTGGGACTCTACTCATGACTGGTTGGCAGTCTGTCTTGGGAGTCCACTACTTTCATACTGTGGGTTCTATCTGTGAGCCAATTTACTACCCACCTGGTGATATAGGGGTTGATGCCTAGTTTGGTAAGTTTATCAATAATTCCTGAGTGGGGAATGGTATCAAAGGCATTGGCCAGATCTAGGTAAGCTCTTTGAACTGCCTTACCCTCATCCACAGCTCTGGTGACTGACTCAAAGAAGTCAACCAGGTTGAGCAGGCACAATCTACCTTTCACAAAACCAAATTGCATGGGATCTAGAATTTGGAGATTCCCTATATCCATAGCCTTACATATCAGACTTGTCAGACTAGTGGGGCAATAATTTCCAGGGTTTGTAGTTGCTCCCTCTTTATAGAGAGGGATGACTGTAGCAGTGTGCCATTTGGTAGGGACAAAGCCTGACGTGAAGCTGTGATTGAACAGGGCGCACAGATGTGGTGCCAGTTCACTTTGTAGTTCATGTAGAACACATGCAGGGATATTGTCAAGTCCCATGGAAGCTGTATTCTTGACCTTGAACAATGCAGATTTAACCTGTGCTGCAGTAATGCTGGGTGCCTGGCATTTCTCCTGTATTGTGATTGGTCATTTAGGGGGGAGAGAGGGGTAAAGTAGGCACTGAATCTATCAGCCAGTATGTTGGCAATATCTGTTGCCTCAGTATAAGAGGTAAAATTGTGCAGTAACTCAGAGCAAACCTGGGTATTGCTGTGGAGATTCTTGATATAACTATAGAAGGCTTGGTGGTTGTTTTTAGTGTCTGCCGCAATTCTGCCTTCATAGTTGGCTTTAGAGGTTTTGATGAGGGATCTCAACTTTTTTTTGAGGCTAATAAGGGAGTTTTTCCAGTCTTGGGACTTCACCATTTTCTGCAATGGTTTCCTCCTTCTGTTGTAGAGTTTATTAATGGGAGGGGACCACCAAATTGGCTTCCTTTTTTAGGGGAGAGCGTCTTGGTTCCATTGGGTATGGCTAGTTCCATGCATTTATGTACGTGTCTGTACAGTGCATTGTTGTATGATTTGGCAATCATGCATCTATTTTCCATTAACATGGATGTAGTGAAGTTAGCCACCTCTGTTTTTAGGAACCCAAAGTCAGCTTTGGAGATGTTTTTCATGGTGGTTGCCTTTTCGGGGGTGTGGGTGAGATGTATAGGCACAGATATATAGATATATTTCACTACACTACCGACTTAATAAATTGACCACAAATGGTTGAAACTCATTAAATCAAAAAAGAAAAAAATAAACACTGTTTTATGCAGAGGGCAATAGCACTAAATATTGATCCACAAATGACTGATAGCTAAAGGTTGAACAAGAAAGTCATCAATCCACAAAGGAAAAAAAAATAATAATAAAAAAAAGGAAAACAAACAAAAAAAAAAATCTTGTTTGAACAACTCAGGTTTTCTACTGGGTTAATGCACTGATAGTGCAATTTCTGCTGGAGACCACATGCCTAATTTGCATTAGCTGCTCCCCATACCATTGCATTTGCATGTGACTTTGCCATCAAAACACTCTCAATGCTATAGACATTAAAGGCAGAAAACATTATTTGTTAAGCAGTCAGTAAGTTACTAAGGCTTAGTGAGATGTGAAAACCTATGGGGTCAAGCCTTTGGATTGCAGTAAGCCTTTCCATATCCCTGGTATGGTCTGAAATCCTATTGCTCTCTTTCTCCATACTTCTAAAACATATACAGAAAATTATGCTAATAGCTAATAAATTCTTCTGCACATCTATACAGTGTGCAACTGTGTATGTGAGCGTGTGTCTGTGTATGTGTGTCTGTCTGTACATGTGTGGATTTGCACATTACAAACCTATATCTGCCAGTACTTCAAGGTGGTCATTTTCTCTTTCTTTTTGCATTGAAAGTCCATAGTTTGCAGACATACTTTAAAGATCTTTTACATCTATGTTTCAAGAGCATTAATATATATACTTTATCTGATAGTTGTTTAATTTCAGGCTTCCAGTTTTCAAAACTTTCTTTATCGTAATATAGATTAATTAGTTGAGATTCGCACAGCTCCAGAGCCTAAGGTTTCTTATGTCTGCATATTTCATTGGCTGGTAATTAATCTATTTCTCTCTATCACTCATAAAAACACAAACAATATACATCATAAAACTAACCTTTAGGAACTGCACTAGTTATCTCTGCATTATTAGACAAGTTGTATTCTTTTCACACTTCACCTGGGCATTTATTAATAGCTAGTCTGGGAGTTGTATTAATAATGCATTGTCTGGTTCTATTTTATGAAACAATATAATAAGCACATTGTCTAGTACTTTATCAAATGCCTTGGGAAGTCTAAGTGTATAATGTCCAAAGGGAAATTCCAATCCAGAGTCTGACTTACATTATGATACAATAAAAATTTGGTGGCTGCAAAAGATATATGATTACTGAATCCATGCAGGCAGGCTATTTTAAGTGTATTTCTCTGATCACATACACTTCAAACTAATTGTTAATTATACCTTGTATTATCTTGGGTAAATGTGAATTGAGATTTACAGTTCTATTATTAGTGATTAGAGCCTTGCCCCTTCTTAGAAATCATCAGAATTACTGCTTTACTCCAATCTTCTGGATATGCAGCTGTCTCCGTGGACCTATTTGTCAAAGCTAAGAGTGGTTCAGAGATGCACATTCTATTTTCAGCAAACATTCTGAAGTTGCACTTATCTAGGTCATAGTCAGATAATCTCATATTATCTTTAGCTGAGTACTAATATGCTTTGGATATCTAGATATGCTAGTATGTATTCTGTGCTAGTATGTATTCTGTGCTTCAGATGTATAATACAGGCACTTTTTTATTTAACCATCTATAGGCTATTAAACTATGCACAGATTTTTTTCATGCAAAACTGCAGCAATTTGTGGCTCAGAAATGTATGGTTTCTTAGTATCTCAATTTCCTATATGATATTCCTATATAGAAAATTCACCCTGGGGATCACTTCTGTGGCACTGCTTGATAGGGGCAGAGGAAAATAATTTTCTTGGGTGGGGAAAGCCAGGGAACCTTTTTGGCTAGGTTTATATAGGCCCCAGGGCCGATAGCCTATTATCTACCTATGAACCCTTTTCAAAGAAAACAGAAGCATAGTTTCTCAATAATATGAGCATTAATGAATATATATCCTTTAATTCATTCCCTGATTACTTGCTTCATCCAATTCAGGTTTGCAGGGAAACCAGAATGTATCCTGAAAAGTGTGTACAAGGCAGGGAAATTAATCCTGGCTGGGATTCCAGTCTATCACATGATGCATATGTAAACATTCACTCACCAACTCCGTGCATACCTACCAAAACCTGAAGTTTACCTATGTCATGTGTTTGAAAATAATTGATGAAACTCAAGTGGGTACAGCAAAGTGATGTTATGCGGGCTATATACAGCAGGCATCAAGGCTGACAACAGAAATAGAGAACCCAGCAGTGTGATGCAGCAATACTAATTCAAGTGAGTTCCACTGAAAAATAAATTTCCTTGCGTACATTTTTCATTTTTATTTTGCTACTTAGCACATTTCTTCTTAGAGTGGTAGAGGCCGAAAGATAAGGAAGATAAAGAAGACAGTGCCTTCACAAGAGATTCCAGCAACATCAAAGGCAGATAGAAGAAGCATTTCCAACTGTTTCTGAATGAAGAAAATGACACATATCCTTAGAAGAGGAAAGAACAGCTCTAAAGGAAAATAAAGTCAGAGAAAGACAAGGCACATATGAGGTCATGAGGGATATGATCAAGGTGTTGGATAAGTTAGGCATGAAACAGCTCCTAAGGGTACTCAGAAGTATGAAGCGAAAAGCATATGCCAGATGTCTGGAGGGGTTGGCGGCTTCCAAAATAGTTACAGTATTTATCTCCAAGACACAAGTTATAGGGTTTGATTCTCGCCCTTGAAAGGAAAATTGGCTAGGCTTAAAATAGCCGACAAGGGCAGCTAGCCTAGTACGTTCCTATGAACCTGTGAACCTATGAACCTAAGAACCTATGACTCAGCTTTCTAGTGCCAGTGTACAAGAACAAAGGGGACATTCATGGCTGGGTGCAATATAGAAGTAATAAACTCCTTTTCAACTGCATAAAAGTGCTGGAGAAGGTGATTGATAAATGAACATGCAGAGTGGTAGAAAGCAAAATGTGAGATGAGCAGTTTGAATTCAGATCACAATACAGCACAAACAACCAGATGTTTACAATGAGACAGATATCTGAAAAGAAGGTATAGATAATGAAAGTGTCCTAATGGCCATTCCTAGACTTGAAGAAACCTTATGCCGAGGTCCCATGAAAGCTGATTCAGGCAGTCCCGTGCTGGTTCAAAGTCTCAGAAATATTAGTAGAATTAGTGTAGGCTATGTGCAAGTATGCAATGACACATGTACATGCAGTGTTTTTACTAATAGAGGAGTTCCCATTGGGACTGAGTATGCATCATGGTTCAACCCAGAGCCCACTGCTTTTCATTCTATGGATGGACTACATTAGCAAACAGGTCAGACAGGACAGACCAACAAAACTGCTATATGCAGATATTATAGCAGTACAAGCAAATTCTAAACAAGAACTTCAGCAAATGGTAGGAGAATGGAATTCAGAAATGAACATAGGAGGGATAAGACAGTTGTCATGGCAGAAAAAGATGAAAATTGAGACGGATAGGAAAAAAGTGGAACAAATTAATAGCTTCAGGTATCTGGGAAGAATGGTTGAAGAGAAGGGAAGTCTAAATGAGGAGGTCAAAGCGTGAATCAGAGGGGCTGCAGTCAACTGGCACAGTGCCAGGGGTGGTGTGTGACAGGGAGTCTTCTATATGAGAGGCACTATATTGAACAATGGTGTTAACACCATTGCAGCAGCTGCCTACTGCATATAGGTTCGTACTAGGCTAGGCTATCTGCCCTAGGGCATCTATAAGCATATACACCGGACTTATGTACAAGTAACCTGGAAAAGTTGCCATTTTTGTATTACTTGAGAGCATGAACGTAGATTAACATACAGTACATTATTTAAAATAATACATGAATTTGCAAGAGATACTTGAACTGCCATTGATTCAAAGGGCTACATAGCCTTCCACACATTTAGACCGACAACAGCATAGAATGGGGCAAAAGGTGTAGGTACCTCAACCTACTTTAGCAACAAACATACCTTCAGGTTGATTAAACAGGATGATACCATGGAGCTCATCCACGTAGAAGTTACCATAGATAAGGTCCCTCACCAAATTATGGTTAGGTACTGTCACCATCTATGCCCTTAGAATCTCATGATTTTTTCCTAATCTTACTAGAGGCACTTACCATCCAACCAGATACCCTATTCATGGGCCACTGTGCTACCCCTCTATAGACAGGGAACCTTACACTTTATCAAACTCACAGGCACAATGCTTCCTGTACTTTATTAAAACAAGCACCCTGGCACAGATATAGCACATTCCAACCAGAGGATCAAACATACTGGATATGGTGCTCACAAGCATGGGAGGGCATTGAGTGGCCTCTGTGCCATATTCTCACTAGTGAGGATGGATCACAAAGCTGTCAACTTTGAACTAAAAATCAACCTGGAAAAGCCAGCTAAACTATTAACAGTTAGGAACTATTCTGAGGCATACTACATCCTATTAAGTGGCAGTTTATCAAAATTCACAGCTCCCCCTAACCCCAAGACCACAGCTACATATGCAAAATTATTCACAGAGTGTCTATACAAACATGTGAATGGCTGAACACAGGCTACAGTACCAACCAGAAATACACCCAAAGCAAGTACTAAAACCAAACAGCCTGCAAAAGTAATTGAGAATAGCAAATACCTAATCTGCCTTTTGGTGTGACTTTTTTGAGTGAATGCACATCAGAGCAAATGGACACATGCAAAATGTTCATATAGTCAAACGTAATCCTTGTATGTTAGGTATATATTCTGATGAATGTGAGATGTGCTTTGTCAGTTCATTTATTTAGGCTTCATTACTGTTTTTAGTAATGGGATTTGCTTGGAATTACTGCCTCTGCGGTTTCTTATTGTCCAATGTCAGTGATTCTAATCAGTAGAGAGATTTTTCTCTTCTTTATCTTGGTGTGATCATAGGTTCAAAGGCTCCAAACTCAGCGACTTCATTTTCAGCTGTGCCTCGAGCGGAACATTATACCGAGAGGCCTTCGGGTCTTCAACATGCCCAGTCAGGGCAAGGATTATCCTGAGTTGCTTGCTCAATGGCAGCGCCTCAACATCGAGGTGAGTAGGAGCTATTTGAAACTCCTTATTGAATTTTTTAAGCCTGAAGAGGCTAAATTATCTGACGAGCTTGGTAATAAACAGCAAGCACTATTCAGTGAATTTGCTCTTGATATTATATCACCTTTATTTGAGAACATGCTGGATAGTGTCTCTACATTTGAGAGGAAATTATTTCAACAAAAGAGACATAAAGTAATTAGAGACATGAACGATTTCAAAAACGGACATATTTTTGTTTGGCCCAGGTTCAATTCTAATGAACTGGGCAGGACTGTTAATGTGAATGCTCCTACTGTGTTACAGCGTGATACTAGTGTTGGGACAGTTTCTGTTGAAAAGAACTTATTAGCAACACGTAATGTGATGAATGCTGAGCTACCTATAGTAGATATGAATGCAGGTCAGACTCTAAGTACTGACATGAATAATTCTACTGTTATTGAGAAACAAAGTGATGCGTTGATAACTGAATATAATAATGACTCTACTGATGTAATACATATGGTGCATACTGCCACCACAGAGAGTATCAATCTATATCCTGAAGTTAGCATTACTAACACTACAGGACATCAACAACATGAGAAATTTAAACTTTTGTCCACAGATAATGAACAGGTTGTAAGACCTAAAACCTCCAATTTACAGTTAGCTGTCATCCCCACCCCTGATGGACTTCCGAAGTTGTCTTTTCCCCTGCCTGTGAGAGCGGAGAAGATGCCCCGCTCCCGCTCCATGAGCAGGGGCAGACAGAAGAGGAAGCTATCAGAGGAATATGTCCCCCAGAAAACATTGAGAAAGATGTGGACAAACAAACGTTAGTGCATAACATCTCTCATCGTATATTGAATGTGGATGAACAACGACTACTTGACAAAGGGCTGAATTTTATCCCTAAATGTCAGAGTCAATTGACGGATAGTGTCGTTGACCTGAAATTGTTTTGCAGGAATGCCATGCTGAAGTATATATTCAAAGATAATTCTAATATTGACACTGATATTGAATTTAAGTTTAAGAATCGTAGTGATTACACACCGATTAATCATCCGTTAGTTGAAGCTTACATGAGACTAACTGAAGAGGAACTCCACAATTATTATGAGAACAGAACCATTAAGAAGCACCCCTTCATAAAAGACAATTTAACCTATAGAGAAAGGGCGAGTCTTAAGAAGTTACAGAACAACTTAGATATTACCATCAGACCGGCCGATAAAGGCGGTAAGGTAGTTGTAATGGATACTATAGATTACATCACACGAATGAACTCTATGTTGAGTGATGATTTCTACGTGAAGATCACATCACAGTATGTAGAAGGAGTCATTAGGCATGTACATGACACCATTAATGACATATTTCAAGGGGAGTTAATAGATCAAGATTTATTCCAATACCTTATGATTTGTTATCCCATGATACCCACTATACATGGTCTACCGAAGATACATAAAGATCCCATCAAACCACCCATGAGACCGATAGTGTCAGGTCGAGATTGGGTGACTGAACATCTATCGGTATATATAGAAAAGCATCTTAGACCAGTGTTGAATTCCAACAGAGTTGTCCTTAGGGACTCGAAACAATTTTTACTTGATTTATATGACTGCACGAAGGACATGAACATCACACTTGACTATTTGTTTGTCACCTTTGATGTTCAATCCTTATTCACAGTCATACCTAACAGCATGGGCTTACTGTATGTTACCAATTACTTGAAAATGCATAGTGGTTATTCCCCTGTAAAGATTGATTTGATAACATGTTTTTTAGAATTAGTCCTGGAAAATAACCTATTCATGTTCAATGAAGATTTTTATAAACAAAAGGATGGCGTAGCTATGGGCACTCCCTGTGCCAATAGCTACGCCAATATGTATCTGGCCTATTGGGAAGAACAGGTTCTGTTTAATGAGAATCTATTTAAAGACCATGTTGTATACTATCGTCGTTTTGTCGACGATTTATTTATTTTGTGGAAAGGTACATCTGAACAACTAGAGACATTTTTTAACATCTTGAATAACTTGACCACCTGTTTGAAATTCTCTATGGAGTACTCACAATATAAAATAAATTTCCTTGACATGTATATTGAGAGGATTGATGACAATTTCATCAATACAGGTGTCTATAGGAAGAGTTGTTACAGTAACAGCTTACTCAATAGAACCAGTATGCACCCTCCACACGTCTTTAGAAATATAATCAGAGGACAAGCAATCAGGGCATCAAGACTTAATCCCACTGAATCTGGCTTTGAAACAGAACTTAACAATCTAAGAGACAGATTGTTTTCCAGAGGTTATGGTGTGGACGAAGTTGACACACAGTTTAGTTATATGTCAGATCTGAGATCCACTATAGGGGCCCCTTATTTTGGACCCGTTGAGTTGACTTCTCCTTCTACTGATAGGACCAATGTTTATGGAGGCTTAAAGTTCATAACGCATTTTTCCTCAGATCATAAGGACCTGAGAGAGGTATTTAGTAAACATTGGGGGGTATTATGTACGAATGATGATGTCAGAAACATCGTAGGGGATAGACCTAGATTCTTATATAGAAATAAGAACAACTTGAAGAGGAGATTATGCTCTGTGTTCCATAGAGAAGGAGATGGAACAGATGGTTACACCAGACCATGTGGACGGTGTAACTTCTGTTGTTATATAGATGATACACCAGGGTTTCATCATCCTGATAACGGTAGATACTATCAGACACTGGTGACAGCGGATTGCATGACTTCGCACGTCATTTATTTAGCCAGGTGCCAATTATGTACTTGCTTCTATGTTGGTAAAACCAACCGCCCCCTAAGAGATCGCATGAGGGAGCATGTTTATCACATGAGGAAGGGGACTACTCAGAATGCCTTGGCAAAGCATGTTATTATGACGGATACACAACATAGGTTCTCCTTTAAAGCACTGGAGGTGATAACTCCTAATTTTAGAGGGGGTGATATTAGAACTCATACGGAGAGTAGAGAGACAGAATGGATTATTAAATTGAGAGCTGATCAAGGCTCTGGCCTGAATGAGAGAGCCTCGATTAGACCTAAGTTGAGGTTAAGAAGGAATGTTAAGTGAAATGGAAAATAAGGGTAGATATCTCTCATGTTTTTTATATATACACATTTTTTACATACATACATTCTTCACACTTATATCATGGACACTGGGATCATAGAGTATCCAAACATTCATTTAACCTTACACACAGAGATTTCTCATGTCAGTGAATGATGTAATATATGTCATGTTGGTTTATTCATCATGATAAAATTGATACTCCATTAAGATTTGTTTTTATACAAGTTGTGTAAACTTTCTATTATATATACAGTAACACAAGTTTTTACTATACATAGTTTTATTTAGATTTTAAATTATTGTAGATTTTTTATATATGCAGATGAGACTACTACCCCTTTAACTACTAATTGCTTGTAAACTGCTAATTAATTCTCAGAGTATTTAAAGATGACCATTTTATATTCATTTGTCTGAGATCTGATGAAGCATTTTTGTGAAAGCGCTTATCTCGTTTTTATACCTTTCTATAGAATAAAAGAGAAGATTGGTTTATTTCTATCGTCCGTTTGACTTTTTGAGCTGAGATTTACAGCATCTGCTAACGCTGTTGGTTCTTGTGTTCCTGCCTTACTATAGGTTCATAGGTGTTTAAAAGCCATGCATCCCTAATCCTGGATTAGGATGATTTAAATTCACAAGTGTAGGGGGCTTACTCCCTGCATAGAGCAGCTTTTTGTCTTACTTTTGTTAAGATATATATATATATATATATATATATATATATATATATATATATATATATATATATGGTTTACTATCATTATTTCGAAAATTAAAAAAAAAAGTGTACTTATCATTAAAGTGTTTTGCCGAAAGTACACAATTCCGAACATTCCTAAAGTCGAAAAACAGCTGTTAATGTCGAAAATGTCGCTCACGAAATTTTCGACACTTAACAGCAATCCCACCCTTCCCTTAACTCCCTAACTAACTATCCTGAACTCACATTTATGCAGGGAGCAAGCCCCCATGCACCCCCAACACCTCCCCTAACTTAATATTCCAACTCCGAGATCGCACTTCAGTGAGGAAAGGGATGTATTTCCTTAACCACACTGTACTGCAATCCCCTTACATGAACAAACGTTATAATTGTGAATGCGCAGTCCATTCACAATAATAACGTTCGCTCACATAACATATGAAATATGAAGTATTCGAACATCTGTTGTTTGAATACTTCATAGCCGTGCAATTGCATGGCAAAATTGTAATGGTAAACCTATATATATATATATATATATATATATATATATATATATATATATATATATATATATATATATATATATATATATATATATAAAGAGAGAGAGAGAGATCTATTTTTTATGTTGATGGTAGTATGTGTTTCATTTTCTTTTGTTGTCAGTTTAATATGCATTCAGTATGCTTTGGTTATATATCTGAAGTTCACTGTATTTCTTTAATGATTTCTTATGAATGTGTGTGTGTGTGTGTGTGTGTGTGTATGTGTGTGTGTGTGTGTGTGTGTGTATATATATATATATATATATATATATATATATATATATATATATATATATATTAATATATATGTATATATATATATATATATATATATATATATATATATATATATATATGTAGCATTTGTTATCATGACAGGATACTACTTAAGATTAGTTACTTTCTAGCATCAGAGACATACATACATCCTATAGACAGGTTAGCTTGTCAAGCTGAACAAAGGCCAGTACAGTCAGCTGATTTCACATACTGGCTTTTTACAGGGTGAGATTGCAATACAGTGGGGATTGGGGGATTGGGATCTACTTTAAAATGTCAAATAACCACAACATCAAACTTCAGAATATCAAGACCCCAAAAGCAAAAACTCTATTACTCGAAAGTTTACATGATCAACTGCCATAATCTCAAACTCAATAAATTGAACAGCAACTTGATATTTTAAACGTATTGTTAAAGTTTCTGCTACTTTAAGGTTTTGTATTATGGACATAAAACAAATATGGTGGATGTAACATTGCAGGATGCTGGTTTCGCTTGAGAGGTTTCTGGAAATTTCAAGTTTAAAAGAGAAAATTAAGCTGTAGTAATTAACACCTATGGATTTATATTGGACTATTAAAATGTAAAGACGTTGTTGTATGTAGTTATGTTGTTGTAGATGCAGACTGTATCCATAGTTTACCATTTCACTCAATGTGGTACAATCTTGGAGTTGGCATGTTTGAGTTTTGGTGGGTGTGGGGGCCACGGCCTCCACATGAGGGGGTAAATGTTAAACAGTAGGAGTTGATATGTAGTTGAATTTTTCAGTCATTGGAGAGCAGGGTATTAACGTTCAGTTTTCTAGGTTCGATATTATGGCAGTCCATCATGTAAACTTTCAAGTAGTAGAGTTTTTGCTTTTATGGTCTCAGTGTTCTGCAGTTCGATGTTGTGGTTATTCAACATTTTAAAGTAGATCCATATACTGATATATATATATATATATATATATATATATATATATATATATATATATATATATATATATATATATATATATATATATATATATGGGTCTACTTCGAAAACTCATTTGACTGAAACTCATTCATAACACTGACACAATAAAGTGAAAGGTATATGCCCTTTTCCCCACTGTAGTGTGATCCTGGAGTTAGTATATATAGTTAGGGAGGGTGGGGGGGGTGAAGCCCCCCACATAGTTTAGGTAAATATTGTTTTCTGCAAAGAGTTATTCATTGCAGTTATAAATATCCATGTGTATGGTTTAAAATGTATAAAGTATGTGGTGGGCTTCTCCCCCCACCCACCCCCCCAATGTGGGGGTCTGTGCCCCCCATACCTCCCCTAACTATAGGGAGATCACACCACAGTGGAAGAAATAGCAAAGCCGTGGAAATGGCCCACCAAATTTTTTCCCTGGGAAAAAATTCAGTGTTCCGTGGCTTCGCTATTTTGACATTTTGAACTTCCCAGTCCAAAGTTATGGCGTTTGGACAATTGTGCATTCGAACTACTAATATAGACCTTTTTTAGCACATGCATTCTTATATGTTTTACTCTTAATTTTTGCATTCTGAACCATATTAGGCTACTGTATATTTTTATCTTAATATTTTTTTCATTTCAGTTGTGCATTTTTATTGATGAAGTCTTTTCAGATTCAGTGAATTTGTTAGTTATTGCCATATTTATTTATAGTTTATTTACTTAGGATGTCTGTATCTTGCTTATATTCGTACTTACACTTAGACTGAGCACTGATATTACTTGTTTGTATGCATTTACAGATACTGATCAGTTCTCGTTCTGGTTGAGCAGAGTTTGCTCTCTACCTGCTTGCCTTCCTTCTGTTATCAGTTGTTATATCTTTTCTGTGCAGTTAGGTTGCTAAGTATCATCAGGCAGGGATTAGACAGATGTTCTCTTCAACCTGGTACCCTTACAGTCACATCTGATTAGGATAACCTGATGCTGCCCTGTGCTGAAATATTGCTGTGATGGGGGTTCTCTTTGCCTAACGATTCCTTGGAAGCCAAATAGTCTTTTTTGTTCTTTAGTCAGAAACTGAGTTTCCATGTCTTTCTCTATGGCTCTCTTTTTTTAATAACAGGTTTTTACAAAACAAACCATATATTTTTTAGGCTACTTTAGGATGTAAACCTTGCTTTTACATAGCACAATGAAACCTTTGGACTCCATTTGGCAGCGTTCATTTACGTCTGTATATTTGAATGGTTGCAATTTGTTTTAAATCACAGTTTGAGCTGACCCATGTGAAACGTGAAGGTGCTGCCCCTTTTGACTGCATACTCATAGCAAGCAGAATTAGATAATCCCTCATATATCAGCTACATGGTTATCTGGTGACATTTCTGCAAGAAATCAGGACAATTCTTTATACTCACTGTGCACTAGCAGTGTAGATGACTAATCATGTGTGGTTTTCATGTCAGTGGTCATAACAAATCAAGTGAACTCACACATAGAATATTCCCACATTATGGATAGCTCAAGCTTCACTGTTGTGGTTTCTTCTGCTACTCATATTTGAGAACAATTTTGGGTCTTGATCTTCCAACTTGCTGATAATGAAAATGAGGTAGCACTTTTTTGTTTGGATGAATATGTTTCTGTTTCACTTCAGACTGATGCTGATACCTGAGAAGTGGCAATCTTACAGACATCCGAAAAATGTTTAAAGCAGCACTTTCATGAGATATCCATTACAAATCGTTCAGAGGTCATTACTAGGTATTGCATCTCGGTGAATCATTTGAAGCCTAGCCAGTCAAGACCCACAACATTACTCCACTTTGTAATGGCGTGTGTGAACAGTTCAAGTGTGTATTTGTGGTTTATCATCCATACATGTAGATAGTGTTTAAAGAGGGTTATGGAGCTACTTTGTTTAATATAATGAAGCAGTTTACTCCAAATTATTTCTTGGGACATGTATCTTTCAAGTCAGCAAGAGCTGTTTATGCTTCAGTGGAAGTTTGGGTTTTGACAACAGGTGTCTGTAGTATTAAACATTTTGTAAGCCTCTTGAAGGTCTCACAGGAACAGGTAATTAACAACCTTGTAGGCTAGCAAAAGGTTACTGCACACAAAACTGTATGAGACTATAAACAGAGATAGATCTTTATGGTGTTGTGCATTAGCAAATAGGTCAGGCCCGTGATTTTCTTAGTGAAAAAGCATTTGGAACTTTCGTCTTAGAGCATGTGCTGGGCCAAGTGCATGATAAAGCGTATTATATTCAGTTGCTGGCTGAATGAGGCAGGTGTAGAGAGATGTAATAACATCACTAAATCTAAAAGGTATACTTTTGGCAATAGCTGGGTTAAATACAAGGATTTTCTAATCACTGTAGTGATATGGTACTTGAAGGAGAGCTTATTTGCAAAAGAATCCAGGACCCTAATATGAGTACCACTTTTGAGGGACTTTTCTTCTATACAGTAGGTACAAGGTTACCTAAGTTTTCGAAAGGACAAAAAAATACAACGATTTTGCATTCAGTCATAGACCATAGTCCAGACCCCAATGTATTTGTATGTTATAGGATCTTGAAGTCCTCAGGAAAATGGACAATAGCCCCACATTTGCAGTGTTTTGTAAATTTGATCAGTCAGAGACTGTAAACATTAGCTTCAACATTAGAAAAATAGATAAATTGGAGTGGCCCTAGTACAAAGCTCAAACCAAGCCTGCTGGGAACTAGATTTTTTTGTGGCTAATGTGCCCATAATCTTAATTTGATATCTTTTTCTCTGTAAGCCACTTTCCTACACAACAGGTCACATATGGTTTGCATGTAGTTTGATTAGTCACTGTATAGTCCCTGAGTGTGGCATGGTGTCAAAAGCCTTGGCCGTATTATGGTACATTATGTACTATCTTGCCTTAGACCAAAACCTCAGAGACATTTTTCATAGAAATTCAGTAGGTTAAGTAGTCAAGGTCTATCCTTTACAAACCCAGGGTAGGAGCTTGCAGTGATACTGTCTCAGCAATAGTCTATATAGTCTGAGGTGGAGCTTGCAGTGATGCTATCTCAGCAATGGTCTGTGTAGTCTGAGTAGGAGCTTGCAGTGATGCTATCTCAGCAATGGTCTGTGTAGTCTGAGTATGAGCTTGCAGTGATGCTATCTCAGCAATGGTCTGTGTAGTCTGAGTAGGAGCTTTCAGTGATGCTATCTCAGCAATGGTCTGTGTAGTCTGAGTAGGAGCTTGCAGTGATGCTATCTCAGCAATGGTCTGTGTAGTCTGAGTAGGAGCTTGCAGTGATGTTATCTCAGCAATGGTCTGTGTAGTCTGAGTAGGAGCTTTCAGTGATGCTATCTCAGCCATGGTCTGTGTAGTCTGAGTAGGAGCTTTCAGTAATACTGTCTCAGCAATGGTCTGTATAGTGTGAGTAAGGTCAGCATGTATCCAGCCAGCACACATGTAGACTCTGTCCCACAGTGGTGGACCAGAGGACAGTTTTCATGTTTCTCTATGTACCATATTGCTGTGCAGGTATTGCATATCATCATGCAAACCTGAAAGTACAATCATCATCTCTATAATGCTGGTAGTAGTAGCTATATATGACTGAATCACTAAGCAGCACATTTGCTGATGTGCAGCCATGGTGATGCTACAACCCCCACCACTCTACTCTATGGTTGGTATGCATTTTTTAGAGACATTGCAAATTTCAGATGCTGTGTGTGCTAGAGAATAATAGGAAGCTGGGGATTAGTGTAGAGTTAAAGACTGTCTGCCACACACTGGTCAGATTGTTGGGTTAATCTGTACATCCACAGTGGCCTCTGATGTGAGGATGTGGCTGATCCCGCCCACAGTATTGCTGTAAACAGTGACACTAGGTCTCTAGACTGTGTCCTGTGAATTTTGCAGTCATCATTAACAAGAAGTTTGTTTGCGACATCAGACAGGTGATGTTCCTTCGTGCCTGTCCCACTGCCATAGAACCTGTGAAAGCATGAACATATGATACTTTTCACAGCAGTCACACATGTGCCTATACTCCACCCTGTGGTATTTATGATGGTAGAAAACAAGATATGTGTATAGCATATGGAGACATACATAACCATGAAATTCAGGTTGTTTCATTTGTAGTTGCAGGGGGGAGATCATATAAATGACATAGAGGTAGATGTATTTATATGGATACTGAGATTAGATGCATTTAAAGCTCCTAGTTTAAATGACTATGTACCTTGCAAGTCCATTTTTGAAAAAAGAGAGAGGTCTTAAACATTGATCAGTTGGTACTGCTTTAAATTATCATGATGTCATTTTTTTGATGATTTAAATAAAATGATGTTTTTCTTTCTTTTTTTTTTCAATAATATTTCTTTATTTATTTTTCACAGTGTACAGGTTAAGATATAGAGGTGATATTAGATCATGACTATAACCAAACAGTTAAAACATATTTACACTATTTACATGAATGCTTTCATAGTTTAACATTGAAATAAAATTAAAGTAAAAAAAAAAAGAAGAGAAGATACTGGTTGACTTCATAGACTTCTTCTGAATGCTAATTCCAGGGTTAGTAACAAAATCTCAGTTTATGACTACATAATGTTGGGGTGATTCTTGTGTATGTTGTAGTGTATCTTACATTTAGAGGTTTATGTAAGTATAATATTGAAAATCTGTTCCCAGAGTTTGAGAATGTTGGAATTTTTGTTTTGTTTGTTTATTATGTATTTATGGGCTAGTATATGTTTTATCGCCAAAATCCTGAAATTCTCCCAAGAGTTTTTGTGCGGGTTAAGCTAATTGGTAGCTATGCAGAGTTTCATTAATAGGAAAATATTAATAAGAATGATTATTTGGTTTTTGGATAGATTATTTGGGGGAATATGTAATATCATAAATTCCCAGGTGAGCGTTGAGGTTTGGTAGCCCATTTTTTATAGTTGTAGTTTCAGGGAGTTCCAAAGTTTGACTACACATTTACAGCTCCAAAACATATGGAAAAGGTCAGCAGTTTTATCTTTGCAATGTGGGCAAGTCAGGGAATTTTTAGAGTTAAATTTATACAAGCTAAGGTGTGTGTAGTATGCATTGTTGTATATCATGAGTTGGGTGAATGCTAACTTTTGAAGGGATATAGATTTTACTGTGAGGTTAATTGCTTGTGTTCATTTGCGATTCTCAAGAGGTGATATTTTTTTTCTTTCCAATAGTCAGATATGAGTATATGATCTTGAAATTTCATGTCTTTTATCAATGTGTATGCAGATGCTGTATATTTTTTGTTTAGTAAAAGAGTTTTCCATAGTAGGTTACATTTCATTGTGTCTTCTTTATTAATGTTGATACCATGAAGATAGCTTAAACACATCTCTTTGATTTGTCTCATGATCAGCAGATATGATTTGGGAAGGTTTATTTGACTTCTTATTTCATGAATAGGATAGTTTAGGTATGGGTATATATCTTGTAAGGTTATGTTTATTATATGTGGGAAGCGTTTTAAGTCTAACATCTGATTATTTATTTTGAAGTTGGGGTTTTTATGTATGGGTTGTAATAACATCATGTGATGGAGCAAGTTTACTGATTTAAAGAGTTTTTGTGTTAGCTCTACCACATTTTTAAGGGGTTGCATTAGATTATATGATTTCGTAGTATTGTTATTTAGGAATGGCAATGTTTTTGGGATTTATATCCAGACTTTTGGTATGTTTGAAATAAATTCTTACCCAGTGTGGACACCACGTTTTATCAGATGTATTGTAGTTTGCAATTCTTAAGATTCTGTTAGCGTTTATAATTGAATAGTAGTTTTCAAAATTTGGTAAGTTTAATCCACCTTTGTTTTTAGGGGTCATCAGTTTATCATATGAATTCTACACTTTTTAGGTTCCCATATAAATTTAGCAAATTCAGTGTGGATCTGCTTAAATAATTTCTTGGGAATGTTTAGCTGGGAGGACATGAAGATGTATAGTAGTCTTGGTAGGATATTCATTTTTATAATCGAGACTTTGGCTAATGGAGGTAGTTTCAGGTTTTTCCATCTATTTAGGTCAAGTAGGATGTGGTTCCATTTTTGTTTAATATTGTTTAGATAGAAATCTTTGTTATCCGTGGAGAATGTAATCCCTAAATATTTAATAATTTCTTCAGTTTATACTTGTCCTATCAGAGGTAAAAGTAAAAAAGGTTTAGGGGTTTTTAAGGGAAAGATGTTAGTGTTCTTGAGGTTTATTTTGTAGTTTGATATTGTGGCAAATTCTTCAACAGCAGATATTATTTTCTTTATATCCGTAATTGGCGTTGTGCAATAAATATTGAGGTCATCTGCAAATGCTGAAAAGGAAATTTTGGTGGTGTATATTAGTGGGGCATTGTAATATATGTTTTGTTTTATATTCAAAAAGAGGGGTTCTAGGTATAGGTTGAACAATAACAGAGATAAAGGACATCTTTGCCGTGTACCGTTTCTGATCTGAATTCTATTAGACCATGTTTTATTTATATATAATGATGTGTAGGGGCTATTGTATAATATTTGTAGTGTTTGAATACATTTTTGGGGTATGTTAAAGTAGGGTAGAATTTGAAATAGAAATTTTGTGTTTACTCTATCAAAGGCTTTGTGGGCATCTATGACGAGTGCATGCATGTCTAGGTTATTTTGGTTAGCGTATGAGATTAGTGTGTGCAGAGTTAATGTATTATCACGCAATTGTCTGGATGTTAAAAAGCCAGATTGTTCACTAGAGGTAATTATATCCATTATTTTTTTCATTCTATTAGCCAAAATAGATGTTAGAATGTTAGTATCGATATTTAATAATGATATGGGTCTGTAAATATCGGGACATTGAGGGTCTGCTTTTTCTTTGAGTATACATATAGTTTTGGATGCATTAAAGTGTAAACTGTTAATTTTATTGTTTATTATGTAGTTGAATATGTGGGATATGATTTGTGTAATGATAATGTAAAATGTTTTATAAAATTCCGCTGTGAGACCATCTGGTCCAGGTGATTTATGGGATTTCAGTTTTTTGATTGTTGATGTTATTTCCTCAATGGTTATTGGTTCTATTAGTTCTTTTTGAAGTTTCATATCGATTTTTGGAAAGTTAAGTTTTTTTAAGAAGTCTCTACTGTTTTCATTTATGGGTACGGACTGATGGTCTCCATACATTTGTGAGTATATAACTTCAAATATGTTAATGATATCACCATTTTTTGTATAATTCTTATTCTCATAGGTTATTTCAGAGATTTGGGAGGATACCCTTGATTGGTTAATAATTCTTGCTAGTGCTCGCGATGGTGTTTGGACATAATTAGCGTAATTGGCAAGTGTTTTAGTTTCGTGAAATGATGTTATTATTGTGCAACATATAAAGGTCTTTTTGACAATTCAATAATTCTGTTTCAGTTTGAGTGTTGAAACTCTTGATTAGATCTTGCTCTAATGATTTAATTTTATCCTCCAGTTGTTGTTCCTCTCTGAGTTGGATTTTTTATAGTAGGTTGCTTTTTGAAGAAAAATACCTCTGATTTGAGCGTTTGCTGTTGCCCATTCGATATCTGGAAGGTGTTGCTGTTTAGATAAGTTTGCCAGGGTTGATTTAAGGATATCCTGTATTTCCCCAGTTATCTCCTTTTTAGTTAAAAGATTGGGGTTCTGGGACCAGTTATATCCTCGATTTAGTGTGTTAATTTTGGTGTTCTTAGTAAGATTTAGGGTGATTTTCGAATGGTCAGAGAGGTATTGAATATGTATGTTTACTGTAGGGTCTAGATTAATTAGTGATTCGGAGATTAGAAAGAAATCGATTCTCGACCACATTTTATGACAGTTGAAGTGAAATGTAAATTTGTTTGGGTTATTTGTTTTGGTGCCATATTTAAATGTATCATATAAATTAAAGTCATATTTAAGTTTGTTTAATGCTATAGATGCCGGTTTATTGTATGCCATATGTAAGCTTGATTTATCCTGCTTTGGGTTTTGGTAGGCATTCCAGTCACCTCCCAGAATCATATAATGATCGTGATATTGACTTAAGATAGGATACAGTGATGTATAGAAGGAGTGTTGATTATTACAAGGTGCATATATGTTGAGCAGTAGAATAGGTTTAGCATAGTCAGGAGTTGAAAGAATTACATAGCACCATCTTCCTTCTTTGTCTATTTTGGTTTCTATAATTTTATCTTGGTATTGCTTCTTATTGATTATAGCTACTCCTGCACTATTGGTTTTGCCTTGCGAGGCTATAACTTCTCTTATCCACTTTTTTTCTTTGATTACTGACCATTGTTCTATAGTTAAATGGGTTTCTTGAATTAGTATAATGTCTGCCTTAGCTTGCAAAGTAAGGTGTAGAAATAGTTTCCTATTTTTCATGTTCTGGAGCCCCTTAACATTCCATGAATCAACTTCCCATATTTATATAATTTCTTGGTTTATGTATGTAGTCCTGAGATTTCAGTAAACATATCAGGTTATGTTTGTTTCTTGTCAAGATCATGTTATGAAAGCATTCTCTTATTCCTGTCCCTTCCTTGTGCTTAACCACTAGCTTCCTGGACCAGGAATTAAGCAGGGTCTGAAGCGGTTTAACCCTTGTATATTTTTGTAGTATTAGTATAAAGTTCACTTCAGTGTTGGAGTTTGTGGAGAAGAAGAAGTTTAATGACCCTGCATGACTTGTCACTAACTGTACAAAGCCTACCCAACTCATTCCCTCAAAAAGACACTGCTATTATAACCTAAGCCTTTTCTTTTGAGATTTACTGTAGAATGTTATAGTTCAGGTAACATATTTTCAATCCATTTGGTCTTCGTTAAGTCACAGATCATTAATTCAAGAGGCTTGTCTCTAACAGCATTTACATATTTTCTAGTTCTAAATTGGTAACTTAAACTTTATTTATTAACTATAGTAGTATTAGGTATTAATTCTCATTCTAAGCTTTCGCTATGAGTGGTCATTAACTCCGTGAAGGAGGTTTCTTAACTCTGTTTATTTCCTTCTTAGAATTAGGAGTAAATGGGTTCTCAGTCTATGTAATATTATGCTATTATTTCCTCATTACATCATTTAAGTATCTATTTGTGATTACCTATGCGTTCATTTTATATCTATCTTCTTTGCAGATATTCTTCTCTTTGTGGTTCCTTATAACTTTTTATTGACTCTCTATATTTATTGTTTTTGCGAACTATTTATTTCTTCTCTTGATTCATTTGTTTGTTATTTTGTGTGATGTAGAGTGATAATGTTCTCAGATTGGGTCTTTAAATAACCCCAGTGTAGTTAACTACAAATGTTTTGTTGCCCTTGCCTTGTGTTGCTCAATTCTTGAACAAGGTTATAGTATATAGGTCTTGGCATGACATATGTCAACTGCAGAGTCGTTATTCTTCATATAATTAAATTTACACATTCTTATGTACCCCGAAGAGAGCATTGCAGCTATATATGAGTTTAGTATAGTTTGGTGAAGAAGCGTTTATTTAGCCTTTTCAAATATTATTTATATGCCTCTGTTAGTATCTGCCTGTTGTGCCCTTCTGTTTATAATCTGTATTGAAGTGTGCAGTTTGTTATATTTGAAATATTGTTTGACCTTTTTATTATATTGATCAATAAATAGGCATTATGGTTACTTTTTGGTTACAACCTGTGTTAAGATAAGTCAGTTACTGTATCAGAGGCTTTTGGTTAACTTTAAGTATATTCCATATAACTAAGTGATTTAATTAATGGCCAAGCTCATCAAGCTGCATGGCTAGAAAGTAAGAATATGGTAGGCATTTTCCTTAACACATCCCCATACACTTATATATATATATATATATATATATATATATATATACACAGTTATACATACGCATCCTTACATACACCGTGTAACTGTAATGAGACTATAAGACAACAGTTGTTGATAAAACCTTGATCTGTAATGCAGAAGATTAATTCATTCACCATCTATTAACCAACAGCAAGAAAAGCAGTAAATATCCTGCTTTGCTAACATGCCACATCTGAGCATTGACAGATCCACTGTGCTATTTACTACTTGAATGTCAAAGAGTATAAGCAATTCCTTAAGGGATACAGTTAAATGTTAGTGATACATCTTACTAAGAGGAGATACCCACAGTTTGTGATTGTTTGCTCCCTTATAAACTAAACCTTCTTGCTGGTTGGTATTATGAATCGGTAGCCTACAATTGAGCTTTGCGTTGCCTGGAATCTTTGCTTGGGTGTTAGAGTTCACATTCAGAATATACATATTGAGAAATGTTGCATATATACATACCAGCAAGACAAGGTGGGTTTTGTTTGGTGGGCATTTGGAAAAGGTATTCTATAAGTTAATCACAGGGGGAGCAGCTGAGATTCAGCACTCATGACATCAGACGTTTCTTAATATGAATGTAGAGTCCTCCAATTTGGTACAAATGTGCTGTGAATCAAAATCAGCATCTGCAGTACTATCTTTATGTGATAAGTAGCATTCCTAACATCATAAAATTATATAGTGTAATGTATACATTCATATTACAACTGTTGGCCTCAAGAAATGCACTTTTTTATCTCTGCTGTGATGGGGAGGTAGTAAAGCATGCCTAGTGAATCTGTCAGGTTTATTCAAAGTTGATACCTCCATTGCTGGTTCAGACAATACTTTGACCATGTCAAAACATATGCATCTGTTCGTATTATATCCATATATATGTGTAAGAGTCTACACATACATATAGCTGCATATGCACATACACGCATACACATACACACACACATACACGCATAAGTATCACGGGTTCTCTTCAACAGATCAAGGTTTATAGTGTCAATTTATAATATCAAGTCACTGATCCTTAAATTAAAGTCAGCGCATAGTAGTGCTCTTTGTAGATTAGAGTTCCCTGCAACTATCAGTGTGATTTTATTATTAGAGAGATTAGTGCCTCTCTCTTCCATTTTTCACTTTTTTCTTTATTTCTTTGGTTTTTATTCCATTTAGATGCCTCACAAATCTTCCGATCAGCTATGCCAGTTGCCTAGCTTCTCATAGGGGGACTCTGTATGTAGACAGACTTCCGGAAGTGCCTCCTCTTCATTTCGACCTCCTGGAAATGATATATGGGTTGTGGTTCCTCCCGTGGGAAAATCAACATGGCGGACTTGAAATATGATTCCCGTTGAGCTCCTCGTGGGATGTAGAGAGAGGATCAGGGTCGCCCCATTTGAAAAATAAGGCCTAGGGCAAAATAAAGCAAAGTGATGTGAAAAGAAGTCTCCAGCTGTCCGGATAGCTTACAGCCGGTTTCGGGATCTCCAAGAGCTGAACTGGTGGGTGTAACTAATTATCCATGGTGGGAATTTTTTTAAAAACTTCCAAAAAAGTACTTTTTGCTTCTTTGTAGTTAGTGACCGAGTATTTAACAGTATCCACATAAAATATCAGTGTATTTGGATATTTCATTTGAAATTTTAGCTTTCTGTCGATTAAGAACTTACAGTAAGGTGAGAGGAGTTGTCTAGCCTGTTTAATTTGTAGGGGCAGATCTTGTGCAAGTGCTATTTTGTTATTGATCCACATTATGAAACCACCATTTTTCTTTGCAGATAATAAGATTGTATTGACATCCTGAAAGTTTAGTAATTTGGCATACACAGGTCTTGGATTGTTTGATGCTTGAGATTCTCTCAGGGCTCTGTGCGCCCTTTCTATTATTATTTGGTGGGCTGCTTTTGGGTCTTTGAGTAGTGTGGCAAATATTTGTATAATAGAAGGGATCAGTTCATTGTGCTTTATATTTTCCAGTATGCCTCTGATGATTATGTTATCCCTTCTAGATCTTGCCTCAAGATCAATAATTTTTGCTTGCATGTTTTGGATGTCTACATCATGTGCATCTGATTTTTTGAAAATTAGAACTATTTTTTCTTCATTTTCTGTTATTTTGGCTTCTGATTTGTCCATTCTTTCTATTATTTGGCTAAAAGAATTTCCAAATGTTGTAACTGGGTAGACAGTTCTTTTATTGCCTCTTGAATAGGTAGTAAAGCTGCCTTGATGTCATCCAGATTTGCAGGTTGATCTGCTTTGTTTTTGTTCCCTGATTTTGCAGAATCTTGTTGTTTTGTTATTTTCTGTCTTTTAGAGTTTAAATCTTTCTCAGGTGAAAGTAGTTCTGATAGTTTAGTTTTTGTTGTAATGTCCATGTTTTTGTCTTCTCTTGACATTTTGTACAGGTGAGGTGAGGCGTCTTGGTTTAAAGATAGTGCTCAGTATATCGAGTTTCATGAGGACATGGCTTTCTTTCCTTGTCTCTCTCCTTTGCCTCAGATAATCTGCTAGAATCCTAATAGTTTGACTGTTTGTTCAAGTTTATTTTTTCCTTCCAGGATTTTTGAGTATTGATTAGAGTTATTAGTTTAGATTATTGTTACAAAATAGATCTTGGTTTTTCCTCTGAGTTGTTTTTTTTCTATAAAGATTGAAGAGCTGTAGGTTAGCAGTGTCTACAGAACAGCGGCCATCTTTGAATTCAAAATGATGTTTTTCATTAATTTGTAATTCACTTGATGAAGCAGGAGTGAAAACATTTTTGCTACTGAATTCTGTAGTTAATTACCAAATCTTACATACTTTGGATTTTTGAGCCTGCTCTTTTCTTTTTTGTTCAGTATTTATGGACAGGTCTTAGTTAATCCAGTTTCTCTTTCTTGGGCACTGTTCCAGTTGTAGCCTAGAGGTACCTGAAATGACAGATATGTTGAAGGACACCTGTGAATCAATCCTTTCACATATGCATGGACTTCACCATTTGGAAGTTCCTTGGGTGTTGCTAACCTGGAGTGTCCCACAGTGACACTTGGGTTGTCCTTTCCAAATCAGCTTCTACATCTAAGCCAGCCTGGAGTATGAGGGTTCATCATCTTTTCCTGGGAGAGGACACAAGGATCTCATCCATCTCTTTGAGTTACTGTTGTGATGTGGTCCACCATCATTGTTAAATGACTTTGGCAACATCCAGTGTCTCCTCATTTGTACAGACTATACTTCACTGCACCTATTACAGAGATCTATTATGGCTCATTATGCATTCATGTCATGCACCATTTCCTGTCATACTTGGCCCCAATAAAGCTTGTCTGTTATACCTTTGTTGAGGAGAAACATGCTTTGCGTGCAGAAAGCCCGCAGTGGCACACCTGTCTTCAAGTAAGTGAACAGTCATGTTCTCAGGAACCAGTGGCAAGTACCGTACACCTGTAAATTACACTTGCCAGGCAGTGGTTTGGCTTACTATGAAAGTCATCTGCCTTTAACCTCTGTACCCCTGCCTCCACTATACTGTCAGTTAGCAAGGGCCTGTAGTGCCATGTACAGTTCTGCATGCAAAAACTATGGAATGGATATAGCATCCCTAGACCTCCTCCTTACACCTGTCTGTTGGCCCTATATAGCTCTATCAAAACACTGTTACACCACCCATACAAAGAGTCACCATGCTTCACTCTGTCTCTATCTCTGGCAGCGATAAAGTCCCTTGTGGAATGTTTTTACCTACTTGCCAGATGCCCACAGTGGGCTCCCTCACCATAGATGGACATGACAGAGCCATGCCAGTGTGCTATCACAAGTAAATTTACTCTATTGTAAATGCATTATTGTTACTGCTCTCACACATGGATGTTGACAGTACTGAAGTATATTACCAAACAGACAGGTTTTCCTCCTTCACTATTTATATTTTCTAATCCAAAATTCTCTATTCCACATTTTACACTAAATGCTGCTGCATATAATGGTACTTACACTTTATATCATAAAAGGAAATGCCTTCAACAGTGGTGGTTATGCTAATGAGACCATTTCACACCTGTGTTTCTTAATCACTATGCAACTATAATGAGATGCACTATCTACTAGTATGCAGAGCTTAGAAAGGTATAAGGATGTATGTAAACTTTATGATTCTGCACAAAGCTTTGGATTACACATATAGACAGATAAGATAGAAATATAGACATACATATATATAGATATCTAGATATAGATATAGCTATAGATATATAAAGGGAAAACAAGGTGTACAAGAATGACTGCTCTTGATATTGGCATACAGATTACTATAACAGGCCATTGTCATAATGTCTTATGTAAGATTGCATTCTTATTACAGATAGTTTTCCCCCCTTCAATACTTCTTTGCCATTTCAGCTGATGCAGGATGCATCCTTGCTTCACTTGGGCTCACTCCGCTCCCCTACCCTACCACCAAATCCCACTCACTCCCAGTATTCCTAGTTTTATACCCACACAATACCCTCCTCTTCTTGTTCATAATTCCTCCTCTTCCTGTCCAAGCAACCTATCATTCTGCTACCCTTCATCTGTCACTAACACCCACTACTCAAATCATACTATCCATATCTCCACCCTTGAGGCTCTACCTATATAGTTATACATCTCTTCCACAGCACTTCTCAGCATCCATCTCATTGTTTATTCCTCTCATTGCCTCCCATTACACTCCTTTCTCTTTAGCATTTTTCTCATTTATATATGTCATATCTCTACAGCTGTCCTCTTTCTTCTCCTTTCAGCCTTCTCTCTGTTCCACATTCTTTGCATCCCATATTCTACATACCTATTAAAATTGCTGCTTAATTATTTTTAATTTTATTTATTTTAACTATTTTTATTCATTTTATTTCCTTCTATAACTTAATTATATATACCTATGCCATCTATTCTTCATCATTGTCTTCAAGACTCTTGTTTCTAATACACACCATATATGTGCCTCATCTTTCGAGTCACACATGATCTCCTACTAATATCATATCTTACATGTTATATGATACCTATCACACCTATTTTTCAATCTCCACCCTTAGTCACACTGCCTACGTCACTTCCCAGCAATTTACTATTACTATTGGTTCTAGCTTATTTGGCTTACCCCCATCTCATTTCAGATATAAAATTCTTAACCCTTCTTCCAACCCACATAAGGTCAAATTTTAAATTTAATGCTCACATACCTAAATCCTAGCTGTGGTATGCATACTGTAAAATGCAGCAATGTCCACCTAAACCCAGGTCCTGACAGCCTCTAATCTCTACCCGCTCCTTCTTTTACAGTAACATCTAATAAAAATTTGAAAATCATATCCATTAATATTCAAAATATAGTAAACAACGTGTCTGAATTTCATTTTTGGACCATTCATTACTCCCCAGACATTATTATTCTTATGGAAACTTGGCTTAAACCATATATAAAAGACTCTAAAATTCACCCCCTCTTGCTATACTATCATCTGCTCTGACAAATTAAATAAAAAAGGTGGTAGTATAGCAATCAGGTTCTCTAATCATATCCCTGTCTCACCTTCTATTTCTTTACCTAAATTTCTCTCTGCTGAGATCCTTGTCTCTTATTGTAAATTAAAAATTAGAATAAAACACTATGTATAATTACCCTATATATTTCCCCAGGTAATAACATCTGTATTCTGGAAGACATCCTAGACTGGGTATATAGTGCCATTTTTCATGATATAATAATTTTTTGTGATGTCAAAATTAACTGGCAAACCTTCATATCAGACTACCCTTCCACTACTACCAATCTATATGGATTCAAACAACTCTTGACTTCCCATACTCAGTTCAGCAAAGCTAACAGCACTGGCACTACTCTGGACTGGATCCAAGTCTCAACTACAAAAACCCTCCCAGACTCCCTCAGTGATCACCATCCCACATATGTTAAGAGACTAGCAACTTGCCATATCAAACAGCGACTGTAAAATGACTGCTGTGACCTCTCAAACTTCAATTCAAAGATATTTGATGACATCTTTAATAACATTAATTGGTCCATCCTCTGTTCCTTACCACTGGATAATGCTGTTCTAAAATTCAATATAATATTTCTTGACATTCTCACTAGCCTTGATCCTATAAGAAAAAAGTGAGTTAAATTCGCCCAATCATGCTGACTACCCCCTTCTAGTAGACAATCAATGTAAAAGAGTGACAAAGCTGGGAGAAACTGGCAAAAATACAAATTTCAATCTCACCTACAGACCTACAAACAACTTTGAAACATAACAAAAAAAAAAAAAAAACAAGTTACTGCTGATAAGAAATATTATTACTTCAACCCATAGGATAACCAAAAACACAACCACCAAAAATTTTAGTCCACTATCAAGAAAATAGTATACCCTGAATCTCCAAGTACCTATAACCCTTGTCCTGACACCTCACCCTTAGAAACCACTTCTAAATTTAACTCCCACATTATAGACTCAATAGCCACCCTCACCCAAACCTCCCTACAGAATCATGCCACCCCTGACAAACTACGAAGCTCTAACAATCCCATTTTCAACTTAAAAATCTCTCTATTTCCTATATAAAAAACTTATTGCACAATCTTAATCCCTACTCATCCTCTGTAGACAATTTACCATATTAATATCTAAAGATTGCTCCCCTTCTATTGCTTACCCAATCTCTATCTTTATCAATCGATCCATTCGTGAGTCATATGCCCCACCTCTCTGAAAAAGAAATTACATCATTCCTCTTCATAAAGTGGAAAACTCCACTGAAATAAAACTTCAGACCAATTGTAATCTAGTCCCCTCTTTCAAAGATCTTAGACAAATGTATATATAAACAACTTTTACAATACTTACTTCAAGAAAATCTATTAACCTCTACCCAACATGGCTTTCACCCAGATCATGGCACAACAACTGCCCTTGTTGCCTTTTTGGACCAGAACAATTTCATTCCTTCCCTCTTTTTAGGCCTCTCTAAAGCTTTCAGTATAGTCGCACATACCAAACTACTCTCAAAAATGTTTGCTTTAGGCTTTTCCAGTACAACAGTCACTTGGTTTTCTAGCTACCTATCTAACTGGCTACAATTAGTTAAATGACTTTCTACTTACTCATCTTTTCTCCCAGTTAATACAGGTATCCCACAAGGCTCCGTATGTGGCCCCCGCTTTTTTTAGCATCTTTATAAATGATCTACATCCATCCTCCCAACAAGCTATACTCATACAATATGCAGATGACTTCACTGTCATTTGCTCATCTAATAGTCCTTCCCATTTGCAATCTATTACTCAACAGGCTTTTAACTCTATTGAAAACTGGCTTAGTGACAGTAATCATTTCCTAAATCCAATAAAACAAAACTGATCTTATCTCTCCCAAATCCCAAACACACATAGGTTCATAGGTAGGTACTAGGCTATCAGCCCAAGGGCCTACGTAAGCCTAGCCAGCAAGGTTCCATAGCTTATGCCACCCAAGGAAGTTATTTTCCTGTGCTACTGTCCAGCAGAGACAAAGAAGTGATCCGCAGGGTGTATTTCCTACTTCCCATCCACTCATCAAGATTTTTCTTGAGGAGTGCTAATGAAGAACTTTGCTTGACATAGATGGGTAGCTTGTTCCAGAGTATAGGAAGTCTCTGGGACAGGAATCTATCCCTCCAGTGTGTCATGTTTATTGTGGTGACAAGGTTTAGGTCCCTAGAGCATGTAGCTCGGAGGGATTGGGATTTCTTTAGGTGTAGCATGTCCAACAGCTCTGGGTTTGATATAGCTTTATATGTTAGGCAGAGATCATCTCGGAGTAGGCGATATGCTACGGAGTAAAGCTGGAGTTTTTAAAAACATAAAAAGCACTTTCAAAATATCTTCTCTCAGCAATATTGAAATTGAAGTTGTACCTCACACAAAGTTACCTGATGTTCGAATAGATGATCAACTGAAATTCGATCATCACATTCAAAACTGCATAAAAACAACACACTCTGTAGATCAAAAAGATACATGCCTTAACTAGTCCTCAAGAGTTACTGTAGTCAATACATTCCTCCTTCCTTCACTGCTATATGCCTCACCCATTTTCACCAACATTCAGCTCTCCCTAAGATCAAAAGTTTAGCTTTGCTATAACAAAGTAGCTAGATTTGCAGCCAGTCAGACAACTCCCACCACTGCTCCGTCCCAGATACTTAAACTGGCTTGAGTTACCTCACTACCTCAGGTTCACTCAACTCCTTCTTGTTCGTAAAATGGTATACAAATCCTCATCCTGCCCAGCAACCAGCACCAGTCTTGACCATTACCTCTCTTGCCCTCTTCGCTCATCTGAGAAACACCTCCTTGAAATCCATAAACCAAAATTATCTATCAGTCCCTGCCTATATTCCTACTCAGTAGCCAAGGTCTGGAACAGTATTCCTACAGATATTAGAGCAGTGCCATGTAGTCACATATTCAAACAATCTCTAAAGAGATTTCTCCTTAACTCCTGGCTCTGTGCATGTCTCATACCAGGATGATCACACCCGTTACTCCTTCCTTCTCTTCCTTTCTGTCCCTTCTCTTCCTTCATCCTTCTCTTTCCTTTGCTTTTCTGTTTCCTCTTTCCTTTCCTCCCTTCTCTTATTAGCCAAAGCACCGATTACTTCTCCAATAGCTCCCTACTTTAACTCCATTTCTTAATCTCCCCAACTGCAAAATCTCTTTCCTTTCTGGTAGTCTTTTGCCCATATTTAAAATGTTTAACATCTTTACCATTGCTTATCACTACTGATTGTACTTTACTAGGTGTTCAATATCCTATGATTGTTGTTAAATATTCACTGTATGATTTTCTGATCTGACTTTATTTATCCTGTATGTTGAGTCCACTATTTGTTACTGCACTTCATATGATAATATCATATGGTTTATTAATTGAACTATGTATGTTGGAGCTTTTCTCCCCAGGCCTCTGCTGAAAATAGGATTCATGACTAGTCAGACATTCCAGTAAACAAATGCCAAATAAAATAAAATAAAAAATAAAATACTAAAAATAAGAAAATATGATTCAATCTGAAATTGCTTGTTTAAACTACAGTTTATTAAGTTAAAAAATAAGAGATAAGCACTTTCACCCTTTTCAGAGCTTCAGGACATCTTAAGTTGTACATAGCAGTAACAAGTAATATATACCTTTCTATTTTCCATATACATAGCCATGTAAATTACAACAAAGGCTTTACTCCAAGAGTATTTAAACAGATCACATTCAATGACAGTGATTTCAACTGTGGCACATTCAAAGTGTGCATCCTTATACTCCTTATCTAAGTAATTACAAAGTCACTGTATATCTGGTTGTTGATCTGTGCGCTAGGTATAATATCAAATAACAATGTAGCCATCAGGTCCTGCATTTTTATTACATCAGAAGGGAAGGCAGGTTTTTACAATACTAAAGGGTAGTCTATAGGGATGACTGGTGGCCTTCTTGGCCTCTTTTAATATACATACATACCTACATACAAATATTTCAAGCACAGGCATTAATGCTCTTCAAGCCTGCCAGTATAGCAAAACAGTTGTCCCCATAATAAGTGCACAGGCTGTTCTTAGCAATATCTAAACTAGTGCTTGCTTTAATGTAATTTGGTAGTATGTTCCATGCATCCGTTGCTCTCTCACATAACCAGTTAGTAACACTTCTCATGCCTATAGAATCTCCTACATAGGCTGTCTGATGATTCTCTACTACTTTTTGATAAACCCTAAACATTTCCAGACGTACTTGTCTCTAAATCCCCTATATTGCTGAATAAGATCTATTCTTAAATATTTATAACAGACACTCAGATATTTTAGTCTTTCATAATAACTTACATTTTCACATCCATGGATGCCCTTGGTATATTTCCATTGCACTCTTTCCATTTTACTCATGCTTGTTTTCTTATAAGGTTTTCATATTCTTATTCCATACTGAAGTCTGGGTCTAATACAATTAACAGACAATGACTTCATCATTTCTGGTTTCCTAGACTTTATAAATCTTTTTATAAAATCAATAGTTTTATAACTATCAATAACTAACTGGTTGATATGATTAGAAAAACTCAAAGCTTCATCTACCCATATATCCAGGTCCCTAAATGAATCTGCAATTTCAATCACTGTGTGCTGTATTAAATATTCATCTTTCAGTTTTATGTCTGCCAAATCCCATATGCTTAGTTTTTGATGTATTTATGTGCAAATTATTTTCCTGTGCCCAGATGGTCAATTTAATCAAGTTCTTTTGCACACATGCCCTATCTGTAACACATGTAATCAGTTTACCCAATTTCAGATTATCTGCATACAGACTGTAGAACACCTCAGATGAAAAAGATAGATCTGAAAGATACAAGATAAACAAATAAGGGCCTCTGACATAGCCCTGTGGGACACTCTGAGTGTAATCAACAATTTTGCCTGTCCAATTAAGTGTGAGAGCTTAGGCTCCTTTTCTGACAGTGGTAAGAGGGGGTCTCCCATTATATCCCAACATCATTTGTGGAGGCTGGGGACTAATAAGGCACAGTTGCAGCTGAAAGCTCACCACTGCATAATGGAGCACCTTCAAGAATTACTTGTCAATTCATATGACTGGTATCCTGCAAACATTTGGCCATTTGGTGAATGACCTGTCCATGATATCAGCCATGGAGGTAAACAATGACTGACATGATGCAGTCTGGCTGGAAGAGGCATCCATCCATGGACCTTACCTTATTCTCCAGTGATGTGCTACTCATCTCATGTGTTTTTTTTCTGTATACCTTGCCCATTGTCCAACCCTCCCTATTCCTACTCATCCATCTCTGCTTGACTGTATATATATTCACTGCTGTTCCCACCTTTTGTGTGTATAATGCTAATATCTGCCCGTGTTTGCATTTTATATTTATTTGCTTAGCCCTTCAACCTTTGTCTCTCCCTCTGTCCCATTCACAACCATTCCTTACTACTTTTTTCACCTACTGTTCTTCCCTATATATTGCAAATGGGGCTTCCCCTCCCAAACAAAACCTTATCCACCTTTCATACCTTATGTTTATCCTTGGGTGTTTTCTTCTGCTTGCTAGTCTTGCCTTTCTTACTTTTCTGTCTCCCCCATTTCCTCACCATTAATATAAAAACTTGTTCAGTACTTTATTGTGCTAGCCATCACTACCCAAGCGGAACAAACCATGCAGCTCTTTATTGCATGAGTGACGATGCATGAAATCTTGTGATGTTCATTAGCTCAAAAAGTTAGGCAATGAGCCAATCTAAAATGTTGGGTGGCACAGTGGCACAGCAGGTAGCACTGTGACTCACAGCAAGAAGTTCTCTGGTTTGATTCTTGGCTGGGTTACCTTCTGTGCAGAGTTTGAATGTCCTCCCTGTGTTTGCAAGGATTTTCTCCAAGTGCTACAGTTTCCTCCCACATTTCAAAGACATGCAGTAGGTGGATTGGATACTCGAAATTGGTCATAGATGTGTTGTCCATGTGAGTAAATGGTATGAAAGAACAACGATGGCGGGGCTAGCCACCCTGTGGTGGGAAACTTGGCCGTAGATGATTGTCACTGTTGAAATGACACCCCAACCCAATTAGCAAAAAATGGGAAAATGGGTTATTGATAAATGCATAGATGTTGTTTTAGCCTACTTTGGCAGTGATGATCGTCACATCAATCATGCACCCTTCTGGAGTACTTCTCATCCTATGGACCTGCCTAACAGTGCTTCTTCCCTAAATGGAGCACATCTGTTTTACTATGCAGTCCCTTCCTTGGTATGGTTATGCAAACCCTATTACATAACTGATTCATTATGTCCATGTCATCATACAAACTGCACACCATTTCTTATTTGGTGCAGAACTGCTTGAATATAAATACTAGATTCTATTTTGTATAGTGTATGGATTGAAATAAACTAGAGTGGAAGTATTTAATAATGTCTATCTTATTATTAATAAACTAGAGCATGCCAATATGTGTCAAGTGGCACACTTTTTTCTACAGTAAACAATATTATTAAATGTCTGCATGAAGGCCTGCCACATATCATCCTTAACTCTATGCTCTTTACGTAGACTGCAGGCAGCAAACCATGGATAAAGGCTACAGAAACATTAAAGTACATGAAGTAAGGGCATGTCAAGATCCTTTAAGACAATATTAGACAGCATACATGATTCGGTGCAGCATAAACTGAAATGAAAATGAAAATTGTTTATGCAAAAAGAATACTAATTTGATGTAGTATTGGTTGAAGAAAGCCTACTCTAACAGTTGGTAAGCTAACAAGCCACTCAATAAACCGTTAGGAAACTGGTTTGTTGGTTCCACTTTTTAATAATAAAATAAAAATAAAATCAGTAATATAATGACAAATTCTCTCAGTACTAAGCGATTTCACCCACCATCGTATAAGGCATCTTCAGAGTACTCTGAAGATGCCCTATACGATGGTGTGTGAAAGCGCTTAGTACCAAGAGAATTTGTCGTTGTATTACTGATTTTATTTTTATTTTATTATTAAAAAGTGGAACCAACAAACCAGTTTCCTAATGGTTTATTGAGTGGCTTGTTAGCTTACCAGTCGTTTAACCATATATTCGATTTCGTGTTTTTCGGTCTACTCTAACAGTTGTCTATAGCAAACAAAAAATGGAATAAGTACCTTTTGATTTTCATAGAGTAAATGACTGTTGAGTGTGACATACACATACAAAAAAAACAAACACACACCATTTCATATATCTATATATATATATATATATATATATATATATATATATATATAGGGTGTATATTAGAACACCGAACATTCAAAAAGTCGAGTGTTCTAATATCAAACCCTAGCAAGTGGAAAAAAAAAAAACATCGAACATTCATAACAGCAAATTTTTTTCTAGGGAAAAATTTGCTGTTCCAAAACACATACACACAACACAAGCACACCAAACAAACAGCAACCCACACACATACACCTTAACTCTTACATCTAACCCTACACTAAACTATACATACACCACTAACTATCCACTTACCCTAACCCAAACCCTAACCCTAAGGTCCGTCACTATTGCACAGTCACCTCACCCGCGCCCTAACCCTAACTCACCTAACCCACCCTAGCCCACACATCCACACAATCGCACACTTACCTGACCCACTCCCTAATCCTAACTCGCCTAACCCACCCTAACCCACACATCCACACAATCGCACACTTACCTGAACCTGACCTGTAACTTTCCACCAGAGAGCTGAAAATACCAAAGCAACAGAAACGGACAACCACAATCTTTCCCTAGGAAAGAATTTGTTTTCCTGTTACTTCGATATTTTCAGCATTCACTGAAAACGGGTCGATATTAGAACACTCGACATTTCAAATGTTCAGTGTTCTAATATAGACCCTATATATATATATATATATATATATATATATATATATATATATAGATATATATATATATATATATATATATATATATATATATATATATATATATATATATATATGGGTTCCATTGCATTGGCAGAGTGTTTGACTGACAGCAGTTTAGTTGATTGTTTATAAGTAAACAGCTGGTTGTAAGTGTCCATGACTGAACAATTCCCTGGGTTGGGAATATGCCATTACACCATGTTTGTGCGATCACAGGTTTAGTAATATAATTAGTAGTGGTTGTTCAAGATGGCTTGCCTCCCTGCGAAAATTATGTGCTATTTGTTTGTTTGTTCATTTTTTTTTTCATGCACCAAGGTTGTTTATACTATACTGCAATACCAATATTTATACTACATTAAATCACATATAAAATCTATTTTGAGATCTCCTATAACAAAACAACAAAATTTACATAAAGTTTTCTAACTGCCAGCACCACTGCCTGGTTCCAAAACAACTAAGATGACTAAAATTACCAAATTATCTTCTCTATTTCAGCTAGCAATTGCCAAAAGAATTATACACAAACCAGAAAACTGCCCTTCTCTATCATGCATCCTTCATGATTACATCCCTACTAGACAACTGCATTTAAAATTCTTCTCTCTGCCTTACATACTTAGCCAAACAATGGAATAACATCCCACTCACTCTTACGTAAAATACTGCACTTTCAATCTTTAAGCATAAATGAAAACTTCAAAACCACACAGTAGAAACACAGAAATCCAAAAAAAAAAGCAGCCACAGATGAAAAATACCTCTAGCGCCTCGGCAAACTAAAACTCCATCTAAACTAATCATGGCCATGTCCAGCTCCCATCTTGACTAATTCATCCTTTTTTTCTCTTTTCATCTGCCTTCTCTCCTTTTGTCCTTTTCAGCTCTCTCTTTCTCTCATGTCACTATCCCTATATGTCACACAGTCCCTTTCAGTCTCTTTCACTGTCATGTCATACTTTCATTACCTCATTCTCACACCACTCCTCAATCTAATTTACATAATCCTGGTAAAATTACATTATACTCCTTATTATCCTAAATCTCTGTCCACCCCTTATGTTTTCCCACCTGTCTTTTCTTTAATGCTTTCTTCTTCTCTGCTACATGTGACACTTGCTTACACAACCTACTAATTGTAATGTCCTCTTCTTACAGTACAACATTCAAAGCTGTATGTTTTGTGTATGCCCCCACGTATATTTATCATGTTTTATAGTCTCCATCTCTGTATTCTCCACACTGTGCTATCCAGATATGTCTGAATGTGCTCCTCCTTCTCTGTATTATATATTTATTTGTTGCAACTCAATTTGTATCATTGTATTGGTGGAGCCTTCCCCCCAGGTATCCACTGAAAATTGGACATATTTCTCAGAAGGACTATCCCTGTAAGCAAAAGCAATAAATAAAAAAATATATGAATATAGCAATAAATAATATATATATATATATATATATATATATATATATATATATATATATATATATATATAAATCTATCTGGCTTTATATATCTAGTCACTCTTTTTAGTTTCTCCAAATCTTTTGGGTTTCTAATACTATGATGGGAATGGACCCCATTCCTAAATCAAAGTACGTTTAAAGTTCATGAAATTAGTATTGTTTCAATCTTCAATCTTTAATGTCAGCCAAAAGTGCTCTTTGCAGCACTCGCAATGTGCCCAGTAATGACTCCTTCTGCAATTCGTGTGGGGTTATATGGATTGGTAACATATCTAAACATGATTGTAATTTTTTTAATATGTCCCGTTGCTCCAACTACTATTGGAACTGTCTGGGTATTTTTTGTCCACATTGTTCTCATTTCTGCCTGCAGATTCTGATATTTTATGACTTTGTCTCTCTCAGTATACAAGAAACTGTAGTCACTAGGTGTAGCAATTTCAAGGATCAGTGCTACTTTTGTCTTCTTTTCTTGGACAACTATATCTGTTTTTCTAGCATCTATCTTTTGAACTGTTCATAATGATCGATCCCATGTGATATGGACTTCATTTTCTATGATGCCTTGTGGCTCATGTTTCCAGTGTTTTTCAGCCACTTCAATACCATAATGTTTGCACAATCCCCAGTGCATCAGTCTTGCCACATTATTATGCCTTTCAGTATACAGTCCTTCTGCCATTAGTATGTCACACCCAGCAATGAGGTCTGCAACTGTTTCCAATTCAGTTTTACAAAACCTACATTTGTCTGATTCTCCCACATGTTAAATGGACTTTGTAAACCAGCATGTATGTAGCCCGCTATCTTGGGCTGCCAATATTAACGTTTCATCTCTTAGTTTGAATTTGCCTCTCCTTAACCATTCCTGTGTTTGTTCCAATCAACATGAGGTTCTTCCACAAGTTTTCTATGCTTGCAACTATATTTATGCTTTTCCACATTTTTTGCCTTCCCATCTGGTCCTTCACCTTATATTCTTTCTTTTGTTTTTAGGCACATTCAGTTGCTGCCTGATTTTTATCTACTTCTGGTTTGATTTCCATTCCTGCTTGACACTGGTATGCTTCTGATAAATAAAGCAGAGAAGTCATCTTAGATTTATTCTCCTCATGGTTCAAAACTTTCACTACATTTGGATCTTGTGAGATCAGCAAATATGTGTGCAGTCCCACGATTGCAAATCTATACATGTAATCAATTTCAAGGAGGCCCATCCTTCCTTCAGAACAGGGAATATATAATCTTGGTATACATTGATTTTTATAAATCATTTGGTGAGCATGAAGCATCCTTCTTGCTTTCCTATCTAATCTAACTGACACATTTTGGGGGCAGTAAATCACTCCAAAATTCTAACTTAGGACAGGAAGAATAAATTGGTTTATTGCCTGGATTTTGCTCCAATATGTCAATGCTGTTTTCAGAATTAATTTATGTCTTCTAAAGTATTCCTTACTAAGTTTTATTTGCATTTGTTCATGTTTTACTGTTGATCCTTCATCAATTCCCAAATATTTACACACTCCCTCTTGCTCAAGTTCTTTTTTATTCTTGTCTCAAACTGATGTTTTTCTGGTGCTGCAGTTTTCCTGCTTTAAAGGTTCCAGCTATATAGATATGTAGATATAGATATAGATATAGATTAGACATAGATATAGATATATTTATATACATGTATAATGACTGTAACATTGACCGATGCAGCTACTCTACATGCATGATAGATCAAAGAAATACTATCATCTAAAGTATTAGAATTTAGATTGTTAAAACAAAATATTACAAGTAATCTGTAAACTTTTAGAAAGTTATGAAGGGAGTCTGGCAAGACAATTTTCATTACTAGTAAGGTACTATGTCACACCACAGTGACCACTCCACTATACCTGTCCATACCTCTCAACATCTGAATTTTTTTCAGAAAAATCACTGATTTTGTCAAATATTTCATTTTCCTTTTTTGCCCTATCTGCTGTAAGATTTTTGATTTTTTTTGGTAATCACTGACAATTACAGTTAGTCAGTAATCCCAAACGTTAAGAGTTTCATACTTCTTCTTGTTCAGAAAATGTCTGTTGGTGATCTATTAACTTTGTATGTGAACTTGACTAATACTTAAAATTGTCTCTGATTTTGAACCTTCATTCCCCATTATTAGTGGCTTTGTCCAGAATTCCTTAGCACATGTTTTTCAAAGATGACTCAAAGGCTTTCAGTTTGGTGATTTATCTTAAAGCATGAGAAAGCACTACCTGCACTAGACAGAGATAATCTCCATGCATTTTCTTTTTCAGGATTTGACAAAATATTCTTTACAAGTTCTAAATACTTATTTTCATGTGAATCAGTGGATAATATACATTTGTGAATGCATAAAGAAGTTCAAAAGACTGTTTCAGCAATTTAGTCATAAACAAGTTGATCTCACACCCAGTATATCACTAGTAGTGCCATTAGTTGACCATAAAGCACATTATGAATTTGAGATAATGTTGTCATTTTATTGAATGTTTAAACAGCAGTGAGTTAAAGCATGTTTTTAGAATTTCTAATAAGAGAGACAAGAGAGTCATGGAATGATATTTCTTTAATCCATCTGATGTTGTCATCACAATAAGCTCTGACTTCCAACAGAAGATAATCATATTGCGATATCCCTACATCACGTAATAAGCCTTCAATATTAGGGAGGTATAACACAAAACAGTAAAGATCATCACAGGTAGCCAGTCTTGTGTACCATGCAGAGTCATAGCATGAGAGGAATCAAACTGAGAAAAGATTTGAGAATATTATTAACATGGCTTTTAGTGATATAACTTTTGTTACCCCTTCATTTTTACCTGCCCTAAAAGCAAGTACAATTATTATTCAGTCCCTCTGCATTTACAGCAGTCATATTCTGAACGCAATGCTATAGATATACATTGCAGCTCCTAGAAACTGTAATACAAAATGAAAGCATAATTAGCTCAGCTTATCGGGGATATGTCACCTTATTACTTTCCCTACTTTGGTTAGTTTTTAAAATCATTTTTATTTCCCTGCTGCCTGCTAACAATCAAGCACCATATGAGGACAACAGATCACAGATGTCAATATTTTGGTAGCAATCTGTTTTTTGTCCTCCTCAACACCTTAACCCAACCCCTTGGTGACTGATATCTGCATCAGCATCACTGCAGGGGCCTACTCCATCCTTCATCCTGCATGAGAATACTCTCACTCACATGCTAATGAGGACTGCAATCATTGGCTTGTTAGGCCAAGCCTATGTCTCAAGATATGACTGTATCACTTACAAGCCACCATCTTCATGAAGCTATACTGCCACTGGATCACGAAGCACCACCAGCACCATGGATAGGCGAGGCAACATGTTTCCATTCCTTCCTACCCACCCCTGTCTAGGTTGCAAGGTTGTGATTAAGAAAAATAAATCTGGAATTAAAATGTACAGTTTGTGGACATTTTTAAATATTTAATATCACATAATGTTCTAATTAGAAATACTTTGTCATGTATTTTGAAATTGATCAATATATAATCAATGTGGTGAGATTGGAGGGCATTAGATATTCTTACTGCAGTGAATGACAGGCTTGGCCCAGACACTATAAATTATTTCCATATGTCACTCTTAGCAGAAATGACCACCCATATTCATCTTCTGATCCCCACTGCCATCACTGGGAACCAGCATTTAGATAGCTGGAATATGGTGAAATGCAGTGAAAATTAAAATATGAGGGCATGATTAGAATGCTGACAGGATAACAGCAGATTTCTCCTGCTCTGCTATTTTATCTATTTATGACAGGAAATGCTAATTTTAAACTATCTTCTCAGCTTTACTGAAGAAGATATGTATAAAATAAAGCCCTATTTAAGATAGTATCAAGATTTTTTTTTGATATTTTTAAATTTTAATTTCAAATATTTATCTGGAAAGATATCTTCACATACAGCTTGGAAATGAATAATCTAAAACCAAGTCTCAAGATTTTTTCTTCAAAAAAAAATTCTGTTTTCACTAATATTCAGGACTTGTCATTAAAAAATGGACAAAAATGGATACAAAACTTGATAATTTTGAAGAAAAAAATGCTCTAAACAGATGGACCAAATACATAAAACATTACAGCAGCAGAAAGCCCATATTTCTGGCATCAAGGACTCTATAAATGACATGGAAGGGAGGCTAAATGAAGATGAAAATAATACTGATTTTCTGTTAAAACAAAATGCCAATCTTCTGAATAAAATTGATGAACTTGAGAATAGGTGTTTTAGAAATAATATTAGAATCTTAAGTCTGCCAGAAAACATAGAAGGAAACAACATGGCAAATTTCTTGATATCCTGGCTTCTGAAGGTGATAGATATAACTGAAAAAAATGTCAGTTGGTATCAAGAGAGCACACAGGTCTCTGGTTACATCTTCTTCAAGGAATACAACTTCTTTGAGTTCTACAATTGTAAGATTTGTTTCCTCACAGGACAAAAAGTTAATTCTCAAAACTGCTTGGTCAAAGTCTCCACATAAAATAGAAGACAGGATAATTTGTTTTGACAATGACTGCTTCACCTCAGTCATTTCTAAAAGAAAATCTTTTTTTTTTTTTCATTTAATAAGAGAACTGAAGAAAACACAAATTAAAGTTCATTTATTCCTTCTGACCAGGTTCAAAATATTTTCCCCTGGTGAAACTAAAATCTTTGAGGATTTGGATGCAGCTGTATCATATCTGAAAATAAATAACATCTTTGAACAAACAGAGGATATCAACTAGTATCTTCTTAAATAGACAGGCAGAAAGATCCAGGTGGAGGACAAGTGAAAAAATTAAGAAATTAAAAGACAAATGACTTAACCATTACTTAATGTCAATATATTAAAATATATTTCATTCTGTTTTTTTTCTCTTCCCCTTATGTTAAGTCCTATTCATAAATGAACCTGCCTAGTTTAACATCTTGATGAGTACAAAGGGAAACTTGGATGCCCTTTAACCAAAGTAAATTAACTTATTTTAATTCTTTACATTTAAATCATTTAGAAAAATACATTAATTACACTTTTTTAGATATTATATTATATTATGCATTAATATTCATAAAATAGTTTATATTTTATTAGTTAGAATAAATATAATGATAGAGCTAATGCTAATGTTACTTCCTCTACTGGTATTTTTCACATTATTTGTTATAATCCAGGTTTCCATTTTTTTTTAATAATTAATAGTTATTCTATTATTTGATCACTTATAATGTGTTGATTTAATTTTAATATTAACACATTACATATTTTCTGTTTGTTATATTCCTTGGTGTCATTATTGTTAAGATCACTTTTCATCATTAACTTGTTAAGTTCCTCTGTTCACCCCATATTTCTAATCTATGTTTTTCTGAAAAGACTTGCTTTATTTCTAGTATAAATTCTCCTGTATCTGTGACTAATAGAGCAGTTATTGGTGGTATACATGTGTGTTTAAGCTGCTAATGTCATGATCGTCTGGGGGTGATTTGCATTCACTTGCCCTCAATTATATATGATGAGGTCTGGTAATATGAAACTTCAGGGTTGAAATTTGTTGTCACTAGGAGAAGTTTTAAATTGTGACATTCTCTTTAACTTTTTGACTCTTGGCTTGTCTTTAAACTTGTTGGTGGACTGTGGTGTGTGAATAGTTTTGCAGTACCATTGATGTGAGGTGTTTCCATTTCTAGACTTTGGGTTCGGGTTGGAATGGAGATGAGGGTGTGTTGAAAGACACAGGGTTGATTTTATTTGAGCCAATGGATGACTGGTGAAATCCTGGGTCTTTGTGCTTGAGATTTTAACACTGGACTTGGCTGTGAGCTATATTTTGTCCTTTGTTTTTGCTAATTTTAATCTTCCTGCCTATTCTGCATGATATATTCAGTTTTTAATTTTGAGTGTTGGTGATGTTATATGCTTCTGGCTGTCAGTCAAGTGAATGGGGGTATTTCTATGAGAAGCAGCACAGGAGTTATTACTTACATAGCTTTCTGTATTGAATCAATAACATACATCCACATTATTACAAATGACTTTTAAGTAAATTTATGATTTCCTACAAGTTCAGCTGAAGGCTACTATGTATAAATAATTGTATTTCATAATAGCATTTAAGCCTTTTTTTAGAGAAATTATTAAGAGGGCTGATTTTTTACATGAAATATCAGTGTTAAAATGATGATAGTTATTCTCTCATACATAAAAATCTTTACTAATATTTTTGAAAAAAAAAATAATATACATAAGAGGCATCTTAATTATAATTTTCTGTTTTTTTTTTTTTCTTTTCTTCAGTAAAAAATATACTCTGATAATAGCAGAGAGGATATTCTCTCACTTTTGTTGATGGGAGGGAATGTTTGGGTAGCTATGCTGTTCAAACAGGGAGTTTTAGACTCCATGTAGGGGGTTTGAAGCATTTTATAATTGTCTGTTTATCATTAATTAAATATTCCAGATGTCATTTTTTTTTAATTATTTTTTTCTCATGAAAGCAGTTCTTGTGTTGGAAAGTGATTCATAAGTGTAATTACTATTTGGAGACCTGTTAAACCAAACACGTCTTATTTTAAATGTTTCTCTTTAAACATTAATGGTTTAAATAAGGATTGCAAGACAGGGAACCTAACTGAATTTTTAAAATTACTTCATTCCCATATTATTTTTCTTCAAGAGACAGATGTATTACAAACTGACATAGATAGGCTTAATACTCAATCATATTCTGTCCTAACTAGTTCTTATTATAATCAGAAAAAAGAGGGATGATTATTCTGTGGAGAAATTCTCTACCCATACTCAAGATTATGAGTTCTTATAAAGATGATAAAGGTCTATTTTGTGCAGTAACATTAGAAATTAATAAAAAATTACACACCTTTATTAATTTATGTTGGATCCCTGTAATAGGTGTTAGGACTGTTAAACACCATCTGGATCAGATTGTTCAAATTTCAAAAGGTAATATTATATTGGCAGTAGACTTTAACTGCATTTTAAAAGATGATGACTAATACCATTAGGAAGAGGAAAATAACTCTGTCAGCAAATAAATTAATACAACTTATAGACTTAACACATATTAAGGATATTTATGAATTCTCAGACCCAGATTCTCTTTTTTTTTATTCACTACTCACATAGGCATGGAACCCAGGCCAGAACAGACAAGAGTTTGTATACCAAATGACCTAATAAATAAATTAGAGAAAGTTAAAGTGTCATTTTGTCCACTTTCAGATCACAATGCTATAACTTTTGATTTACTCTTAAAATCCAATAACAATATTCCCATAAAACACATGCCAGCTTATATAACAAGCTTAAAGCTTAAAGGACTTCAAGGGCTTTTTCATAGAGAAAAATTCAGACCTTATTGAAATTAATTATAGAAATGGTATTTCCAAGATACACTTATGGGATACTTTAAAGGCATACTTATATGGCAGAATTATAATATATATGTATACCTTGAAGAAAAAACAATGGGATAAGGAATTAATTGACTTATAAAAAAAAATAGACAAACAAATACAAATCTGGCAAAGGAGATAAATAACCTAAATGACAAATATTTATAAATCATAAATCATAAAACTGTGATTAATGTAGAAAGGATAAAACAGTCAACTTCTCTGTTAATCCTAAATCTATGCACAAGCTGGCCATCAGAACAAAAATAGTTAATAAATCTAATCATAGTAAGGAAATATATTCCACTGAGAAAGAGAAAAAGATCACTGATTTGGAAGATATTCTGATAAAATTTAGAAATCATTTTAATACATTTAACAACAATAATCCAATTGTTTACTGTCAAGAGAAAATTAAAACGTTTATAAGAAATAATACTAAAAAAATTAACCAAAGATCAGATGAAAGTTACTGACAGGCCTGTTTCAGTCTCAGAATTAAAAGCCCAAATTAATAAGTTAAAATCCAATAAGGTTCTTGGTAATAAATATTATTCCTGAACATTATAATTTAATGCCAAAAGAAGCCTCAGCTATGCTACTTAATGTTTTTAAGTTAGTTAAATAATTAGCAAATGTCCCACCCTCCTGGAAATATACTCTTATCTCTCTAATCTTAAAATCAGACAAAGATCCTGTAAAATGTTCTTCCTATAGGCCAATCTCTTTATTAAATATAGATTAGAATGTATGGCTATTCATGCTAACAGATTAAAGCAATTCCTCCCATATTTGATTAATGATGACCAAACTGGTTTTATTTTACATAGAAGTTCTTATGACAACATCAGAAGAATACTAACAATAATTGATTATGCAAATAGAATAAATGAAAAGTTAACCTTATTAAGTTTAAATAGAGCTAGAGCTTTTGACTCAGTAAATTAAAATTATCTCTCTTTGATTCTAAAAGAAAATATTTTTTCAAGTAATTTTATATATCTCATAAATGTTTATAAAAATTCTTATGCTTATGTAAAAATAGGTTCATACACTTCAGAATCAGTTAAGATTTCCAAAGGAACCAAGCAAGGTTGTGCACTCTCACCTTTACTTTTTACCTTAGTTATAGAGCCATTTGCTAATTCAATAAGATCAACCTCAAATGTTAAAGGTATTCAGATAGGCAAGAATTTAACATCTAAAATTCAATTGTTCACAGACAATATTCTTATGACCTTGAATGAATGTAATAAACTGCTTTCTGCTGTTTTTAATTCAATGGAAATTTTCCAGAAAAAATCTGACCTTTTTAATGAAAATAAAACAAAAATTTTACTTACAAACTGTAACTTTAATGATATGGAAAAAAGATTTAATAAATACATTGTCCTTGAAAAAAGGATGAATTATTTAGGAATAACTATAGCTGAAAACATCAGCAAAATAATAGCCATACATTATAACAATAGTTTAATGTTTATAGAGAATCTTATAAATAAATGGAGTAATTCCTTTTTTATAATGGATGCGTGTCTTTCCTTAATTAAAATGGTTATGTTACCTACAATCCTGTATATTATACTATCAATATCTCTTCCTCCTCATAGAAGTTGTATAAGAAGAGTTTAATTCTTTCATTTTAAAATTGTTGTGGTTTCCCTAACAAACCCAGAGTAGCTTTAAATAATCATATTAGAGACTGGTCTATTGGTGGCATTGGCTTACCAGAATTAGAATTATATTCTCTATCATCTATCATTAAAATAATGGTCTAACAATTATTATAATGCTAAGTAGAAAGAATTTAGAAAATGTTTTGGTATACAACTAACTGTCTTAGACTTTCAAATTAGTATTTAATTTCAAACAATTCCTTGTTATGGTTATTAAAAGATTACATATTTTAACAACTTTAATCAAATAATCAGCTCTTCCTATATTTCCATTACAATGAATGTTTTGAGAAATTTTATTTACAGAAATCCAATGTATAAAGCGTGACATTTTCACATCTTTCCAATAACTTTTATCCAAAATAATATTTCCACTCTAAATTTGCCTACAATGATTAGTTTTAATGAAAATAATATGATTTATTGGTTTCAGTTAATAGATAAAGAAAAATTGTATACTGCTCAACATATAATTAACACATTTGATTTGGATGAAGAAATAGGGTTGCATGTGCAAAATTGTAGACAATTTGTAGAATGTAAAATTAAAGTTATGTAACCAAGGATAAGTGATTCTATTCCTAAATTAGTTGACATATGATTTCTACTGGTACAACAGAAAATACCTGGAAAAGTTCTTATATCTAAAATATATAACATGATCAAAAAAGAGCTGGAATAAAATAAGGAAAGCTAATGGAATTATTTTAAGCTCATAAATAATAAATGTCCTAATGACGAGGATAAAAATTTAATATTATCATCAACAAAACAAACTACCTGTTCACTTAAATGAAGATTATTTTCATTGAGGTTCTAGCACAGAGATTTCTTTTTACCACATAGAATTGAACTAATATCTAAAAGCAAGTTAATTTGTTGGAGATTTAAACTAGACCTTAAGGCTGACTGGCAACATGCGTGTATTTGATTGTGTTATACTTAAACCATAGTGGAATGAAATCAATGTTTTTACAGGTCCTGTTTACTAATAAAGTTTCTTTAACCAAATCAGTAGTTTTATTTAATACCCCAATAGCTGACAGTCTCAAGAGATTAAAAGATATACTTTTATGGAATATTCTGACAATTACAAGAAAGGATATAACCAGAAATTGGAAAAATTAATCTACTCCTGTTTTAATGATTTCTTGAACATCCCACTTTTCTTTGTCAACTGGAACTTATTATCATCAGGTCAAGGTCTTCCTGAATCTCTTCCACATATAATATGTGGAAAAAATCTTAAATGACTATTAAATAAATAATTGATGATACATAAAACAATTCTAGCTATTGGAAACTTTTAGAATACTTGTTTAGTAGACACTCTTGGAAATAATTGTGTTTTTGAAAATTATTTTTTTAATTTCCCTTTATTTAGTCAAATATTTCTTTTTTTAATTATCCCTTGTTTACTTGTTTAAAATTTAATAAAAGAATTAAAAACTGAAAATTAAGATACAAGACACTGACTTTCTGTAACTAAACCTTTTGGGCCAGGCTAGCAAAATTATGCTGGAATCATGCACACAGTAATGCAACAAAGCATGGTATAGAAATGACATAGCTTCAATCAGCCTGTCAGTTGAAACTCAGTGAGAAACCATTTGACACTGTGCATAAAGGATAGAAATACTACTGAACTGTTGAACATTCGCAGTGACTTCTGCAGCCTTATCAAAGTACACCATATCAAACAAGATTTTGTCAATGAAAAAACTTCACATAATATCATTCTTCCCATCTTCAAGGGCAATTGCAGCATTTGCCATTGCAGGCATTTTACAGTATTGATGGAAAAATATATTCTTTCTCCATTTCTTGATGGTTTCAATAAACTAAAAGCTATGTAGTACTTATATATGATTCTTACATGTATGTTAGCTATTGACTGTACTTTTCTGCATTGCTGCTTTCTTGATATTTTCCCTAAATAAATGAAACACTTTTTTTCACTGGTGATTCAGTGAGGAGCTTGTTGACCATAGTAGTACTTGGGGTATGCAGGATCATAAATACATAAAACTTCCAACGCTTTTAAACAGTACACATAGACTTTCATAGCTGGAGGTGACTACATTTAAAATTAGAGCACACATTCGATTTCCATGACATTAATGCCTTAAGAAGTGAATGACAACTACTTTCATGCACTGGATAGGTGAATGAATAATTTTAGAGTCTGATTGCAGAGTATGCAACCCTTTCCTGCAACATTCCATACACTTTTTTCCCCTGAAAATAGAGAAATCAGATTAAAAAAATGCAGTAAAAGATTACTGGATGTGTGTGTGTGTGTGTGTGTGTGTGTGTGTGTGTGTGTGTGTGTGTGTGTGTGTGTGTGTGTGTGTGTGTGTGTGTGTGTGTATTGGGAGTGTTTGGGGGGATCCCAGTTCAAAATCCAATATGATATCTCAAGAATGATGACAGGTACCAAACAAAAAATAATTAATTGCAGATCTGAAGCAAAAAGGACTACATCAGTGACTTTATTTTTGATCGCATTTTAAGTGTCACAAGTCTTTATTGTAGATTATGCTCTTATACTCATCCTTCTTTGGGGTAAGTTTCTTCAGCCAACATTCTGCCTTGCTGATTTTTGATTCTGACACATATGGTCTTTCAGTATAGTACAGGAAATAATATCTTGCTTTTACATGGAGGCCAACAGATCATTAGCATTAAAATGTTAAACTTAATGTGAAGTCCAAGAAGGTGTCAATTTCATTCAGGACACTGCTACCTATGACATTAAGTTCTAAGAAGATTGCAAACATGTTCAGGACTTATGGGAAAATGGCCAAATGTTTCATAAAGTCAGCTTAATCCTTTTAAGATCAAGATTTATTCCTAAATTCTGAGTTTACATGGCCAAAGATACATGACGCTACTAGTAGTTTCACAAACTGGTAAGAATAACAGACTTAGTAAATTCTTAGTTTACAATGGCAGTTAGAGAGCCATTACCATCACCCTCCAATCTTTTTCCCTTAATATTGTGTCTGTATTATAAAAAGATGCTCCTACTTACAAGCTGACGGTAAGATGTATTTTATATTATGCAGAATAAGGCTCCATTTTACTACCATTTTTTCTCAAAACTGCAAATAAACTTTTAGCTAACAACTGTAATTAGGCAGTCATTACATTCAGGACCCAAGTTCCATTCCCTAATATCCTATTTATATTGCAGCAGCATGGATCATGTGCTTCTATATAACAGGATGTCTACATATATTTATGCCAGTGGTATGTTGTACTTTATGTTGAGAAGAATGTTGCTTCATTTTGCTGCAGCCTTAGCTGTAAATGGTAAATGAAAGTTGAAAATTTTGGAGCTGGTTCGATTAATCATGAATACAAGATTTTCAGATAAATAAGAAAAGCGGTGCATATGAAAAACAATTTGAGACAGAGTATAAAAATAATAAAACAATAATTGGCTTTGAATACTCATTGGTTGGTTATAGTTAATTGATCACTAGAGTTAATTGGTTTAAGGGGAGGACTTTAAGAATCTTTATTGGATTAATTTTGATTTTCTTTAATTTTTTGCAACTATTAAACTTGCAGCCCTCTATCCCCCACAGTAATAAGCATGTGTGTAATATTTCTTGAATGGAGAGGAGAATGGAGTTCATGTAGTTTGGATTATATTGTTATTGTTCATTCAGACTGTTTTAGATAAATAGGCTGTAGTGAGATTTTATACCCAGGTTTAGGGAATATTAATGTTTGGCTAGGTTTCTGTAGTTTTCTTTCTAAAGAGTCACATGAATAGTGCAAACCTGCTATGTTAAAGTTTGAACACATGTTTTGAAGGATATTGCATTTTACAACAGGAAAATTGCCTGATTTATAGATTATGGATGATGGTGGAAACTGAAAATGAACTGAAAACAAATATGAATTTATCAATGATATATGAAACTCATAGAAATATAATGGATACCTATTATTATGTAATAGATGATTTTCACATAGCTGGATACCTAGATTTTAGAAATGCTTTTCATTATGTCAAAAATATACTGTTCCAACAAAAATTAAAATAAATCTTGACTAATGGGGATTTAATAAGTTACTTAGTGAATTGGATTACAAGCAATGAAAGTAAGGTTTATGATATAAAGACTATTTTCTTAGTTATGTTAACAGTAGGTGAAGAATACTGTGGAATTTTTATATGTGTCACCTTTTTTAGGCTTCATGTTGCAGAGTGTTAACAAGACATGCATTATTTTCAGTTATGCCAATGATATAAAATATTAGTGATTGTTAATAATCTAGCAAATTAAATTAATATTCAATGCTATTTTAAAATGATTAGTTCCTGAGCAGATGACATCCCCAAAGAGTGGTAGATCGGAAATGTTGACCCAAGTAAAGTGAAGTGAATTTAACGTTTTAATATACACAAAATAACTAATGAAACCATTGAAAAAAATGTTTAGGGACACATTGGTAAAATTTTAGATTTTAATAATCACTTCAAAAAAAAAAACAACATGGATTATAGTACATACACTTTGAAGAAGTGTTATGAGGAAAATCATTGTAAGATAAAGAAAGATTTTGATTCTGCTTTATAAGATTTTGGTTAAACAGTTATGCAGTCATAAATTAGAGTAAACAGGGTTTTAATTCCATGAGTCACATGCACAATCATGAGTTAAACAAATCAGTTTTTTGATTCTATTACATGCCTTAATATGGTCCCCATAAGAAATAAATTTGTTCAAAACTGGACAAATAATAAATGGCATGACTTTTCAAACTTATGAGACTTGGCTTGTATATTACTTGAATACTTAGGAGAACATTCCCAAATTATGGGATAATATGTGGTGTTTATTACATATATGGAAAACAAATAATCCTGGTTACTTGAGGGAATATTTAAATATAAGGTACTTTTCCTTAAACCCCTACCAGTTCACTCTGCTGTATTTCGCTGGTATTTCAGTACTGGACACAAGTTTGTGGGTGACAACTACTTCTGTACAACTGATGGTGTAGAAACACACTGTGTTAGTACCGCTAACTCGATCTACTTCTCTGAAAGTGAGACATGCGATTGTGGCAAGCTGTAAAAGGGAGGCCTACAGAACACAACAGTGTCTTTCACTCATGGAGCTCAACATAAATGCCAACTTTTCTGTAAAAGCAAATGTAAAGCTCTTTGTTAATCTGTGCTTGTTTGCACAGGATCAGTTTTGCTAACTATTTAAAAATGAATTGAGAGATCTAACCTATGAAAGCAGTCTGAATTCACTATGTGAGGAATTTTGGCAGTGCTGCCTATACAAGAGACAAGAAGCAGCAGCCCATATCTTCAGGAAATCCTATTCATAGCTGTCATCAATCCCTGATTTTCTGGGATGCCCCTGATTTTGACTCAAGTGTTTGACTCTTAATCCCTTATAAAACTGGTGCCTTTTTGGAGTAAAGGTGGTAAATTACACTTAATAAATAATGATAATAATTATAGTTAAACAATTCTTTTACTTCGGAAAATGTATATTAATTTCATTCTCTTATTCTGTCAAGGTCAGAGTTTAATAGTATTAATATTTTGAAAGTGTCTTTGATTGTCCCTTATTATTTCTGACTTTGTCCCTGACTTCGTCAAGATTTGTCCATTACTATGCTTGGGGTACAGAGTACAACACGCGTGGTAGGGGTTTAATGGGAAAGTACCAAATATAGAATTACTAAGAAGCAGAACATCCATAAGATATTTATTCTATACAGTAACAAAGTAAGAACATGGACAAGAATGAGGTTCTGTGCTGTATACTTCTTTGCTGCATTGCTGTGTAAAAAAAGGGAAAAAAAAAGAAAAAAATGGATGTATTTATAAATCATCCATCTGTCTGACCACCCACTCATTCTTATCCCCATCTTCCCTTCTAAACTATTTAACATAGTGAGGATCACTGGGGAAGCAAGCAGTCCAGTACACTGTCTGTATTACTGGTGCCACTGCACCCATTTGTTGGTCAGTCTCCTGATCATTGTACATTTGCTCATGAACAAACCTGCAAGATGCTTAAACCCTTCCACATGAGCCCCCCCCCCTTACTTGATGATGCAGCAATCCATTTTCCTGAAGAAAAGCTTTACCTCTGTGAGACACTTATGAATAAATTAGAGATGAGAGTCAAGAAGATGAAATCATATGCATATAACACATATCCAACCTTTACACACATTTCAGGATACTGTGCAAAGTTCAGCTTCACTTTAATATTCTTTTCCTGAAAAATATGAAGAGGAGTGGAGGTAGGATACTCCCTGAATGGAGCCATATGGCACTATGGACCCATACCTCTCAACTTGCAGGTATTGAAAATAGGAACTAAGGACCTTGAAAAATCGGAACACCAAATTAAAAATTCAGACATCTAATTAATATAAAATATGAATAGCAAATAGCAAGTTCATAGGTTCATAGGTGTGTACTAGGCTAATGGCCCTGGAGCCTTTATAAGACTAGCCCATAGCATTACCCTGGCATCTTGCCACTGGAGCTTAGTTCCCAGTGCCTCTGTCAAGTAGAGCAACTGGAGTGATCCCTGGGGTGAATTTTCTATTTCCCATCCACTCATCAAGATTTCTCTTGAAGAGGGCCAGTGAGGTGCTCTGTTCAACATATATGGGAAGTCTATTCCATAGCATGGGCAGTTTCTGGTTAATGAACTTGTCCCTCCAGCATGATCTGTTGATTGTGGTAATGAGGCTGAGGTCTCTGGAACATGTAGTGCGGAGGGATTGGGCTTTCTTTAGATGTAGCATTTCTAACAGAGCTGGGTCAGACATGGCTTTGTAAGTCAAGCAGAGATTGTCTCTAAGTGGGAGATATGAGACAGAGAATAGTTGGAGGTTTTTGAGTCTGGCCATATAGGACAAGTGTTTAAGGCCTAGGATCCTCTTTGTGAGGTACTTTTGCAGCCTCTTCAGTTGTTGCAGGTTTCTAGTGAGGTACATGCCAAATGGGGCATTGTACTTGATGATTGGCCTAATGAGGGAAGAGTAGAGGGAGACAATGACCTCTTTCTTCCTGGATGTAAAATCCTTAGTAATGAGATGTGCCATAAAGAAGGACTTTCTGACCACAGTGGCAATGTGGTGGTCAAAGAGAGGTTGCTGTCAACCTGTGTTCCCAGATGTCCTATAATGCCTTCTGTGTTCAGTGGACTACCATCGATGTGGTGATTCATGGGAACTGTTTTTTCCCCAAAGGGGATGATGGCACATTTTTTGGCATTAAGCTTAAGGCCATGGTTCTGACACCAGTCGTTGGTCTCAGTGAGGCCTTTCTGTAGGATGTCGACATCACTTGTGGAGTTACTAATGGCTCCCAACTTGCAATCGTCTGCGAACTTTGTCAGCCAGTGTCCCTTCATATTGGCCTGGACTTCAGAGAAATAGATACCAAACAGGAGATGACCCCCAACCAAACCCTTTGGGACTCCACTCATGACTGGCCGGCGGTCTGACTTGGACTCAGCTACTTTCACAATGTGGGTTCCAACTGTGAACCAGTTTGAAACCCACCGAGTGATACAGGGTTGATGCCTAGCTTAGTGGGTTTTTCTATGATTCCTGAGTGGGGAATGGTATCAAAGGTTTTGACCAGATCAAGGTAGGCTGTATGAACCACCTTACCTTCATCCACAGCTCTGGTAACTGACTCAGAGAAGTCGACCAAGTTGAGCAGGCATGATCTACCCTTCACAAAACCAAACTGTGTGGGATCCAGAGTTTGGAGATTCTCTATATCCTTGTTTATTAGGTCCATGATGATGCATTCCATAGCTTTGCATACCAGACTCATCAGGCTAATGAGGTGATAGTTCCCAGGGTCTGTAGTCACTCCTCCTTTGTGGAGAGGGATGATTGTAGCAGTGCACCATTTGGTAGGGACAAAGCCTGAGGTGAGGCTGTGATGGAAGAGGGCACAAAGGTGAGGTTCCAGTTCACTCTGTAGTTCTTGTAGAACACACCCAGGGATATTGTCAGGTCTCATAGAAGCTGTATTCTTGGCTTTGAACAGTGCTGTTTTAACCTTTGCAGCAGTAATACTGGGTGCCTGGCAATCCACTTGTATTGTGGTTGGTCCTTTGGGGGGGTTGGGAATGGTAAAGTTGGCACTGAATCTGTCAGCCAGTATATTGGCAATATCTGTTGGCTTGGTATAGGAGGTAACATTGTGCAGTAGCTCAGAGCAAATCTGGGTATTGCCATGGAGATTATTTGCATAACTATAGAAGGCCTTGTCATTATCTTTACTATCTGCTGCAATTCTGTTTTCATAGTTAGTTTTAGAGGATTTGATGAGGGATCTCAACTTTTTGTTGAGGCTGGTAAGGGAGTTTTTCCAGTCTTGGGACTTCACCTTATTTTGCATCAGTTTCCTCCTTTTGTTGTAGAGTTTGTTTATAGCAGGGGACCACCAGATTGGCTTCTTTTTTGTGGAGGATAGTGTCTTGGTTCTACTGGGTATGGCAAGATCCATGCATTTGTGTATGTGTTTGTACAGTGCATTGGTGTATGATTTGGCAGTCATGCAACTATTCTCCATTTGCTGGGTGCTGTGCAGTTAGCCACCTCCGTTTTTAGGAGCCCAAAGTTAGCTTTGGAGATGTTTTTCATGATGGTTACCTTTGCAGGGTTGGGGGGAATGTGGATTTCCAAGGTGATTAGTTTGTGATAAGATCTAACCAGGGAGGAGATGATTATTATTGTAGAGCAATGATCGCCCATGTTAGTAATGACCAGGTCAAGGATGTTGCTACCTCTAGTGGTAACTCTTCCTGCTTCCAGTGGGAATGTGGGAAACTACTCAAAAACAGAGAGAGAGAGAGAGAGAGAGACACAAATTATCAAAATATAAGAACATTTTCAAAGAGACAGTATAAAATATTTACACTTTAACTGTGTTGTAAAATTCTACCACATAAGGTCATTTATTTTTGCTTCAGAGCAAGGGAGTTATAAGATCTGAGTCTTCCTTCTTTCTTTAAATTAGTGTTGCCACTAGTAAGTTATGTCATGTAGTACATTTTTCTGTGGACTAGACAGCTTCCAAAATCAAATTTGATTACGAGGATTTGGAATATTGTGTGAAGAGGTAAATTAAACCTGAAAATAGGGAAATAGCTCCAAAACTAAGAACATCCTAAATTAATGAAAGACTTACAAAAGTCATATCCACCTGGAAGAGCAAAACCAAAAATAAAGAAATCCATTGATGTGAATTAGAGGGTCCTGGAAATGAGACCATGAATCCACCAACTACATACAACAAACCGAATGAGTATACCACTAAATCAAAAAAAAAAAAAAAAAAGAAGTTAAGTACTTTCATCCAATTGCTTGTTCAGTTCAGGCCTTTGTAGAATATGAATGGTCAAAGCATGTGTTCAAGGAGATTGAGTATGTGAAAACCTGTATGTATTGAGTTGAACTTTGTACTACGAACTATTAAGTAAACTGTGAATAGTGGAAAAGTACTGAAAAACAAGAGCCTGTCTGATAGCAGGAAATGTGCCTTATATGGAAGTGTATCCAATTTTCTTTCTCTGCCTAGAGATGTAGTAATGTGAACTGCTTCAAGCCTATGGGTAAACCACTGATTAGTTAATTGTCTCTTGTACTATTTTAATTGGTCTAGTTTATATGTTTGTACTGTCAGCAATATCACCAGCATATAAGCTTATGCATTCCTTTGTTCGAAGAGTCTCCCTGGTACTTTCTAGTAGGCTCCCACACGTCTGTAATAAATACCACTGAAAGAGAGGAAGACGTGTCTTGTCTTCATTTAAGGTAAAATGTAAACACAAAACCTTCATAAGAACTACTTGGTGCTTTATTTAAGCACATCTTTTATAAACTTTGCCAGGTACCTGTTGTAAATGCATTATAAATAATCATTAACATTTACATTTAAGATATTCAAATTATTTTAAACAAGTCCAGGGATAGAAAAACAATTCAAAAAAATAACTAAATTAAAATAAACAAGAAATAACATGTTACTATCTGTTTGTAAGCTTCTGAGAGGTACCAAAGTCTGCTCTTCAAATTTTCCCTTAGATGTGCTTGTTCTCTCCTCTCCTGCACTTTTACTAGCTTATTAGTCTAGCACTTTACCATACCAGACTTCTTGTAGCAATTATTGTAGCACACAAAAGTGCTACCAGCACTAAAGATTCTACAAGGAAACAGCTCCAGTACTTATTATTATTATTAATGTCCACCCCTGCAGGCATGTCTAAAGGTCAGTTTCTTGTGCTTTCTCCTGTTAACCTCATGAACCTGGGCATCCTGAATCAATGTAGCAACTTTCTCATATACACCAACAACCCTCTCCTCTTACCTCCCAACACTCAAACTTGTGAGAGATCAACTTATATATCCAAATTGGAAACCACGCACTCTCCAGCCAATAACAGAATAGTTGGTCAAAAGGAGAAGGTCAACACTTCCACCACACCACATGGAACACATAGCCCTCCAGAACACACACCAGCACTGCCTTCACATAAAAACACCAACCACACACCCATCTTCACAGAAGCTTTCAATAAAAATTTACCCAAACAGCAGAGACCTCCAAGGCAGAAACGCACTCGACCACCACAACACAACACTAATCACGAGACACATAACTCTGCTAAACATTGTGCCACTCAACCAAAGCCCCTTAGGCAAATCAGCATGCCCAGCACACTAGTCATAGGTGACTTGATAGTGAGGCACACTGATGTCCCACTCACTAGGTTGAATAAGGAGAAAGTAATAGTCAGCTCCTGTTAGATCCCAGGATCCGCCACATAATGCACACACTCAGGTCCCTCAACAACAGGTACAAATATGACTCTGTCATTGTACATGTGGGTGTGAATGACCTGAGACATACCTCCCTGGACTACATGAAAAGAGACATGGAGGAGCTCTCGGATTATGTAGCCCAGGTGGGTACGACCCTAGCCCTGAGCAGCATCCTACCATTGCCCAGAATGATACCACAGTACAAGCAGAAAATCATTGATTTCAACAAATGGCTAAGTTTCTGGTGTCATTCTAAGGGGATCCAGTATCTGTCTACCTGGGATGACATAATTGACAGACCTCAATGCTTTGCCAGAGATGGGCTTCATCTGTCACCACTGGGCTTCCGGATACTGGCCAAGGCTCTTGCCACCCATATAGTGCCTTTCTTAGGTGGTGTTCCAAAAACCAAATTACCACCGTAACAGCTACAAACAAATGCAGTCTGAAGGTCATGCTGCTCAATGGTAGAAGTCTAAATTTCAAAATGCACTCACTTGAAGCACTCCATAAAATGGAGAGCATCGGCATTTGTGCTATAACAGAGACCTGGTTCAAAGCAGCAGAAAGCACCCCTGCACTACCAGGCTATAACTCATTCCACATCTTTCGGCCCAAGAACTTGAGCCGAAGCGCCAAAGGTGATGGTGTTTCCATATTCATAAAGGATTCACATACATCCAGACTGGTAGCCCAACATAATGAATCAGAGATACTTCAGGTGCAGCTAACATTGGGTAAGACAATGATTCAGGTCATAGCCTGTTATAGGTCCCCAACCATGTCCCAAGACACTCACTCCATGTTCCTAAGCACCCTGGAGAATATTAGGGTTCAACCTAACACAGTTATACGGGAGACTTCAACTACCCCTCCATTAACAGGGAAAACTACTCATGTACCAATAGACTTTCCCAACGTTTCCTGGAATTCATTAATTCCAATGCCCTGGACCAGCTCATTCTTACCCCCACTAGAGGTAGCAACATCCTTGACCTGGTCATTGCTAACATGGGTGAACGTTGCTCTACACCAGTAGTGAAGTCTTCCGTGGTTAGATCTTTTTTTTTTTTTTTTTTTTTAAAACAAGTTTATTGTTTTAACATATAAGAGAAATATCATAACAATTTTATACAAATAATTAAAAATAGGTATTATTATAATATTCAACAAAACAACTAAAGTATTTACAAAGACATCCACTACAATCAGATCAATTAATTAAACTAAAATACTGTGCTATTGAAATTAGAATTTTTTTAACAAATTTTGTAAATTATCCCATACAATAAAATGTGATGTTTTTCTAGTTGTTCTCATTCTAATTGTGCTTATTTCCATATGACACATTATATTCATAACATTTTTAAATTCATTGAACGAAGGAGGTGTATCTGAAATCCAATTTCTAGTTATTATTTTCCTAGCCACTGCTAGGATAGACCATAACAAGGGAAGCTTAATCTTTTTAACACATTGAGGTACCGGTGTGTTGAATAATATAAGAGACTTAGAAATAATGAAATTATCTGTAAAAAGAGCCTGCAAAAATTCATTAATTGACTTCCAGTATTCTTTCAACTTCATACAGTCATAAAACATATGAGCCCAGTCAGCATTAATTTCTACATTACATCTCTTACATAGATTATCTTTATTATTAATTTTATTCATCATCAAAGGTGTATAAAAGGATCTATGTAAATATTTCCATGTATAAAGTCTCCAGACAATGGAAGATGTAGTTCTATAAGCAGATTCCAATATATATTGTTTATCTTGTTGAGTTGGTGGGTCCCCATTAATAGAGGTGAAATAATTCCAGTATGAATCTACATTGTAAAAAGTTTATTGTCTGATAATTTTATGTATATATGAAAGTTTACCTTTATCAGAAACTTTATGCTGTAAATTTATTATCAAGTAATCAATCAGTTTTGGAATAGATTCTTTAACTGTTATAGACATTAGATCTATTCTATCAATGAGATGTTGTCTAAAGATCTGAACCTCTAACCAGCAAGTTTCTCTTAGATCAAATTCTTGTTTTAAGAAATCTAGATTTTTAACTTTATTATCAGATATCAGCTGATACCAGTACTTTAGATTATTATCTATAGCTAAATGAGCTCCTTCAGAAGTAGATGACATAAACATACCCTGAGTATAAATTATAGGGAATACAATAAAATTCCATTAGGGTGCATGAATATAAAGTTACGATAACTAATAATAATATTTAATGGGTAACAGACCATATGTTTAGGTGTAATAGGTGAAGTACAAAATTCCTTTAGCAACCACAACATGGAGTTATTTATAATCATATTTTTATGTGTTAAGGAGATTTTCATGAAGTGCATACTAATTAGCTCCCAATAATCTTTCCATTTTGTGACATATGACCGATCTATTAATAAAGTAATAACTTTTATAATAGAAGAGATAATATATAAATTAAAGTCTGGAAAAGAAATACCCCCTTGAGACCAGCTATTAGTATGTTTCTTTAATGCAATCCTAGGTCTATTAGGTGCCCATAAGAAATTTAACATTAGTGTATTCAGTTTCTTGATAGTTATTTTTGTAGGTGAAAGTATTATTGATTGTATTAAGTATAAAATCTTGGGGAATATTATCATTTTAATAATTGTAAGTCTCTCCTCCATAGTAAAAACATATTATTCCAGGTATTAAAAGATTTTGTATATTAAGAAAACAGGTATTATAGTTATTATATATAATAGATTTAATATCTTTAGATAGTATTATACCTAAATAAGTTATCTGACCTGAGTTGGGTACATATTTAGTAAAATCACTAATGAGAGTATTTTTCGTGTATATATAGGTAGTATTTTAGTTTTTCTTCATTGAATATTAAACCAGAAATACTTTTAAAATTCATCATTTTATCAAATAAAGACTGCATAGAAGAATTAGATCCTGCTGATGTAATTAGAACATCATCTGCAAAAGTTGAATTTTTGATGTTGTATTTTCTTCTATTTCAAAACCCTCTATGTCAGTACTGTTTCTAATCAAATTAGCCCAAGGCTCCATTACTAAAGTGAATAATAGTGGAGAAAGTGGACATCCTTGCTTTGTACCTTTAAGAATGGGTATTTTTGTGAAACATATGTTCCTACCTTAATATAAGCCAGCGTTCCTTTGTATAAATGCTCAATTAAATTTACAAATGCATCAGAGACATTTGTGCACTTCAGTAAGGTAAACAGATAGTCCCAACTTACTGAATCAAATGCTGAACCTATATCAAGACTAATAAGTGTTAAATCTTTCTTTTCCTATTTGCAAAATCAATTAATGTTAAAGTTCTTCTTATATTATCAAAAGTATTTCTATTTACAATGAAGCCCGTCTGATCTATGTCTATAATGCCGGGGATAATTGTCTTCAATCTATCAGCAAAAATACTCATAAACATTTTATAATCAACATTAAGTAATGAGATGGGTCGATATGAAGAACATCTAGTTGGATCTTTATTAGGTTTTAAAATTGGTGAAATAAATGTATATTGCCAAGATGGGGGGGTTATTAACTCAGTTTGGGCCAGAATAAAAACCTTATGTATTAATGAATATGTAGTTTTAGAAAGGATTTTATATATCTCTAGTATAATACCATCATTACCCGGTGCTTTGGTTGATTTAAGCTTATTTATTTGTGTAATAACTTCTGTATATGAAATAATCTTGTCCAATAGCTTAATCTGTTGTTTATTAAGCTTTTTATTCATGTTTGTGGTTATAAACTCCGTTATTTTATCTTTAGGTTCCATGTTAATGTTGTTATGGTTAATCTTGTGAAAGTGATTTCTAAATTCATCCAGTATTTCTGGTATACTAGAAACATTCTTCTTTTTCCTTAGAGAAAAGATTTCTTTGATATGGTTTTGTTTATTCAATCTTTTTGTTTTATTTTTAAGTCTATGTAAGTATTTGGGGCTTATTGAATAAGACAAAAACTTGTATTTCTCTAAAGTTATTTTAACTTTATGAGTTAAAATTTCTTTGTATTTCTCATTAAGTTTGTTTATTTCTTCAATAACTTTCTTGTCCATAATATTTTCTTTATTATTATGTTTACAAGAGTCTAGTTTACTTTGAATATCTAACAATTCCTTATCCCAAGATTTCCTTTTGTTATTATACCATCTGATACTTTGTCCATATAGATATGATTTTAAGGCATCCCAAACATAGACAATGGAGACTTCAGGAGTATTATTTATGTCTAGAAAATGTTGTACTTCTGAAAGTATATATTCTGTATAGTCTTTTAACTGAGTTAAGTATGCTGGTATCCTTTTGATCTGAACATTATGAGTATTTTTTATCATGAATTTAAAAACAATTGAGTTATGATCAGATATAGGACATGAAATGATTTTGGAATTAATTAAATCTGTTACCATCTGGTTAGAAATAAAGACCCTATCTATTTTTGAATAAGTTTTGTATCTGTTAGAAAAAAATGTGTATGGTAATGATTTTGACTCTATCTGATTATTAATATCATTCAAATGATAAGAATTAGCAAAATCATTTAAATGTTTTGCATTAGATGTAATTCTTCTTTTCTTTATAGTGGTAGTATCACTTTCATGTAGTATACAATTAAAATCACCAGCTAAAATAATATCCCCTATAGAGAATGATATGATCTTATCAATATGATGTTTCACTGTATTAATACCAATTCCAGGTATCCAGTATACATTAATTAAAGTGTAAGTCTTCCCATTAATTTGTATTGTAACCATACAAAACATTCCTTTGTCATCCTGATAAGACTTAATGGTTTTAGGAATGGGCATACTTTTATTCCATAAAATAGCCACTCCTCTTTTTTTCTTTTTTTTTTTTTAAAACAAATTTATTGTTTTAACATATAAGAGAAATATCATAACAATTTTATACAAATAATTAAAAATAGGTATTATTATAATATTCAACAAAACAACTAAAGTATTTACAAAGACATCCACTACAATCAGATCAATTAATTAAACTAAAATACTGTGCTATTGAAATTAGAATTTTTTTAACAAATTTTGTAAATTATCCCATACAATAAAATGTGATGTTTTTCTAGTTGTTCTCATTCTAATTGTGCTTATTTCCATATGACACATTATATTCATAACATTTTTAAATTCATTGAACGAAGGAGGTGTATCTGAAATCCAATTTCTAGTTATTATTTTCCTAGCCACTGCTAGGATAGACCATAACAAGGGAAGCTTAATCTTTTAACACATTGAGGTACCGTGTGTTGAATAATATAAGAGACTTAGAAATAATGAAATTATCTGTAAAAGAGCCTGCAAAAATTCATTAATTGACTTCCAGTATTCTTTCAACTTCATACAGTCATAAAACATATGAGCCCAGTCAGCATTAATTTCTACATTACATCTCTTACATAGATTATCTTTATTATTAATTTTATTCATCATCAAAGGTGTATAAAAGGATCTATGTAAAAATTTCCATGTATAAAGTCTCCAGACAATGGAAGATGTAGTTCTATAAGCAGATTCCAATATATATTGTTTATCTTGTTGAGTTGGTGGGTCCCCATTAATAGAGGTGAAATAATTCCAGTATGAATCTACATTGTAAAAAGTTTCTTGTCTGATAATTTTATGTATATATGAAAGTTTACCTTTATCAGAAACTTTATGCTGTAAATTTATTATCAAGTAATCAATCAGTTTTGGAATAGATTCTTTAACTGTTATAGACATTAGATCTATTCTATCAATGAGATGTTGTCTAAAGATCTGAACCTCTAACCAGCAAGTTTCTCTTAGATCAAATTCTTGTTTTAAGAAATCTAGATTTTTAACTTTATTATCAGATATCAGCTGATACCAGTACTTTAGATTATTATCTATAGCTAAATGAGCTCCTTCAGAAGTAGATGACATAAACATACCCTGAGTATAAATTATAGGGAATACAATAAAATTCCATTCCCTATACTTAGGGTGCATGAATATAAAGTTAAGATAACTAATAATAATATTTAATGGGTAACAGACCATATGTTTAGGTGTAATAGGTGAAGTACAAAATTCCTTTAGCAACCACAACATGGAGTTATTTATAATCATATTTTTATGTGTTAAGGAGATTTTCATGAAGTGCATACTAATTAGCTCCCAATAATCTTTCCATTTTGACATATGACCGATCTATTAATAAAGTAATAACTTTTATAATAGAAGAGATAATATATAAATTAAAGTCTGGAAAAGAAATACCCCCTTGAGACCAGCTATTAGTATGTTTCTTTAATGCAATCCTAGGTCTATTAGGTGCCCTTAGGAAATTTAACATTAGTGTATTCAGTTTCTTGATAGTTATTTTTGTAGGTGAAAGTATTATTGATTGTATTAAGTATAAAATCTTGGGGAATATTATCATTTTAATAATTGTAAGTCTCTCCTCCATAGTAAAAACATATTATTCCAGGTATTAAAAAGATTTTGTATATTAAGAAAACAGGTATTATAGTTATTATATATAATAGATTTAATATCTTTAGATAGTATTATACCTAAATAAGTTATCTGACCTGAGTTGGGTACATATTTAGTAAAATCACTAATGAGAGTATTTTTTCGTGTATATATAGGTAGTATTTTAGTTTTTTCTTCATTGAATATTAAACCAGAAATACTTTTAAAATTCATCATTTTATCAAATAAAGACCGCATAGAAGAATTAGATCCTGCTGATGCAATTAGAACATCATCTGCAAAAGTTGAATTTTTGATGTTGTATTTTCTTCTATTTCAAAACCCTCTATGTCAGTACTGTTTCTAATCAAATTAGCCCAAGGCTCCATTACTAAAGTGAATAATAGTGGAGAAAGTGGACATCCTTGCTTTGTACCTTTAAGAATGGGTATTTTTTGTGAAACATATGTTCCTACCTTAATATAAGCCAGCGTTCCTTTGTATAAATGCTCAATTAAATTTACAAATGCATCAGAGACATTTGTGCACTTCAGTAAGGTAAACAGATAGTCCCAACTTACTGAATCAAATGCTGAACCTATATCAAGACTAATAAGTGTTAAATCTTTCTTTTCCTATTTGCAAAATCAATTAATGTTAAAGTTCTTCTTATATTATCAAAAGTATTTCTATTTACAATGAAGCCCGTCTGATCTATGTCTATAATGCCGGGGATAATTGTCTTCAATCTATCAGCAAAAATACTCATAAACATTTTATAATCAACATTAAGTAATGAGATGGGTCGATATGAAGAACATCTAGTTGGATCTTTATTAGGTTTTAAAATTGGTGAAATAAATGTATATTGCCAAGATGGGGGTTATTAACTCAGTTTGGGCCAGAATAAAACCTTATGTATTAATGAATATGTAGTTTTAGAAAGGATTTTATATATCTCTGGTATAATACCATCATTACCCGGTGCTTTGTTTGATTTAAGCTTATTTATTTGTGTAATAACTTCTGTATATGAAATACTCTTGTCCAATAGTTTAATCTGTTGTTTATTAAGCTTTTATTCATGTTTGTGGTTATAAACTCCTTTATTTTATCTTTAGGTTCCATGTTAATGTTGTTATGGTTAATCTTGTGAAAGTGATTTCTAAATTCATCCAGTATTTCTGGTATACTAGAAACATTCTTCTTTTCCTTAGAGAAAAGATTTCCTTGATATGGTTTTGTTTATTCAATCTTTTGTTTTATTTTTAAGTCTATGTAAGTATTTGGGGCTTATTGAATAAGACAAAAACTTGTATTTCTCTAAAGTTATTTTAACTTTATGAGTTAAAATTTCTTTGTATTTCTCATTTAGTTTGTTTATTTCTTCAATAACTTTCTTGTCCATAATATTTTCTTTATTATTATGTTTATAAGAGTCTAGTTTACTTTGAATATCTAACAATTCCTTATCCCAAGATTTCCTTTTGTTATTATACCATCTGATACTTTGTCCATATAGATATGATTTTAAGGCATCCCAAACATAGACAATGGAGACTTCAGGAGTATTATTTATGTCTAGAAAATGTTGTACTTCTGAAAGTATATATTCTTTATAGTCTTTTAGCTGAGTTAAGTATGCTGGTATCCTTTTGATCTGAACATTATGAGTATTTTTTATCATGAATTCAAAAACAATTGAGTTATGATCAGATATAGGACATGAAATGATTTTGGAATTAATTAAATCTGTTACCATCTGGTTAGAAATAAAGACCCTATCTATTTTTCAATAAGTTTTGTATCTGTTAGAAAAAACGTGTATGGTAATGATTTTGACTCTATCTGATTATTAATATCATTCAAATGATAAGAATTAGCAAAATCATTTAAATGTTTTGCATTAGATGTAATTCTTCTTTTCTTTATAGTGGTAGTATCACTTTCATGTAGTATACAATTAAAATCACCAGCTAAAATAATATCCCTATAGAGAATGATATGATCTTATCAATATGATGTTTCACTGTATTAATACCAATTCCAGGTATCCAGTATACATTAATTAAAGTGTAAGTCTTCCCATTAATTTGTATTGTAACCATACAAAACATTCCTTTGTCATCCTGATAAGACTTAATGGTTTTAGGAATGGGCATACTTTTATTCCATAAAATAGCCACTCCTCTTTTTCTGAGTGTGCTCTGAACTAACCAATACTGCATACTTACTAGAGGCTAGTTTATCAATATCTTTTTTTCAAGAGATGGGTTTCTTGCAGGAAGACTAGATTGGCCTTGTGTAGATTAATGTATCTTATTAGGCTTGCCCTTTTACACGGATTATTCAATCCATTAATGTTTAAAGAAATTCCTTTTAAAGATGTCATTTGGCATTTTTAAACCTCAAGAATCTTATGATCGAAATAACAAATAACAAGATAAATAATGTTACATCTCCTCTTTTAGGTGTACCTTTAAATATAGCTGTATTTATTAAATCTCTTATGGGATTTTGTATAGGATTCAATTTTGTTTGTAGTGACAATGAGTGTACAAAATATATTGTGGATGTCAAAACTATATACATATAACAATGAACAAGTGAAAATAATGTAAGGATAAAACCTTGCATCCCGCCTGGAGTAGAAAACTCCAACTTAGAGCAGTATTTACTACTCAAGTTAACCCCCTACCCTAAGCAGCAGTACCTCAGCTACCACCTTATCAATTTAATACTAGTTATATTTAACTGAGGTTAACAGTTTTCAATTCAATTATCTATCAAGAAAAAACTACACATTTGGTAAAACAGCATCATATAAACTAAAATAAACTTTTTTTTTTTTAAACTGTTCATACTATTATATAGATCTATGTAATATATAACACTTGAATTCTAATAGCATTCAAATAATCTTAATGTTAGAAATCAAGAGGAGAGAAAATTATGTTCTAACATTCATTTAAATCAAAAACTTTGGCTAATATGATTCAGACATCACATGTATTAAGATGCATCTATTTTCTGTCATGTGAATTCTATCAACAGCTTCCAAAAAAATCTTGAATTGTTTGTATATGAGCATTTAATTAAACTCATTATTGTCAATAGAGTAAAATATTGTATTCATAAAAATTATTATAAATCATATTGCACAGTTATGCAGATTCTCAGAAACACCTGCGTTATTACCTAAAAAAAAAAAAAAAAGCCATCACACACATAAACACAGACACACACACATACATATACACACACACATATACACACACACACACACACACACACACACATACATATACACATACACATATATACATAGATACACACACACACACACACACACACACACACACACACATATATATATATATATATATATATATATATCTGATCTCACTGAGTTGTGTGTTAGTAGAGCACTATCCTACTTGCTGTCCCTAGAATAAATCTGTCTGCTTTATACAAAATAATGCACAGCAAACACATATTAGTAACCAGATTTTACAATCATGCTAACCTACTGCTTTAAAATATATCACATGACATTTCTTCCAGAATAGAGTTATAAGATTATTTATGCTTGCCAATCAGATGAATTAAATGAGTTATAGTAAAGTATATGTTTGGGACACAAGTTTTTAACACAGATTATTATGCTACTGTTAAGTAGATTTTCAAAAACATTTAAATAAATGTTTCATTTTCTATGCCTTCTAAAATAAGATATTTACTTGCTACAAGAAACTACATCATCCAAACTCATCATAACTGACATATTTTATGAATAGAGTATTTTTCCTGAATCTGTGGTGTGTCAGTGTGATAACCTTGTCAATGTTTATACTAACTGCTTTCAGTTTCTCTGTGAAAATTCTGTGAGTGAAGCTTCTGAGGAAACTCATGGACACTATGCATGAGACAGTCCGCATCCCAGATTGTCTCCCTTAACATTTTGGCGGGAAACTTATTAAAACGTGTGGCAAACATTCATTTTGTCAATAGAGTAAACTATTGTATTCATAGAAATTATTATAAATCATATTGGATAGTTATGCTGATTCTCAGATCAATGAATTAAACTAAAATACTGTGCTATTGAAATTAGAATTTTTTTAACAAATTTTGTAAATTATCCCATACAATAAAATGTGATGTTTTTCTAGTTGTTCTCATTCTAATTGTGCTTATTTCCATATGACACATTATATTCATAACATTTTTAAATTCATTGAACGAAGGAGGTGTATCTGAAATCCAATTTCTAGTTATTATTTTCCTAGCCACTGCTAGGATAGACCATAACAAGGGAAGCTTAATCTTTTTAACACATTGAGGTACCGGTGTGTTGAATAATATAAGAGACTTAGAAATAATGAAATTATCTGTAAAAAGAGCCTGCAAAAATTCATTAATTGACTTCCAGTATTCTTTCAACTTCATACAGTCATAAAACATATGAGCCCAGTCAGCATTAATTTCTACATTACATCTCTTACATAGATTATCTTTATTATTAATTTTATTCATCATCAAAGGTGTATAAAAGGATCTATGTAAAAATTTCCATGTATAAAGTCTCCAGACAATGGAAGATGTAGTTCTATAAACAGATTCCAATATATATTGTTTATCTTGTTGAGTTGGTGGGTCCCCATTAATAGAGGTGAAATAATTCCAGTATGAATCTACATTGTAAAAAGTTTCTTGTCTGATAATTTTATGTATATATGAAAGTTTACCTTTATCAGAAACTTTATGCTGTAAATTTATTATCAAGTAATCAATCAGTTTTGGAATAGATTCTTTAAATGTTATAGACATTAGATCTATTCTATCAATGAGATGTTGTCTAAAGATCTGAACCTCTAACCAGCAAGTTTCTCTTAGATCAAATTCTTGTTTTAAGAAATCTAGATTTTTAACTTTATTATCAGATATCAGCTGATACCAGTACTTTAGATTATTATCTATAGCTAAATGAGCTCCTTCAGAAGTAGATGACATAAACATACCCTGAGTATAAATTATAGGGAATACAATAAAATTCCATTCCCTATACTTAGGGTGCATGAATATAAAGTTACGATAACTAATAATAATATTTAATGGGTAACAGACCATATGTTTAGGTGTAATAGGTGAAGTACAAAATTCCTTTAGCAACCACAACATGGAGTTATTTATAATCATAGTTTTATGTGTTAAGGAGATTTTCATGAAGTGCATACTAATTAGCTCCCAATAATCTTTCCATTTTGCGACATATGACCGATCTATTAATAAAGTAATAACTTTTATAATAGAAGAGATAATATATAAATTAAAGTCTGGAAAAGAAATACCCCCTTGAGACCAGCTATTAGTATGTTTCTTTAATGCAATCCTAGGTCTATTAGGTGCCCATAAGAAATTTAACATTAGTGTATTCAGTTTCTTGATAGTTATTTTTGTAGGTGAAAGTATTATTGATTGTATTAAGTATAAAATCTTGGGGAATATTATCATTTTAATAATTGTAAGTCTCTCCTCCATAGCAAAAACATATTATTCCAGGTATTAAAAAGATTTTGTATATTAAGAAAACAGGTATTATAGTTATTATATATAATAGATTTAATATCTTTAGATAGTATTATACCTAAGTAAGTTATCTGACCTGAGTTGGGTACATATTTAGTAAAATCACTAATGAGAGTATTTTTTCGTGTATATATAGGTAGTATTTTAGTTTTTTCTTCATTGAATATTAAACCAGAAATACTTTTAAAATTCATCATTTTATCAAATAAAGACTGCATAGAAGAATTAGATCCTGCTGATGTAATTAGAACATCATCTGCAAAAGTTGAATTTTGATGTTGTATTTTCTTCTATTTCAAAACCCTCTATGTCAGTACTGTTTCTAATCAAATTAGCCCAAGGCTCCATTACTAAAGTGAATAATAGTGGAGAAAGTGGACATCCTTGCTTTGTACCTTTAAGAATGGGTATTTTTTGTGAAACATATGTTCCTACCTTAATATAAGCCAGCGTTCCTTTGTATAAATGCTCAATTAAATTTACAAATGCATCAGAGACATTTGTGCACTTCAGTAAGTTAAACAGATAGTCCCAACTTACTGAATCAAATGCTGAACCTATATCAAGACTAATAAGTGTTAAATCTTTCTTTTTCCTATTTGCAAAATCAATTAATGTTAAAGTTCTTCTTATATTATCAAAAGTATTTCTATTTACAATGAAGCCCGTCTGATCTATGTCTATAATGCCGGGGATAATTGTCTTCAATCTATCAGCAAAAATACTCATAAACATTTTATAATCAACATTAAGTAATGAGATGGGTCGATATGAAGAACATCTAGTTGGATCTTTATTAGGTTTTAAAATTGGTGAAATAAATGTATATTGCCAAGATGGGGGGGGGGTTATTAACTCAGTTTGGGCCAGAATAAAAACCTTATGTATTAATGAATATGTAGTTTTAGAAAGGATTTTATATATCTCTGGTATAATACCATCATTGCCCGGTGCTTTGTTTGATTTAAGCTTATTTATTTGTGTAATAACTTCTGTATATGAACTACTCTTGTCCAATAGTTTAATCTGTTGTTTATTAAGCTTTTTATTCATGTTTGTGGTTATAAACTCCTTTATTTTATCTTTAGGTTCCATGTTAATGTTGTTATGGTTAATCTTGTGAAAGTGATTTCTAAATTCATCCAGTATTTCTGGTATACTAGAAACATTCTTCTTTTTCCTTAGAGAAAAGATTTCTTTGATATGGTTTTGTTTATTCAATCTTTTGTTTTATTTTTAAGTCTATGTAAGTATTTGGGGCTTATTGAATAAGACAAAACTTGTATTTCTCTAAAGTTATTTTAACTTTATGAGTTAAAATTTCTTTGTATTTCTCATTTAGTTTGTTTATTTCTTCAATAACTTTCTTGTCCATAATATTTTCTTTATTATTATGTTTATAAGAGTCTAGTTTACTTTGAATATCTAACAATTCCTTATCCCAAGATTTCCTTTTGTTATTATACCATCTGATACTTTGTCCATATAGATATGATTTTAAGGCATCCCAAACATAGACAATGGAGACTTCAGGAGTATTATTTATGTCTAGAAAATGTTGTACTTCTGAAAGTATATATTCTTTATAGTCTTTTAGCTGAGTTAAGTATGCTGGTATCCTTTTGATCTGAACATTATGAGTATTTTTTATCATGAATTCAAAAACAATTGAGTTATGATCAGATATAGGACATGAAATGATTTTGGAATTAATTAAATCTGTTACCATCTGGTTAGAAATAAAGACCCTATCTATTTTTGAGTAAGTTTTGTATCTGTTAGAAAAAATGGTGTATGGTAATGATTTTGACTCTATCTGATTATTAATATCATTCAAATGATAAGAATTAGCAAAATCATTTAAATGTTTTGCATTAGATGTAATTCTTCTTTTCTTTATAGTGGTAGTATCACTTTCATGTAGTATACAATTAAAATCACCAGCTAAAATAATATCCCCTATAGAGAATGATATGATCTTATCAATATGATGTTTCACTGTATTAATACCAATTCCAGGTATCCAGTATACATTAATTAAAGTGTAAGTCTTCCCATTAATTTGTATTGTAACCATACAAAACATTCCTTTGTCATCCTGATAAGACTTAATGGTTTTAGGAATGGGCATACTTTTATTCCATAAAATAGCCACTCCTCTTTTTCTGAGTGTGCTCTGAACTAACCAATACTGCATACTTATTAGTGGCTAGTTTATCAATATCTTTTTCAAGAGATGGGTTTCTTGCAGGAAGACTAGATTGGCCTTGTGTAGATTAATGTATCTTATTAGGCTTGCCCTTTTACATGGATTATTCAATCCATTAATGTTTAAAGAAATTCCTTTTAAAGGTGTCATTTGGCATTTTAAAACTCAAGAATCTTATGATCGAAATAACAAATAACAAGATAAATAATGTTACATCTCCTCTTTTAGGTGTACCTTTAAATATAGCTGTATTTATTAAATCTCTTATGGGATTTTGTATAGGATTCAATTTTGTTTGTAGTGACAATGAGTGTACAAAATATATTGTGGATGTCAAAACTATATACATATAACAATGAACAAGTGAAAATAATGTAAGGATTAAACCTTGCATCCCGCCTGAGTTGAAAACTCCAACTTAGAGCAGTATTTACTACTCAAGTTAACCCCCTACCCTAAGCAGCAGTACCTCAGCTACCACCTTATCAATTTAATACTAGTTATATTTAACTGTGGTTAACAGTTTTCAATTCAATTATCTATCAAGACAAAACTACACATTTGGTAAAACAGCATCATATAAACTAAAATAAACTTTTTTTTTTTTTTTAAACTGTTCATACTATTATATAGATCTATGTAATATATAACACTTGAATTCTAATAGCATTCAAATAATCTTAATGTTAGAAATCAAGAGGAGAGAAAATTATGTTCTAACATTCATTGAAATCAAAAGCTTTGGCTAATATGATTCAGACATTACATGTATTAAGATGCATCTATTTTCTGTCATGTGAATTCTATCAACAGCTTCCAAAAAAATCTTGAATTGTTTGTATATGAGCATTTACTTAAACTCATTATTGTCAATAGAGTAAAATATTGTATTCATAAAAATTATTTTAAATCATATTGCATAGTTATGCAGATTCTCAGAAACACCTGCGTTATTACCTAAAAAAAAAAAAGCCATCACACACATAAACACAGACACACACACATACATATACACACACATATATACACACACACACACACACACACACACACACATACATATACACATACACATATATACATAGATACACACACACACACACACACACACACACACACACACATATATATATATATATATATATATGATCTCACTGAGTTGTGTGTTAGTAGAGCACTATCCTACTTGCTGTCCCTAGAATAAATCTGTCTGCTTTATACAAAATAATGCACAGCAAACACATATTAGTAACCAGATTTTACAATCATGCTAACCTACTGCTTTAAAATATATCACATGACATTTCTTCCAGAATAGAGTTATAAGATTATTTATGCTTGCCAATCAGATGAATTAAATGAGTTATAGTAAAGTATATGTTTGGGACACAAGTTTTTAACACAGATTATTATGCTACTGTTAAGTAGATTTTCAAAAACATTTAAATAAATGTTTCATTTTCTATGCCTTCTAAAATAAGATATTTACTTGCTACAAGAAACTCCATCATCCAAACTTATCATAACTGACATATTTTATGAATAGAGTATTTTTCCTGAATCTGTGGTGTGTCAGTGTGATAACCTTGTCAATGTTTATACTAACTGCTTTCAGTTTCTCTGTGAAAATTCTGTGAGTGAAGCTTCTGAGGAAACTCATGGACACTATGCATGAGACAGTCCACATCCCAGATTGTCTCCCTTAACATTTTGGCGGGAAACTTATTAAAACTTGTGGCAAACATTCATTTTGTCAATAGAGTAAAATATTGTATTCATAGAAATTATTATAAATCATATTGGATAGTTATGCAGATTCTCAGAAAAAAAGCCATCACACACACACACACACACACACACACACACACATACATACACACACACACACACACACACACACACACACACACACACACACACACACACATATATATATATATATCTGATCTCACTGAGTTGTGTGTTAGTAGAGCACTATCCTACTTGCTGTCCCTAGAATAAATCTGTCTGCTTTATACAAAATAATGCACAGCAAACACATATTGGTAACCAGATTTTACAATCATGCTAACCTACTGCTTTAAAATATATCACATGACATTTCTTCCAGAATAGAGTTATAAGATTATTTATGCTTGTCAATCAGATGAATTAAATGAGTTATAGTAAAGTATATGTTTGGAACACAAATTTTTAACACAGATTATTATGCTGCTGTTAAGTAGATTTTCAAAACATTTAAATAAATGTTTCATTTTTATGCCTTCTAAAATAAGACATTTACTTACTACAAGAAACTACATCATTTAAACTCATTATAACTGACATATTTTATGAACAGAGTATTTTTCCTGAATCTGTGGTGTGTTAGTGTGATAACCTTGTCAATGTTTATACTAACTGCTTTCAGTTTCTCTGTGAGAATTCTGTGATTTGAAGATTCTGAGGTAACTCAAGGACATTGTGCATAAGACAGCCCACATCCCAGATTGTCTCTCTTAACATTTTGGCGGGAAACTTATTAAAAACTAGTGACAAACATTCATTTAGTAGTGTAAATGCATCTAAACATGACAGAACCTCCGCAATGTATTCCACAGATCATCACAGCCTCTATGCATGTGAAATTAAACTCAAAATTACCAACAAGCAATAAAACTCAGCATTCTTCTCCCAACTCAATTTTCATACAAATCCTATTATTCACTGTGCCCACACAGTCTAAAGCATTTCTATATATTAATAAAGAAAAGAAAAAGAGAGTAGAAAATAAAAGGGAGTGAGGCAGAAATAAAAAAAATGTAAGAGAAAGCTGTAAGAAGTATATACAATGGAATGTTACTTACTGTTTATATTAATAGAGTTAAAAATAAAACATATTATTTACTCTTATTTAGTTCTGATTATTATTAGTTAAAGCATGACAGATTATTTACAAACAAGCATAAGCAGTATAATCAAGAAAGTATAATTAGAAATAGCATTTGAAGAACTTATAAACTTTTACAAGAAATAAATATGTTAGTATTCTATTAATGATATTTTCATTTCTGTTCTCTCCCTGCCCTCCCCCACCCTTTACCCACTACATAATCTAAATAGAATGTCATTGTTTAAACAAAGAAAATAAAAAAAGAAGAAGGAAAAAAAAAGGTAAAGATAAAAAATGTATCAAATTACTAACCTAACTATTTTCAGAAAGAAAAACAAATCGAGTCACAGCCTGCCATTAAATCCTCAGGCATTTTGACTGGTTATGAAACAAAACATTTCTTTGCACATAGAGAATAACTTTGATTAAATCTTTTCCAAAATATTTGTGGCTTTCTGGAAATGCAGGAACTATATTCAAAAAGATTAATAATGAACTAAAATGATGAGAGAGAAAAAACATATAACAAATCATTTGTTTTTAGTCTCTTCTTCTTCTCTGAAGTCTTCCAGGAAGCTTCAGTTGCCAATCTCTTTAATGAAGAACTAGCCCATTCCATTTCTTCTATTTTATCCAAAATCCTTTTTCTTTGACAAACAGTAAAGCAGAGTCTAAATCATCGAAGACCTTAGGACCATCAGGAAGGAAGATTTTAAGCTTGGCAGGAAACAGAAGGTATGTTTTAAACTGTGCTTTTTTAAGCTCCTTTATTAGTGGCAGAAAAACTTTTCTTTTAGCAATTACCATGGAAGAATAGTCATTGTCAAAACGCACAGTTGTCTCATTAAACTTAACAGGAGCTTTAGCCCAAGCAGATTTAAGAACCATCTCTTTATCAAAAGATGATAGAAATCTAACTGTAACTGATCTAGGATAGTTTTTGTTAGAGTTAGTATTAGCTATAGATCTATGTGCTCTTCGATACCAAAAGAGAATGCTTCTGGTAAATCTAAAGTTTTAGGGAGCCATGTTGTTAAAAAGAAGTAATATTGTTACCTTCAATATTTTCTGGCAGTCCAAAATCCTAATGTTATTGCCTAGATCTATTTTCCAGGTCATCCAGCTTTGTTTGTAAATGTGTATTTTGTTTCAGCAGAAACTCAATGTTGATTTCCTGTTCTTGTATTTTATTTTCCATGTCATTCACAGCTTCTTCTATGCCTGTCATCTGGATCTTCTGTTGTTGCAGGTCCATATGTAACAAGTCTATTTGTTTTGTAGTTTTTCTATGAAAGTGTCTATTTTAGTATCCATTTTATCCATCTTAGCAGTAAGTTGCTGGACTATAATTATCAGAGACTGAAGTTCTTTCTTGATGCTGTAGTCTTGAGAATTTGTCTTACTGGAACTCATTTCAGACTGATAAACTGACAGGAAAATTTCCAAAGTAATTTCTGACAGGAATATTATTAAGATTTCCTTTCTTTTTTAGATATAGTTCAAGAACTATATAAAACAAACATATTTAGAAAGAAAATTACTTCAAGAATTAATTTTTTAAGTAATTAATTCCTGTCAATGTAATGAAATTGGTGGAGCTGAAGAAATCTGCTGCTATCCTGTGTTCATCCTTGGCCACGCCCCCCTTCCGTGGTTAGATCTGACAACAAACTAATCACCTTGGAAATCCACCCCCCCCCCGCAAAGGTAACCACCATGAAAAACTTCTCAAAATATAATTTTGGGCTCCTAAGAACAGAGGTGCATAATTTACCGGCACCCATGCAAAGGGAGAAAAGTTGCATGACCTCCAAATCATACACCAATGTACTGTGCGAAGACAAACAAAAATGCATGTATCTCACCATAACCAAAAGAACCAAGACGTTCTCCTCCAAAAAAAGGAAGCCAATCTGGCAGTCCCCTGCCATAAACAAACTCTAAAACAGAAGGAAGAAACTGATGCAGAATAAGGTGAAGTCCCAGGAATGGAAAAACTCCCTTATCATCCATAACAAAAGTTGAGATCCCTCATCAAATCTTCTAAAGCTAGCTATGAAAATAGAATTGCAGCAGATAGTAAAGGCAACCACAAGGCCTTCTATAGTTATGTAAAGAACCTCCATGGCAATACCTAGATTTGTTATGAGCTACTGCACAATGGTACCTCCTATACCAAGCCAACAGATATTGCCAATATACTGGCCAACAGATTCAGTGCCAACTTTTCCCCACTCCCCCCCCCCAAAGGACCAATCACAATGCCAGTAGATTGCCAGGCACCCAGTATTACTGCAGCACAGGTTAAAACAACATTGTCCAAGGCCAGGAATACAGCTTCTATGGGACCTGACAATATCACTGGCTGTGTTCTACATGAACTACAGAATGAACGGGCACCTCACCTTTGTGCCCTGTTCAATCACAGCCTCACCTTAGGCTTTGTCCCTACCAAATGGAGCACTGCTATAATCATCCCTCTCTATAAAGGAGGAGCGACTACAGACCCTGGGAACTATCGCCTCATTTGCCTGACAAATCTGATATGCAAAGCTATGGAATACATCATCATGGACCTAATAAACAAGGATATAAGGAACCTCCAAACTCTGGATCTCACACAGTCTGGTTTTGTGAAGGGTAGATCATGCCAGCTCAACTTGGTCTACTTCTTTGAGTCAGTCACCAGAGCAGTGGATGAAGGCAAGGTGGTTCATACAGCCTACCTTGATCTGGCCAAGGCCTTTGATACCATTCCCCACTCAGGAATCATAGAAAAACTCACTAAGCTAGGCACCAACCCCTATATCACTAGGTGGGTTGCAAACTGGCTCACAGATAGAACCCACAGTGTGAAAGTAGCTGAGTCCAAGTCAGACTGCTGACCAGTCACGAGTGGAGTCCCACAGGGCTCGGTCTTGGGTCCTCTCTTGTTTGGTATCTATTTCTCAGAAATCCAGTCCAACACAAAGGGACTCTGGCTGACAAAGTCCACAGACAATTGCAAGTTGGGAGCCATTATTAACTCCTCAAGTGATGTTAACATCCTACAGAAAGGCCTCACTGAGACCAACAACTGGTGTCAGAACCATGGCTTTAAGCTCAGTGCCAAAAAATGTGTTGTCATCCCCTTTGGGAAAAGCCCAGTTCCCATGAAGTACCACATCAATGGTAGTCCACTGAACACAGAAGGCATTATAAGGGATTTGGGAACACAGGATGACAGCAACCTCTCTTTTGAACACCACACTGCCACTATGGTCAGAAAGTCCTTCTATATGGCACATCTCATTACTAAAGATTTTGCATCCAGGAAGAAAGAGGTTTACTCTTCCCTCATTAGGCCAATCATTGAGTACAATGCCCCATTTGGCATGTACCTCACTAGACACCTGCAGCAACCAGAGAGGCCACAAAAGTAACTCACAAAGAGGATCCTAGGCATTAAACACTTGTCCTATATGGGCAGACTCAAAAAACTCCAACTATTCTCTGTTTCATATCGCCTACTTAGAGGCGATCTCTGCTTGACTTATAATGCCATGTCTGACCCAGCACTGTTATAAATGCTACATCTGAAGAAATCCCAATCCCTCTGTACCACACACTCCAGAGACCTCAGCCTCATTACCACAATCAACAGAACATACTGGAGGGACAGGTTCATACCCCAGAGACTGCCCATGCTATGGAATAGACTTCCCATACATGTCAAATAAAGCACCTCCCTGGCCCTATTCAAGACAAATCTTGATGAGTGGATGGGAAATAGAAAATTCACCCCTGGGATCACTCCAGTGGTTCTGCTCCAGAGGCACTTGAAACTAAGGTTGGGTGGCATGTTGCCAGGTTAATCCTATGGACTAGGCTTGTATAGGCTCCAGGGCCATTAGCCTAGTACACACCCATGAACCTATGAACCTAAGGATATATATAATTTTTATTAAACAACATAAGATATCTTTTAAATTAATAAATTACCAAAAATTATCAATTGAAAAAAAAAAAAACATTTCAACAGCTCAATGCAACAAGTGCTATATGGTACTAATAAAATGATAATGAAAATTGAGATGTTAAGTATAGTTTGATCAATCTTGATTTAAATACTGAATTAACTGAAATACTGTCATTCAGACTGGAGTGGGGAATGGGGGGTGCATGTGCATTTAATCTTTTTCTCTTTTGGCTGTTCTTGTTAGGGGTCGCCACAGCGGATCATCTGTTTCCATTTCTTGAAACCACAAAAGTGCAATAGAAACCAACAAACCACAACAACAAGCCTCTAGAAGAACACCAGGAGAGAAATATTCTTAGCGTACTCCACTTTAATGACGGCTTTCATCCATATAGACTTCCTCAGAAACAGAACTTCTTAATACAAATGCACTTATAAAGCATACCAATTACAGAACCAATGATGTCATAATAAGTTAATTAATTATCCCAACTAAAACAATAAAAGCAACAGAACAACATAAAGTCTTATTAAATACAACATACATATGATATATTATTTCAATACGTCTCCTACGATTTTTAAAAAAAAACATTTGATGTTAATAATGTTGTTTAAACCAGGTTTATGATCTGTCTTCAATTTAATTTGCCATCTAGCTTCCCGTTGTTTTAAATAGGCTTTAAAATCTCCCCCTCTTCTGTCATGTTGACCTTGTTCCAAGATGGAGAATAAAAACTTATTAAAACCTAAGCATTCCACACTATGCTTATATAGGGCACTATTCAAATCTTTCTTCCTAATGATATACACATGTTCCCTAATCCTTTTAAATAATACTTTCAACAATCCTTTATGTTCTAGTTCAGATGAAGATGTACAAACAGTAGTGGAAATGAATATTCATAATACTACCAAGAAAGTGTGCAATGAAAGCATTAAAAATTTATCGGAGGCTTCCAGACAATGCAAAACTTATGCTAATATTGCATCAGTTTTAAATGACAACGGGGATCCGTTTGTCAATACCAAAAGACAAATAAATACTAGAGAATTACCATTATATAGAGAGTGTTGCCAGATTCTAAATAGACTTTTAAAGAAATATAAAAGTCTGGATATTGAGAATAAATACTTCAAGAAGTGTGTTGATTTGGGCATTGTTCCAAAAGGCTTACTTTTTTAAAAAGCCCTAATGGATTCACTGAAAGTGATCCATTTTTCTCCAAGCTTAAAAGTTTCTTCAATTCAGCAAGCATCAGTTTCTTGGGTTTATTAATTAAGCACAACAGAAGTACAATGGAAGAACTGAAGGATGAGATTATAAAGGTGGAGCAAAGTATTGAAAGGGATTTTTAACTTGTTTTCACTGAAAGAATAGAATATCTTTCTATTCTGGATGACATTGGGCAGCATGAGCGTATTGCTATTGAAAGGAAGAACAAGAAATTATATTGTGATGTACAATTCTTGGAACAAGGTCAACATGACAGAAGAGGGGGAGATTTTAAAGCCTATTTAGAACAAAGGGAAGCTAGATGGCAAATTAAACTGAAGGCAGAACATAAACCTGGTTTAAACGACATTATTAACATTAAATGTTTTTTTAAAAAATCGTAGGAGACATGTATTGAAATCATGATAATTTAAGGCTTGTGTTTCTCTAGTTCCACAAAATCTTTGTGAGTTATTTCCTTCTGGTCTTTCTTACTCCTCCAGCAAGTTGTATTTTTTGGCCATTTCAGCATGTCTGCCCATGATCCCTTTGTTTCAATGTAATCCTATGTAAAATGTTTTTGAAAGTGGGGTTGCATATCAAGTCTCTTAGAAAACATATAGTTCCTGCCTGGGATTCTAACTTTTTTCTAGAAAAATAACTCTTACAGCATTTGAATCAGTTCATCAGGCTGATCTGAGATTGTTAACATGGAAACAGTTTTGTTGATCACTTTGACTTCTGCAAGAAGAGTATCTGAGTTGCAGCTATTATAGTTGATCAACATAATTTCATTTTCCACAAAAATATGATTTTCTTAATGTCTAGTTCTTCGTTTATGCCTAAAGTGGCATTTGAGTTTACTTTGAGATAGGCTATCCCTCTTCCTGTCTTCTTTCTAGAATGTGAAAATGAAAGAGAAGGAATCCTGCATACTTCTGATGTCTACAGATGACTTTGTGTATTATCTTGACAGGACTAACATTTGTAGGATCTCTGATCAGTTATTCATTACTTGGGAAGGAAAGAAGAAAGGACAACTAGTGTTATTATATCAAAATTGTTGACTTATGCTATTAGCTATTTTTATACCCATCATAATGAGGCAATTCCAGGCTGGGGCAAAGTTCATTCTACCATAGCTATGGCTTCATTTATGGCATTTTGGATAGGGGAAAGTGTTGGATTCCAGAAGTATTCTAGAAGTAGCAACTTGGCCCTCTGTACATACCCTTACAAGCATTACAAAGTAGATTCCTTCTTTTTGCCTAAGGCAGCTTTGCTAGGACCATTTTTCAGGGGCATCAGGACCTTCATTCTCCCTGCTACTAGTTGTTTTATGCTATGGAAGACTACATGAAGGCCTTTCGTGTGATCAACAACACTTTCATTGAATGCTGAGTGATAGAAGAGAAATGTATGAAGCAACTTTCAATGACAGCAGAGTTTTCTTTTTTCTCTACTGTTGTGTAAACTTGTAGTATATTTAAGTGTGTGTGTACATGAGTGTGTGTGCTCATGCATATCTGTGTGTTGGGGAGGGGTGCAGGGGACTTGGCTGCCTGCAAAAAAAAAAAAAAAAAGTTACTGCTAAGGCTCTGGGAAAGTTATTTCATTTATTTGTTTTTGATTACTTACCACTTGATGAAAGTGCTGCTGATTGATAGACAGTGTCCATCTACCCAGACTGCTAAGACTACTGTAGCAGTGATCAAAGGATAAACATAGTACAGCTGTGTAAGTAAGCTTACCATAACAGTAAATGTTCAAACGATTACTGTTGTAGTAGCCAATCCTTTCTTTCAAATCATTTTATGTTTGTTTTTGTTGTTAGGATAAGTACTTTTATTATTACTTTCCTAGCATTGAGCTTTTCAATGCTCCAGCCTCAGTAGGCATGAATGCTGTGAAGTGCTCCAAACACAACCAGTCTTTTCCTTTGAGCTGGTTAATGGTTTGGGTGTTAGGAGGGTGCCATTAAGCTTTGGAAACTTGTCAGCTATTATATCCTTGGCAGTATATAACTCATATAACTAAGGCTACTGCAGCAATGATGATTCAAACATTGACTGTTATGGCAAGTTTACTTACACCGTGTTTCTTTTTTTCTCTGAATCAACTATCTCGCTCTCCATTAGGACAGCAGACAATATATGTATAATATATGCAGAAGACATAGGGCAGGATTCACGAAGCCTCCGTGTAAGAGTTATAATTCATACACGGAGGCTGCAGTTAAATGGAGTGATGTCAACATGCTCTGCATATTCATGAGAGCATGCTGAATCACACCAAAGGCTAACACGGTCCGTATAAGACAGTAGGGGGTGTGTCCGTAGGCCGAGCCCTGTAAGCAGACACGCCTCCAGAAGAGTAAAAGTGCCCAAAGTAAACACCCACGCCAGAGTCCATGGAATTGTGAATAAACACAACACAACACATGTCCCCACAGACTACGAACATAAAATGTACAAATGAACATCACATAATTTTTTTTTTAAATTGTAAAGATGTTTAACCGTGAGTGCGCTCGTTTGCGCGGGCGTGCCCGTAGCGCAGCTACAGTTAGCAGTCAGTGGGAAAGCATATAAGAACTAAATATACAAAGTAAGCCAAGAAGCAATAGCATAGCTGTAGAGATGTTGGCTGAAGAGCAGGCATTCATAGTTCGAGCCCCCACAACGCCAATTTTTTATTTTTAGCAAAATAAGCATGAAACAAGTCCCTGACAAATATGTACACATAAAATCACATTTTATGTGAAATGTAATGAAATAGCCCATTTATATTGAAGAAATGTGAGGTAACAAAGCAATAAAAAATGCCATATGTGCCCACAGCTGAGCTACAGTTTAACAGGGTGAGTGCATCTGCCCGTAGGTGAGCAGTGGTTTAACTGGTGCAAAATGAGTGCCCGTAGCTGAGCAGTGGTTCAACACGTTGAATCTATGTGCCCCTAGCTGAGCTGAGCGTAATATGCATGCTGATAGCCAAATGAGGCTTAAATCAGCGTACTCCGTTTGCGTGGAACTGCGCATCGCGCAAACAAGCTAACCGATGGGCAACGTTGAGCAAGCCGTATCAAAACTGCCTTTACACAGACACACCCCTCAGCTTGTCTAGACAGTCATAAAAAATAAAAAGTAGTGGCCAGGTTCGAACCCAGGATACTATACACCATAGTCAAGGTACCGAACCACTAAGCCATGACAGCAGTACCTATAAATGCAATAATAGCTAATATATAGGAATGAATACAAACTGGAGCATGACAATGCAGGTTTACTGAAGTTGATACAATTCCAAAATGGCCAATCACATATATGTGCGGGAAAAACGGACTATATAAGCCCCATAGGCAGGAATACACAGCATAAACAATTGTAGAACTGAACTGCAGGCAGAATGACAGGAGTAGGAGAGGGTAGTTGCTTTCGAGCACAGAGGTGGGGCATTGAGGAGTCCAGGTACATGGTCTGGCTCCTAGTCCACAATCATGAGGCCCAACTCATGCAGGGCCAGGTCCTCTGGAGAGCATACAGGGCTGAGGCGTGGGACCGGTTGGCTCATGATCTCACCAGTGCCACAGGGATTCCAAGGACTGGTGAGCAGGTCCATCACCACCATGCGGACCTGAAGAGATGCAAGCAGGACCAACTGAACCTTTGGATCCAGGAGGCCCGGCAACTGCCCAATGCCCCACTACTGAGTAAGTTACATTTAATTATGTATGTAAGAAATTAAACTAGCTGATATTATGGAGATGCGTATTCCAATATTACTTCATTTATATTACAGCTGCAGGTGTCCGTTCTGTGAACCGCAGAGCCTATGGCGATAGGCTGGTGCGGTTGCACCACCAGGCAGGTCAGTAATCCACTACCAGTAACTGTAAAGAAATATAAAAGTATGACAGTCAGCAAAAGAGTGCAGTGTAATCACTAAGGAATAAAATGTGCAAGTAATAGTGTGAAAGTGTTTGCAAGTATTGCTTGATTACAAAAGTGTGTTGCAGCCTGTAAGCCAAACAGAAAAATGAAAATGACTGACATAAATTCTGAAATAAAAATGCCCCACCTGTAAGAAAATAGTACACAGCCTGCAGCAGGCTGAAAAGTATAGCTGCAGAAGATGATGAAATCACATGTGTGAAATATATCCCTGTTGAAATACTGAAACATGACAGAAGTGAGACTGCTTGAAAGGATTGTAATAACTACAGGTAAAACATGTCAATAAAGCCTAGAAGTAAGTACCATCCTGAATAGTAAAATGAAAACAAGTGAGAGAGTGTGAGAAAGTGTCATGAATCCAGCAATACAGTAGTAATAACTCCTGAATAAAGTATACTGCAGTCAAGACAGAATGAAATGCATGTGAGAATCAAAACCAAGCAGCAAAATCTGTTCAAAGTGTTGCTGCATCTGGAATGTGTATCCCAAAATCTGTATATGTTGCTCTCAGTCTGCAATATGCAGATAGTATGATTGTCCGATATACCAAACATCCACACTTGTCTATAGCTATATAAAGCAAATGTAGCAGGATAATGTAGCTGAACAAAGCTAGATATGAATGTGTATGAAGAACAATAAAATGTATATTGTTGTTGCAGTAACAGTCCTATCACCAAGTTGAAGTAGTTATCATATTGGAAACTTTAGTTAGAACAGTAGTGTGTATATATGTGCAGCTATTAGAAATGTACAGCATATGTATTGGTATTCGAAGGTGTTAATATTATGTGCTTCACCCCACCCTATAAACACATATAACCCAATCCAGCAATACAGTAGTAATAACCCCTGAATAAAGTATACTGCAGTCAAGACAGAATGAAATGCATGTGAGAATCAAAACCAAACAGTGAAATCTGTTCAAAGTGTTGCTGCATCTGGAATGTGTATCCCAAAATCTGGATATGTTGCTCTCAGTCTGCAATATGCAGATAGTATGATTGTCTGATATACCAAACATCCACACTTGTCTACAGCTATATAAAGCAAATGTAGCAGGATGATGTAGCTGAACAAAGCTAGATATGAATGTGTATGAAGAACAATAAAATGTATATCGATGTTGCAGTAACAGTCCTATCACCAAGTTGAAATAGTTATCATATAGGAAACTGAAGTTAGAACAGTAGTGTGTATATATGTGCAGCTATTAGAAATGTACAGCATATGTATTGGTATTTGAAGGTGTTAATATTATTTTCTTGACCCCACCCTATAACCACATATAACCCATTCCACGTGAAAATGGTATGTGCAATCACAATTAACACCCTTGGATGTTTGTCCTGTTGGGTCATATATATTTGCATGTCCGTTGATGCATCTGCCCTGTTAATACATCCAAACCTGATGGCCTGTTGCCATCAATCCTGCATGTTGTTGGACTCTGTATTGCTGTTCAAATTATGCATGTGTTATGCTCGCTGTTCAATGGTGTGAATATCTGTGTGTTTGGTTAATGGGAATACTAATGCATGCTGTTACAACTAATTGTGAATGGTATTATATGTCACTAACCCAAACTGTCATGACATAATGCAAAACATAGGACGACAGGGAAGGCGGGTTCCAGCGGACCAACCTCTCCCACCTCAGCTGACGAGTGCACCTGGCACTAGTGCCCAGTCTGGACCCTCCTCCGGTGGCCCTGTGCCACCTGCAGGTGGAAGCACTGCAGGGGATGGGGCTCATCCCCCCTCTGCAAGTGTGGCCATAGGAGAACCACCACTCACCCTCCGTAGCGTCCGGACTGTGGTGCGTAGGGAGATTCGGGACTCTGTTCTCAAGCCCCTACGCCAGCTTGAGGCATGGGTGGCACAAATTATGGGCATGCCTGTTGCCCGGCCTACACAGCCCCCAGCACAGCCCCATCCTGGGCAGTGAAGGAACAGTGGCAACTGCCTATGGGTGGGGATATCAGTTCCACTGTTGCCATCTGTAGGCTCATGGGCTCTGGATATCCAAACCTCCGTCCCCGTCAATTGTGTAACCCCCGCACACGTGTCATACACCGCCCCTGTATGCGTCTTATTTGTCTTGTCTGTTTACCTACCCAACCTACCTCCCCAGCTGTACAGACTTCCTTCACCTGACATACCACTCTCACCTGAAAAAAAAAAAAAAAAGGGCACTCTGTACCCACAAAAAAATTACGCCCCATACATAGCTGCCCATTCCGCACACATGTCTGCTGGACATGGAAACTATCAATTACAATTGGCTGTACAACAAGTATTATTGTTGTCCTGACACCTCTCTCATGGGTGGAAGGTTTCAAATGTCACACCAAATTACATACATATGCACAGCTGTTGCTGATGAAGAAATGGGCATCTATGGGCCTTACCTACATCCCTCCTGCAAATCCCAAGCTTGTTTCCCTACTGTCTTACCCTCTTTGTGACCCCTTTTTCACCATTTTCCTGTCTCCCCATTTTCATTTCTTTCAGAGAAAATAGCGCGGGTGTGCGCCAGAGTAAGCACTGTTAAGCTGTTGTAAGCGGGTGTGCTCGTGTGTGCGCGGAGCTAACCGCCAGTGCGCATGCATGAGTTCCGAGCAAACGAGCGCTAACCCGGTTACAACTGCTTAAAAGTGCCTTAGTCACTTTGATTGACAGGTCCTGTACTCAGTTCAAAAGCAAAATAAAATGCCACTGTCAGTCCTGAACCCAGGACCTTGGAAACAGTAGTCTGTATGACCTACCACTAAGCCATGACTCTTATACAAGAACATTGTGCTAAAATAAATATAACATGTAATAGTAGGGATGAATGTAAAGGGAATATAGGATGTGTAGTACCCAAAGCATGTCATGTAGAATTACTGTCAAAACTACTGGATTCCCATAATAGTAGTGTGTGAAAAGAAACAGCCATGCTAGTTGTTAGCTTGTAGGTAAAAATGTCAGTTAATGTACATATTTAAATGTATGTATATGTACATATATATATATAAATATATATCTATATATAGTTGTAGGTGTCATTGTGCATACACACTTACTACAGGGAACAGGTGAGAGGAATGGAGAAATGTGAATCTACAACACAGCCTGAATCATGAGAGAGATACTAACCTTTACACTCACAGAACAGTGTCCACAGCATACCAGCATGGTCCCCACCCTTACAATCTGAAAGGGCAACGCCTGTCTCGCATACCCTTTTATAGCACTGACCTGAAATCACAGTGAGAACTGCAATCAGTACACAACTGGCTGTATGCAATTAGCAAATGCTGGCTTACAATTGGTGCAGAGGCCATCACATGGACCTATGCAGATACCTACAAAAGCATCCTGTACTAACACTCCACACATGCAATACATTCATTGCACTGTCTGGAAGCAGACAGAGGGAGAGAGAAAACTGAGAGCGAAAAAAAAAAAAAAAACACCCTACACACTGTGACTCTGTGACTCTAAGCTGTCAGCAGTGACAGTACCAGCAGGAATCAGAATCAGTGGTAACGCCACCAGCTGCGACAAACACAGGTAATGCAAAGTAGCAGGTTAATAGTGTGCATACTGTGAACCCTCCAAATGTGCCATAGGTCTGTATCTATAGGTATGTCCATGTGATATGTTGTGTGTACGTAGTTCCACCAAAAGGGGATGACTATACTTTACATGTCAATCAGTGTTAGGCCATGATCCTGGCAGCAGTTGTCTGTGCGTTACCCTCAGCAATGGCTGTAGTGACTGCTTTGAAAGGTCAGCCAGGTTCAAAAGGCAGGATAAGCCCATCACAAAGGCACACTGGCTGGGAACAAGTGTCTGCAGGTACCTGATATCACTGCATATGCATCCCATACTGCATAATTCCATAGCTTAGCAGACCAGGCCGGTTATGCATATGATGTGGTAGTTCCCAGGGTCAGTCGAGGTGCCTCCTTAGTGGTGTGGGACCACTGTCACTGTATGCCACTGTCCAGGTACATATCCTGTAGTACGGCCAAGATAGATTATCGGTGTTATATGTGGTTGTATGTCCTCTTGGAGTGCAGGTAGCACACATCCAGGGATACCATAAGGTCACAGTGATGCTGTGTGTTCTGCTCTGCTGAGGCGGCCCTCACCTGGACATGTGAGATGATAGGGAGGTTACATATAGCTGTGATAACTATTTCAACTGGTGGGGGAGAAGGAGGGGGGATACATGCACCGAATCTGACTGCAAGACTGTTGCCAATATCTGTGTGTTTGGTGAATGTTAAGTAGGTGTGTATTAACACAGAGCATATCTGAGGCATTTGGTCCATATGTGTAACATAACTGAAGAAGGCGTTGTGGTCATCCATAGTGTTTGTGGCCATTTCCCTCCCAGAGTAGGCCGTGGCCATTGTTATGAGGGACCGTAGCATAGTACCAGTGCTGACCACAGATGCCTTCCCTTAATGTGAATCTGCTCTGTCCTGCAGTAGCCTCCTGCTATTGTTATACAATCTGCCTCTGTCTGGGGTCCACCGGACAGGATGCCTAAACTTTGTGCATAGGGTCTGGGTTAGAAATGTGTGTGCAAGTTCCATGCAATCTGTGGCATGTCCATGGTAAGCATTTGCAAAGGGGTCAGCAGTGTGGGTTGTGGCTTTCACTGGCCCAGTGTGCTGCATGGATACCATCTCAGTCCTAACAAGTGAATAACTGTTTAATCACATACATATCAAAGTAGTCTACTGTACTGGTGGTGGTGGTGGGATATGTATATCCAGGCCAAGTAACTTGTGTCCACATCACACTAGTGGATGGTGTCCCACATACAGTACTTTGGGATGAACCCCCAGAGTGAGGTTGTGCATTGGACTTGTCAGTGTGTGCTGACCAATGGGGCATGCTACTATGTTGTGTGGAATGTGGCAGGTATTGTTGCACAGGTGTTGGCTGAGCACTGATATCTGGCCATGTACCTGTGTATCCACCATGACACACACACATGCAACATACGGGAGTAGTAGTATATCACTACACATGAGTATCATGTATAGTATGTGTGCCATATATTGCTGACATAGTCTGCTGATATCCTGTTTGTGTTCTCTTCCAGGGAGATGGCGCGTCAGCGTAATCCCGCCTACTCTGCAGCGGAAGATGAGGAGATCCACCAGAGCCTGGTGAGGGAGTATGACATCCTGTTTTCCCGCACCAGTCAGAATCAGCAGGAGAGGGCTGCACTGTGGCAAGACCTTGTCCATAGGGTAAATGATATTGGCACGCATAATAGGACATATGAGCAAGTACGACATCACTGCAGTGATTTAATCCGAAGTGTCCGTCAGCATGCACCAGATATCCACAGGCAACAGGTTGCCACAGGAGGTGGGGTGGCCACACATCCCCCCCTCACCAGACTGGAGGGGCTACTCCTAAGTGTTGTGGCTCCAGCCCCAGAACAGCAAGAGCAGTACACCTGCATCATGATGGAGGCTGGATCCACACAGCAGCATGACATGGAACGCGCAGGTAATATGCCATATGTACACTTGACTGTTCTGTACACTGTTAGTTTATGCATGTGTAAGGTGTGTCCGTGGTATGTATCTGTCATCATAGTATGTAATTGTGCATGTGTGATACTGGCAATATCAGCAGCTGACGTGTGAAAGGCAACTGGTGTACTACTGCCCTGTATCATATGCAATATTAATGGCACAGTTGTGCCCACTGACATTAATCTTATCATTTCTGCAGGTCCCTCCGGGGTTACAGCAAGGCAGGCCATCTATGCTGGTGAGTGTGTTTAACATAACCTATAATAGTCCTGATAATGCTAGTAACAGTAGTGTAACTCAGTAGAGCTCTGTGTGTATACTGCGGGGTGTGCATTTGTGCATGTGTGCAGGTGTGCCTGTGCCCATGTGTGCATGTGTGCAGGTGTGCCTGTGTCCACGTGTGCATGTGTCCACGTGTGCATGTGTGCATGTGTGCCTGTGTCCACGTGTGCATGTGTGCATGTGTGCATGTGTACACGTGACCACGTGTGCATGTGTGCATGTGTCCATGTGTGCATGTGACCACGTGTGCATGTGTGCATGTGTCCATGTGTGCATGGATCCAAGTGTGCATGTGTGCATGGGTGCATGTGTCCATGTGTGCATGTGTCCACGTGTGCATGTGTGCATGCGTGCATGTGTGCCTCTGTGCATGTGTGCATGTGTGCCTGTGTGCATGTGTCCACATGTGCATGTCTGCATGTGTACCTGTGTCCATGTGTGCATGTGTGCCTGTGTCCATGTGTGCATGTGTACATGTGTCCATGTGTGCATGTGTGCATAAGTGCATCACTGGTAACAATGTCTGTAGACTGTAAACTGTGTTTCCTGTCTTCCTCCCACAGGTTCTGGTGCTGCTCTGGTTACCTGCAGCAGGGAACCTGAATCTTGTGCCACGGGTACTGGTAATGATGATATTTGTGTAATCGTACAGGAAGGTGTGTCAGGGTCCGCCATTGGTCAGCCAATTGACAGTACACAGCTGTCATCCCCATCATTGCGCACAGTCATCCTGCCAGTACATCCTTTGTCACCTTTGTCCCTAGGTGATGGACAGGATACAGTGGGCATAGACCAGGGTAATGTGGTACCTGTGGCACATGCATCCCCACACAGCAGCCATGGGCAGGGTCCTCCAATGGTACCACACAGACAGTTGCCCATGGGTTCTCGTGGGAGCATCCATGGGCATACTGCCTCTGGCCGACGTGCCCAAAGAGGACTGTCAACCTCAGCTATGTTTTGGACTGTCATGCAGGCACAGTCGCATATGGAAAGGTACACCAGACAGGGTCTGAAGGAGCTGACAGCATGTCGCACAGCCATGACAGACAGTATGCGTGACATCGCGGATGCTATCCGTAATTTCACCAATGTCATAGACAGACGTTGTGGGGACATATTACAGCAGTTCCACAACCAAATGTCCATGAGCCAGGGCAATGGTGGGCATTTGCGGTGTCGACGTGGCCGTATGCCGGCAACAGCAGCAGCTGGCAGTCGGCGTGGACGACAACAGGCCTGCGCATGCCCCCATAGTGCCAGCAGCAGCCCCAGCAATGCTGGGTCTGTGCTGTCATCAGAAAGCCCCAGGAGACCACGTGCACGTGGCTCTGGACAGTCACAACAGGGACCTGTGTCCAGTCAACACACTCCCGCTTCTGATGACAGTACCCAGTCTGGCTTAGTACTGGATACGGTCAGTATCACCCCTGCCAGGCACAGGTACCGTGACCGTGCCCACAGACACTGATCTGTATGACCTGCCAGGTGCAGTCTGTGGCTGTCCACAAATCCCTGTATATGGCAGCCATGAGGTGGAACTGTGTGCGTGCATACACACATGCAAAATGTTAACACCTAGGGTGACCACATACACGCACACACTGCACCAACACTGCCCCTCCCTGTACTGCTGCCCCTCACCAACACACATACACACACATGTCAATTGGTGGTATCAGTGGCTGACTCAGGCATACCTAATTCACACCCTGTGCATATGATGACACTGTGCCACCTCCTGCAATCTCCAACATCATTGCGGGAACAGGTAAACACATTGCTGATGCACAGGGTGACTACATAGAGGTCTATTAGTAGCATCATGTTGGTAACAGTACAGTGTGCTGCTATGACTGTGTGTATATATCCCAGCATGCCTGATGCAGTAACTGTATGAATGTCCTGAATTGTTATCTGCACCCATAGTACATACCAAAGTGTAACAGCTGCACATAATTGCATGCCGGTGGTAAGGATGTCAACAGATAGCCGCATACATGGGTAGCACAGGGGGGAAGCTAATGCAAGTAGTGATATGCAATGGTGGACATGTACAGTAATGGTGTCAAGTTGCCCACAACGACTATGCAATGTGGATGTTTGCTCATGTAGATATGTGTGCAGTACCAGTGTAATCCAAATCACAAATAACTATGACATAATATCAGTTCTACCATGGGCATCTCCGCTGTGTATTCCTGGGTACATGTTGATAGTGCCTACATATTTGCATTGTTACTTACTGTTATTGTTACCCCTTCTTTGTTGTACAATGCACTACTTCCAGCCCTGCTTACTGTAGCTTTGTTTGCTTGCATGTCCACTTGGGGTTCCCTGGAACACTGCTTACACCTGCAATGCAGAGTTACAGTGCTTCTGTAGACTCCTAGTGACATCTGCATAGCGTACGATACGTATGTCAACTTTACACATGACAGAACGTCACTGTCTGTCCTGTACGCATGTACATTGCCTGTGACACATTGCACATGTCTTACCTGGCATTTACCCACGTGTGCAGTCATATATGCCAGTGCTATGAAACAGTAGCAGTACACCCACACATACACACCTTCAGTATGTTGTTCCCCATTGGCCCTATGTGTTGGTACTCACCATGGCAATCACACTACTAGGGTAGCATGTGCAAAGGTAACCTGTGAATCACCTCTATGGTCCAGTTGTGGTTTATGTGAGTCATGTGGCAATGTCACAGCTGCCACATGTATTCAGTCAGCCATCACCCTTGGCCAGGAACGTACAACACATGTGTGGGATGCCACCACACAGCCAATCTGGGGACTGAGCTCTCTGAACCCAGTAATGCCATACCCTGTAAGGTGGCATGTCATATATACTACATCCTGGACAAACTTCTACCCCAATCCCTGCTGCTACTATTGATAAAACCCCTGAAGATGTTTCTGATAGTTTTGACCAATTCTTTACTGAGACATTTCAAGCCCTAGCTAGCCATCTACCTCCTAGCTCCCCTGGTCCTGAAAGTAGCACCCCTAGAAACCTACTTGCGTTCAGCTTCCAACCAGTTGCCACTTCACTTTTCCGTACCTTGATTGAAAAAGTAAAACCCACTACACTTTCTGCTGATCAACTCCCTGCCGAGTACCTACAAAAATCAGCGGATGCTATTGCTTACCCCGTCTCAAAACTAATCAAACAAACCATGGTAGAATCTAAATTTCCCACCATCTGGAAAATATCCTATGTAATCCCACTTCACAAAGGAGGCAGCTCTACTGAATTCTCCAATTATAGGCCAATAGCTATACTCTCTCCACTTGCAAAGATTATGGAAACGTTATTCATAGACAATTCATGCACCACCTAATCCAAAATTGCCTTATGGCAGACACTCAGCATGGCTTCCGTCCTCATCACAGCACTACTTCAGCCCTCCTAGCCTTTACTAACACCATAAACCATACTTGCAACACTAATTATATATCCTCAGCCCACTTTTTGGATCTTTCCAAGGCATACGATATGGTTGATCACCAACTTGTAATCCACACCCTGCAAACATTCTGTCTAGATACTGGAGCCTTCCAATGGTTTCAATCCTACCTGCATGGTCGACAGCAGGCTGGCCTCTGGCAGAACAAACTCTCTAACCTTCTACCTAACACCCTCAGAGTACCACAAGGCTCTATACTAGGGCCCTTTCTGTTCTCCATCTTCATTAACAACCTTTATACTGTCATCCCAAAAGTCAGCTGTATCCAATATGCTGATGACTCTACTCTGATTTTCTCAGCCACATCTCCAGTAGAGTTATGGTCAGCTACCCAGACCACCTTTAATACTATAGAAAACTGGCTTTCTGAACATTGTCTGATCCTAAATCCCAAAAAAACGAAACTGCTGTTATTTCACCAACATGTAGGTCTACCGCTTTCACCTTTACCATAACATCAAATGATGGCACAATAATCTCCCCTGACCCATCTACTAAACTATTAGGTGTCATCATAGACAATAATCTCAAATGTGACCTACATGTTAACCAAATTATCAAAACCATCAATAAAAAACTAGGGTCACTTTACAGAATAAAAGCCTTCCCAACCCCTCCAGCTAAAATTGCCATAGCTCGCTCTCACCTTCTTTCAACCCTTATAGGTTCATACTCATACTAGGCTATCTGCCCGAGGGCATTTATAAGCCTAGCCCATTGTTTTGTGGCTTACGCCACCCCTTTAGTATGGGGAACTATACCCATTATTTTGCTGTGCCTCTGTCGAGCAGTGACACTGAGGTAATTCCTGGGGTATATCTGCGATCTCCCATCCATTGGTCAAGATTTCTCTTGAACAAGGCCAGCGAGGTGCTCTGCCTCACATGTACCGGGATTTTGTTCCACAGCATAGGGAGTCTTTGGGTGATGAATCTATCCCTCCAGCACGTCCTATTAATAGCCGTGTCGAGGTTTAAGTCTCCGCCTTGTGGCTCTGATGGATCTAGATTTTTGAGGTGAAGCATATTCATCAAATCTGGGTTTGACATGGCCTTGTATGTTAGGCAAAGGTCACCTCTGAGCAAGCGGTAAGCGACTGAATAGAGCTGGAGTTCTTTCAGTCGGGCAGCATAGGATAGATTTTTGAGACCCTTTATCCTTTTGGTGAGGAACTTTTGTGGCCTCTCCAGCTGCTGCAAGTGTCGGGTCAGATACATTCCGAATGGGGCATTGTACTCAATCATTGGTCTGATGAGTGATGAGTAAAGGGAGACTAGATGAGAATCCCTTCATGATAAGGTGGGCAATGTAGAAGGTCTTCCTAACTACTTTAGCTACATGGGTGTCGAATGACAGACTACTATCAACCTGGGTCCCCAGGTCCCTGATAACTTCTTCTGTGCTCAGTGGATTGCCACCTATTTGGTAGCTAGGGGTAACCTTGTTTTTCCCGAAGGGTATGACTATGCATTTTTTGGCATTTAACTTTAGGCGTGGCTCTGGCACCAGTTATCCGTTTCTGTGAGACCCTTCTGAAGGATATCTGTGTCAGATGTGTTTTCTACTATGGCCCAGTTTGCAGTCATCTGCAAACTTTGTCAGCCATAACCCTCCTGTGTTTGCTTGTACTTCGGAAAAGTAGATGCCAAACAAGAGTGGGCCCAGGACTGAGCCCTGTGGGACACCACTTGTGACAGGCTTTGAGTCTGACATGGCGCCAGCAACTCTGACCCTGTGGGTTCTGTCACTCAGCCAGTTTGCAACCCATCTTGTGATGTATGGGTTAACATTTAAGCTGATGAGTTTTTCAATGATACCCGAGTGGGTATTGTATCGAAGGCCTTAGCCAGATCGAGGTAGGCTGTATGGACTGCCTTTCCTCATCAATGGCTTTGGTGACTGTTTCAAAAGTCAACCAAGTTTAAAAGGCATGATCTGCCTTTGACAAAGCCAAACTGGGTTGGATCCAAAGTCTGCAAATTCCTATGTCTTTATTTATGAGGTCCATTATGATCCTCTCCATGGCTTTGCAGATAAGGCTTGTCAAGCTAATGGGCGGTAATTTCCAGGGTCTGTGGAGGCACCGCCTTTGTGAAGTGGGACCACAGTTGCAGTGCGCCACTCCTGGGTGCGTATCCAGAGGTAAGACTTTGATTAAACAGCTGTCCTAGCTGTGGGTTTAATTCCTCATTGAGTTCAGGAGCACACAGCCGGGGACACCATCGGGTCCCATGGATGCTGTGTTTTTGCTTTGGAGAGAGCAGTTCTCACTTGGGCGCTGGAGATGTTTGGGGGCTGCACTCATTTGGTATAGATATCTCTCCTTTGGGGAGGGGAGAAGTTTGCACTGAACCTGTCAGCCAGTATGTTGGCAATGTCTGTAGGATCAGTAATCTTCACATCATTTTGAACTAGTTCTGAGCATATCTGGGAGTTTCCTCCTAGGTTTCTAACATAGCTAAAGAAGGCCTTATGATTGTCTTTTGAGTCTTTAGCTATTTTTCTCTCGAAATTTGCTTTGGATGATTTTATGAGAGCTCTTAGTTTTTACTTATAGTGATCAAGGGTGTCTTACCTTTTAAGGATTTTGCTCTATCTTGTAGTAGCTTCCTCCTTTTGTTGTAGAGTTTGTTTATGGCTGGGGTCCACCAGACTGGACGCTTGCCTTTGGTACAAAGAGTCTTTGTTTTGCTTGGGATTGCCTTATCCATGCAGTCCTGCAGGTGCTGGTAGAAGGCGTTTGTAAGTGATTCAGCGGCTTGAGTATTGTTTTCCGCCAGCTCGGGGCCTGAAAGGAGACCACACTAGTCTTTAGAAGTGTGAAGTCGGCTTTGAGAAGTTCTTTACTGTGGTCTTTTTATTTCAGGTGGGGTGGGATGAGGACCTCCAGCGAGATTAGTTTGTGATCTGATCTCACCAGTGAGGGGTATACTTCGGTGTTGAACATTGTGCTCCCATGTTCGTGATGATGAGATCAAGTATGTTATCTCCTCTTGTGGGGATGGTGACTAGTTGTTCCATGGCATTTGAGTTTATGAATTCCAGGAACTTTTGGGCTAGGGTGTTTGGGCTTGAGTAGTGTTCCCAGTCTATATTAGGGTAATTGAAGTCACCTAGTATGATGGTGTTTGGTGATACATTTATCCTCTAGTGTTTTCAGGAAGGCCATGTGAGTTTCCTGAGTTTGTGAGGGTGGCCTGTAACATGCTACAATTTGCAGAGCAGTCTTGCCTATGGTTAATTGCACCTGGATGGTCTCCGATGCATCGTCGTTGCCACCAGTCTTGAGGTGTGGGTGTCCTTGATGAATATGGATACCCCCTCCTTTCTTGGTATTGTCCGGATTTTGGGGCGAACACATGATATGAGGTAAAACCTGATAGCTGGGGTGCTCTCAGGAGCCTTGAACCAGGTTTCTGTCACAGCACAGACATCGATGTTCTCCATACTGAGAAGGGCCTCGAGTCGTGCATTTTGAGATTTAGACTTCTGGCATTGAGCAGCATTACCCTTAGTTTTTTCCTTTTTTGTGTTCTAGGGTGGTAGGTTTAGAATTTGAGCCTTGCCTAAAAAGGCACTATGGGGTGGCAGAGCCTTTGCCAATATCTGGAATCCCAGGGTGACAGGTGCAAGCCGTCCCTTGCGAAGCAGCGTGGCTTGTCCAGCATGTCATCCCAGGAAGACAGATACTGGATCCCCTTTGAATGACACCAGTGTTTAAGCCAATTGTTAAAGCTGATCATCTTATCTCTGTATTGTGGCATCATTCTTGGTGAAGGTAGGATACTGCTCAAGGTCAGGGTCATACCTGCCTGGGCTACATAATCAGAGAGCTCCTCAATGTCTCTTTTCATGTAGTCCAAGGAGGTACGTCTCAGGTCGTTTACACCAGCGTGGACAATGACTGAGTCATATTTGTACCTGCTGTTGAGAGACCTGAGTGCTTGCGTTATGTGGCGGATTCTAGCCCGACAGGCAGCTTACTGTGACCTTCTCCTTACTCAGTCTGGTGAGCGGGACATCAGTGTGTCTGACTATGGAGTCACCAATGACTAGTGTGTCTGGCATTGTGTTTGGCCTTAAGGGCTGTGACTGTTTGACACTCTGACTGTGAGGTCTATGTGTTGCGGGTGTTGTGTTCTGAGGTGGTGGTTGTTTGGGTGTCTGCTTTGGTGGCCTCTGCTGTTTTGGTAGATTTTTGATCAGAGCCTCCAGTATGTCTTTGTGTGTTTATGTGTATGATTTGAGGTTGTAATGGTACTATGTGAGACTGGGTCTATAGTGTGTGTGGTAACCTTCTCCTCCTGACTGGTCTTGCCAGTCCTATGTTGAGAGAGCTCAGCCTCCAGTTTGGCCGTATAGTTGCATCTCTCGCATGTATTTGTGTTTTGTGGGAGGAGGAAAGGGTTGTCTGTGTACATGAGGCAATTGAAACATTGCCTCAATATTCCCAGGTTCACCAGCTGAGCAGGAGAGGACACTAGCAACTGATCCCTCGACATGCTAGAAGGGTAGACGAAAAACTTTAAAAAAGATTCGGGACGTGGGTGACCGAGAAATGGGGGTTGCCTTTTGGGGTACTATCTATGACAAGAGTGCCGTATCAAGGTAATAAGTACTGTAGGAGCAAGTGCTAGGTTTAATAGATAGAGAATAGTCTACTTGGAGTCAAGTAGAGTTGATCTTTTAGTTATAGGATACGCTGATTTGATCAGTAGTATAGTTCGAGGAAGGTAGTTTTAAGGAAAATTTGAAGAGTGGACTTTAGGTAGCCGAATAGTTTAAACCTGCTTAACCGGCACTGCCCTAGTGTGCAACAGTGGCAGCTCCGCTAAATCGCTCTAAATCAAGCGCTAACGCGTTTAGCTGCTTTTATACCAGGGGCTGGAAAAGCTAGAAACTGGCCCAAAACGACCAATAAACTACTAGTTACTGGCTGAAACCTCACAAAACTGGACAAAAGGCAGCTCAATGCTTCCCACTCCCACTGGTAAGCAAGGTAGCCTCCTTCCCCAAATAAGGCAAGGAAACAGTACACAGGAACTACAACCAAAGCCCAGGAATCAGCAACTCTGAAACTGGACTAAACTAGTAAAGCAGGAAAGCAAGGTAGCTTCCCTTCCCCAAATAAGGCAAGGAAACAGTACACAGGAACTACAACCAAAGCCCAGGAATCAGCAACTCTGAAACTGGACTAAACTAGTAAAGCAGGAAAAACAAGAGATATTTTTTTCTTTTTTTTTTTTTCACAAAACAGGCAGAAACAGGTACAGCAAACACTTATAAATGCTATGAATCAGCTACTACAGCTTACACAGAAGAATTTGCTACAAATACAGTCAAATAGTAACAAACAAGGATTCCAAGTGCAATATTAAGTTAAATGCAGTAAAACAGCTTCAATGTAACAGAAAGGCAGGCGAAATACAGTTGCTAGGTATTCAGATGTGGAAAGCAACAAAAATATACTTAGTATCAAGAAAAGTCGCTTATTCAGCTCTCTGCAGCCTGGATTACTCTGCTGGCCCACGTGGAGTCTGTGCTGAGTAGGTACAAGCTGAAAGTTTTATACCAGGGGCTGGAAAAGCTAGAAACTGGCCCAAAACGACCAATAAACTACTAGTTACTGGCTGAAACCTCACAAAACTGGACAAAGGCAGCTCAATGCTTCCCACTCCCACTGGTAAGCAAGGTAGCTTCCCTTCCCCAAATAAGGCAAGGAAACAGTACACAGGAACTACAACCAAAGCCCAGGAATCAGCAACTCTGAAACTGGACTAAACTAGTAAAGCAGGAAAGCAAGGTAGCTTCCCTTCCCCAAATAAGGCAAGGAAACAGTACACAGGAACTACAACCAAAGCCCAGGAATCAGCAACTCTGAAACTGGACTAAACTACTAAAGCAGGAAAACAAGAGATATTTTTCCTTTTTTCTTTTTTTCACAAAACAGGCAGAAACAGGTACAGCAAACACTTATAAATGCTATGAATCAGCTACTACAGCTTACACAGAAGAATTTGCTACAAATACAGTCAAATAGTAACAAACAAGGATTCCAAGTGCAATATTAAGATAAATGCAGTAAAAACAGCTTCAATGTAACAGAAAGGCAGGCGAAATACAGTTGCTAGGTATTCAGATGTGGAAAGCAACAAAAACTATACTTAGTATCAAGAAAAGTCGCTTATTCAGCTCTCTGCAGCCTGGATTACTCTGCTGGCCCACGTGGAGTCTGTGCTGAGTAGGTACAAGCTGAAAGTTTTATACCAGGGGCTGGAAAAGCTAGAAACTGGCCCAAAACGACCAATAAACTACTAGTTACTGGCTGAAACCTCACAAAACTGGACAAAAGGCAGCTCAATGCTTCCCACTCCCACTGGTAAGCAAGGTAGCCTCCCTTCCCCCAAATAAGGCAAAGAAACAGTACACAGGAACTACAACCAAAGCCCAGGAATCAGCAACTCTGAAACTGGACTAAACTAGTAAAGCAGGAAAGCAAGGTAGCTTCCCTTCCCCAAATAAGGCAAGGAAACAGTACACAGGAACTACAACCAAAGCTCAGGAATCAGCAACTCTGAAACTGGACTAAACTAGTAAAGCAGGAAAAACAAGAGATATTTTTTTTCTTTTTTTTTTTTCACAAAACAGGCAGAAACAGGTACAGCAAACACTTATAAATGCTATGAATCAGCTACTACAGCTTACACAGAAGAATTTGCTACAAATACAGTCAAATAGTAACAAACAAGGATTCCAAGTGCAATATTAAGTTAAATGCAGTAAAAACAGCTTCAATGTAACAGAAAGGCAGGCGAAATACAGTTGCTAGGTATTCAGATGTGGAAAGCAACAAAAAATATACTTAGTATCAAGAAAAGTCGCTTATTCAGCTCTCTGCAGCCTGGATTACTCTGCTGGCCCACGTGGAGTCTGTGCTGAGTAGGTATGCATTCCCTCTACTCTCGAATATGAACAAGACTGTCCTTAACAAACACTCAATTTACTACAACCACATTGCCAGGTTTGCCACTGGGCTGCCTTTTAGGACACATCATTGCATCAATCTAAATCAGATTGGTTGGCTTGAACTACCCAGCCTAATACAGTATAACCAACTGATTATGGTCTATAAAATCCTCTATAATCTGGACAATACTCCTGCACTTCAAATATTATCACCCCCTATAACAATCCTAGACCGCTTCAATCCTCTAACAAACTACTAATTCAGACTAGCAAATTTAATAACACAGCCGGTGATTATCTCTTTGCAAACTCTGTAAGTAGATCCTGGAACTCACTTCCAGCTGATATTACCTTACATTCCACCTTAGGTCAATTTAACACTAGACTCAAACAACATTTGTCACTTAACTGGCTATATCAGTGTATCAAGCCTGGCTAACTCGAATGTGTAAAATCTGTTAACCAGTTTACTGTGTAATTTAATTTAATCCTGACTTGTGCTCAGGACTAACTTTAACCTGTGGAACATGTTTAACTTGCTTACTTATGTAATCTCTGTAAATAATCTGTTTGTAATATGTAATGCTGGTATTATGTAATGCTGTATCTGCTTACCTTTGGAGCTTTTCTCCCCGGGCCTCCGCTGAAAATGGACATGCATCCAGTCGGACTATCCCGGTCAACAAATGAAAGATAAATAAATAAATAAATAAAAAATATTACAGTGACTACAATACAAGTCAGACATTGACACGCACTGACAGCATGCTGAACACTCTGGGGCATACGTGGGGACTCAGAATAGCATCCTGCCTGAGCATCACACACCTCAGCAGCTGGCACACAGGCATATGTTCCATCAGAACAGAGCACATGCCATACATGGCACACACATCCCGTGTGCCATACACTCACAGCCTGTAGGGCTACACAACACACCTGCTACAGACATGTCAGGTACCTGTCTTGGGTGCTGCACTGGGGTCCCGCTCAACAGGCTGTATCTGGTGAAGGTCACAGTGATATGCCTCAGGGGCACTATGGTCCACCACAGAACACATGCATACAGGTCAGTCAGAGGCATGGACACATATGACTCACTCATTGACCATGCCAGTATGGCTGACCTGAGACATACCTCCCTGGACTACATGATAGGGAACATAGAATGGATCTCTCAGCATGTGGCACAGGCCAGTATGAGCCTGATCTTGGTTGCCAACATACCCTCACCAGGTATGCTACCACTATATGTGGGAAGGGTGTTGTATGTCTACATTATGCTCAGTCTCCAGTGTCATTCATATGGTATCCGCTGGCTGTCAACGTGTGCTTACATGCTAGCAAAGCCACAATGATGTGCAAGGGTCATCTTGCACGTGACACACATGGCCTGATGTATATTGGCAAAGCTCCTTGATACACACATACTGCCTTATGCTGCAGGACACGGTTTACATAGCCACCTCCGTGGGTATCACACAGGTTAGGACACTAACAGTGCTGCTACACAACAACAGCAGTGTACACCGCAAGATGCATGCACTGGACACTGTCCTCAGCACGGTGAACTGCAATGTCTGTGCAGTACCAGAGTCCTGATTTATGGCTCACAGGTGTTACCCATCACTGAAAGGTTATGCGCCATACCATGCCTGTCATCCCCTACACATGTAACACACATGGACAGGGGGGTGGTATCCCAAGGCACCACAGATACACACACCTCCAGGTTGTTGGCACAGCACAAAGCATTAGGGCCTAATCATGTGCAGCTAACAGTGTGTTGGACTGCCATCTGGTTCATAGCCTGGCACACACAACCCTCCCATACAGAGGAAGACCACCTATCCTCCATAGCAACACTGGCAATATGACAGTCTCAAGAACTGTCTTTATATGGCTGGACTGCATCCAGCCAAACATTGTGCGTGAGCATTACTGTAGCTACAACACACTAGTTGAAGGGTTCACAGCATGTGGTCACTGAATTGCAGTGGAATGACATGTTACCACTACCACAACAGTTGGGAACATGCAGCACCTGTACATCGACTACATGTACACTATATGGCCCAGACCAGATGTGTATCGCCTGCTGTAAGTATTTTACCATATACACCCACACTGTATAGACACATACCGTGTGCGGACCCTGCACAGTAAGACACAGTCATATTGGTATACATTGCAAATACCATTTATCCACTCGAGGCATGTGTCAGACATGGTAACTACTGCAGGTCACAGGTATTTATGTGTATGTGTCACACACATACATCATGAGTGCAATGCCATTGCTGGTTTAGGCAATGGCATGCATTGTTATGTACAAAGACCCACACAAGGTCATAATGTGTGACACAACCACACGTGGCAGTTGTGGGTTACCAAAACATACGTATCTGTACTCTGACAATGATAAAAGACACAGTAGCAGAGCGCACTATTGGTATTACTAGCCAACTAGCCCTCTTTGGCTGTGCTGATAGTGTGATGACATCCCCTGTGTTTACTGGGGGAATATGCAGCATCTGGTGTATTGTAGTATTTGCCAAAAGGATCTGTTGTCTCACACTTGTATTTACACACACCCTACTACCCCCACACACACTTGCCATTTGCAGGATTCATTCTCCTACCTAACTAAGTCACGACATGTGAGAGAGACGCATAAGTGAAGCGCACTATTCAGATTACTAAATAGCTTCTCTTCTCTGGCTGTACTTATAGGGTGCTGGCATCATCAGTATTTTGAAAGGGTAATGTGCATCAGGTAGTGTGATCTCCTGATTGCCAAAACTAACATGTTTTTCATACGGAAATGCACACACAGAAACTCCCCACATCCAAACACACACACACTTGCAGGTTTCAAAACCCTACCTAAATATGTTATGGTACTTGAGAGTGACGCTGTAGCAGGTTGCGCTATTCTGAGTACTGGCAGATGTTTTTTCTCCAGCTGTATGTATAGGGTGCTGTCATCATCACTGTTTGGAAAGGGTAATGTGCATCATGTAGTGTGATCCCCTGATTTCAAAAAAGCACATGTTTTTCATACAGAATTGCACACACACACAGAGTCCCCACATCCAAACACACACATGCCATTTACAGGTTTCAAACTCCTACCTAACTATATTATGACACTCGGGAGAGACGCATTAGCAGAGTGCGCTATTCGAATTACAGGGAGGTTTTCCTTTTCCTGCTGTACGTATAGGGTGCTGACATCATCAGTGTTTAGAAAGGGGAATGTGCATCCTGTCATGTGTTCTCCTAGTTGCCAAAAGGGATATTTCTTTCATGCAGACTTGCACACACACTAGCCCTCTCCACACACACTGAGCATTTGCAGGATTCAAACCCCTACCTAACTATGTTCTGACACTTGAGACAGATGCATTAGCAGAGTGCGCTATTCGCGTTACTGGGAGGTTTCTCTTCTCCTGCTGTACTTATAGGGTGCTGACATCAGCTGTGTTTAGAAAGGGGAATGTGCATCCTGTAGTGTGTTCTCCCAGTTGCCAAAAGGGACATATCCCTCACACAAGATTGCACACACACTAACCCCCCTCATCCAAACACACACACTTGCAGGATTCAAATCACTACCTAACTATGTTATGACACTCGAGTCGGATGCATTAGCAGAGTGCACTATTTACATTACTGGGAAGCTTCCCTTCTCCTGCTGTACTTATAGGGTGCTGACATCATCTGTGTTTAGAAAGGGGAATGTGCATCCTGTAGTGTGTTCTCCCAGTTGCCAAAAGGGACATTTCCCTCATACAAACTTACACACACACTAACCCCCCTCATCCAAACACACACACTTGCCATTTGCAGGATTCAAACCATTACCTAACTATGTTATAACACTCAAGTCAAGCGCATTGCGCTATTCACATTACTGGGAGGCTTCCCTTCTCCTGCTGTACTTATAGGGTGCTGACATCATCTGTGTTTAGAAAGGGGAATGTGCATCCTGTAGTGTGTTCTCCCAGTTGCCAGAAGGGACATTTCCCTCACACAAAATTGCACACCCACTAACCCCCCTTATCCAAACACACACACTTGATATTTGCAGGATTCAAACCACTATCTAACTATGTTATGACACTCGAGTCGGACGCATTAGCAGATTGTGCTATTTGCATTACTGGAAGTCTTCTCTTCTCCTGCTGTACTTATAGGGTGCTGACATCATCAGTGTTTAGAAAGGGGAATGTGCATCCTGTAGTGTGCTCTCCTAGTTGGCAAAAGGGATACTTCTTTCATACAGTCTTGACCACACACTAACCCCCTCCACACGCACTGAGCATGTACAGGATTCAAACCCCTACCAAACTATGTTATGATACTTGAGACAGACGCATTAGCAGAGCGTGCGATTCGCATTAATGGGAGGATTCCCTTCTCCTGCTGCACTTATAGGGTGCTGACATCATCAGTGTTTAGAAAGGGAAATGTGCATCCTGTAGTGTATTCTCCTAGTTGGCAAAAGGGATACTGAATTCATACAGTCTTGAACACACACTAACCCCCTCCACAAGCACTGAGTATGTACAGGATTCAAACCCCTACTTAACTATGTTATGACACTTGAGACAGATGCATTAGCAGAGAGCGCTATTCATATTACTGAGAGGTTTCCCTTCTCCTGCTGTACTTATAGGGTGCTGACATCATCAGTGTTTAAAAAGGGGAATGTGCATCCTGTAGTGTGTTTTCCCAGTTGCCAAAAGGGACATTTCCCTCTCACACACACAGAGCATTTGCAGGATTCGAACCCCTACCTAACTATATTATGACACTTGAGGGAGACGTATTAGCACAGCGCACTCTCCGAATTACTGGGCATCTGTTCTGCACCTGCAGTATTTATAGGGTGCTGACATCTTTATTTCTACATAGGTATGTACATGTAGTACTACCTTTCAGGTGGGGGATAGCATATATATGCATTTGCAGCCACCTACGTCAGGGTCAGATATGCACATCGCACTGGCAGGTTATGTTCTATACCATGCTTTGTGACCACAGGACCTGTAACACACAACACAACCAGTCCAGAACACCACACCCACATCCAGGACACACACTTAGCTTCCCTGGGAACAGTGCAAGGATATGCAGGTGTTCACATGCACCATTCCAGTTGTTAACATCAGGTACATGCATATTGTGTGTGAGAACTACTCAGGCCTCTACCACTTTACCCTACAGCCACTACAATTTGTGGGTCCATGTGCTATGGCAGAACCACACACTACAGCCACATTGGGGAATACATATTGCACCTGTCCATCTGCAACGTGGGTACTCACTGTTCCACACCAGAGGTAGACCACCATTGTTGATATCTGACCATATCCACCTTTCCCTGGACATCCATATCCCATCTCCACCCCCAGGCAAGGTTGTCACTGCACACAAACTGTATTTAGCACAAGCAGACTCTACACTTGAGGAGACTGGGGTGGATGACTTCAGAGGACCCATGCTGGGGGACTATACTGGCCACTCAGCATAATCCTTGACAACTGCATTCTATGAGCATGTGTATGGTTTGCATTGATCATGCTATCCCACATATACTCATGACTGCTCCACAACAAGACACCTGTCAGCTGTACACCAGCCATATATGCGCCGTACAACAGACAGAGTGACCTAATACATTGCAGAGCTGTAGCCCACAGAGGGAGGACATCTGTGAACAGTTCCGGCATGGCACTTCATTCACACATACTCATTACAACACAGTGTTGACAGTGGAATCGTCCAGAGAATGCAGATAGGGCTCCGCTCAGTCTGTTATTGACGGACACCTACTGTCAGAGATTCTCAGCAACCCTCTCCCAGCACACACCGACAACATGGCTGTGGCTTAGCACATTCAATCCCTGGGACCTCCACGGTGCCCTGCTTGACAGAGGCACAGCTCACTAGCCTCACATGTTGCCTTCTGTGACCTTCTTTACAGTGGCACAGTAGCCTACTGTCCTGGGGATGCAGATGCCAAGCACACTCTGGCTGAGCTGTCATTCCCTAGGGCAACAAGCCTAGTATTGACCTCTACACCCATATGTTCAATTGTCGGATGCACAATATTTGTTGTGCTGTTCTACTGTTTGCAGGTCTTTATTGCCATAGCATTCCCTGTTCCTATGACCAACTTGTGTATCTGTGGAAGATGTTTGCATATGATGGCAATCCACTATATCACTTATGTCTCTGTAGTCATTTACTGTGTGCACTGGGTAGAATGCTGTGTTGTGGTTGGTTCCTGGACTGACACGTACAAATACCAGATATGTGTGGCCAACTGCTAAATGGAGATATGGCCTAAGTGTGTGAGCATGCCCAGTTCAGCCTTTCCATGGCATGTTGTCTGACATATGCCTCATTTATCAAAGTGTGCGAGCATGCCCAGTGTGAGCTTTCCATATGTTGCACTCTGAAGTCCACCACATATTTGGGTGTGTGTGAACTTCAACAATATCTCACATTTATGGTTGTGTGTTGGGTGTCATGTTGTGTACTAACTGGCCAACTGCTTCGTGTCTGCCACAACAGGGATTATACTGTGCCTGCAGGGATTGCATGGGATACTTTGCAGACAGTTCTCAACATACTTTCATAATGACCTAACACTGTAGTACCGTATAGTGTACTGGTTCAGTACTTTCACTGTGGTGGACAGTATCCTGGGCTTTAGTCCTATGACTGCTTGACATCTTCATAGTGAGCACAACAGACTGTGTAGGGGCCAGTTGTGCACATATGACCATGTTGCATTATGTTCAGATATGGACTAGCTACACCAGGCTCGTCCAACATTGCTAGTGTATTCCACAACATGGGTGGACATTGGCAAACACTAGCAATGTTCCCTAGGCCATTTCTGATGCTAGTCACAGGGTGTGTTTGTCCTTCGACACACATTGTAACTGGAGTTCGCCATGACATATGTCATGGTTAGTATACTGTGCCTCCGTCTACCTCTGACATAACAGTGATACCCAGGGTTAGCCTACCATCTCCCATCCACTCATCAGAATTCCTCTTGAGGGGTGTCGATATGTGACTCTCTGGCTGACCTGTACCAGGAGTTTACTGAAGAGTGGGGGTGCCTTCTTTGTTATGGATCATTCTGTACAGCTTGTCCTATGTATGTCAGTGCTGGGGTTCAGGTCTCTCATGTGCATAGCTCACTGCCATTCAGATTGTACAAGGTGCAACATGTTCATTCATTCCAGGTTGGACATGGCTTCATACATCAGGCACAGCTTGCCTGTAGCTGGGCAGTATGGCGGTGTGTGGGGCTGCAGTTTGTTTACTCAGGCAACACATGGCATCTGTTCATGATTTTTGCTACTCCTGGTGGGGTACTGTTGTGGACTTTACAGTTGATGGAGGTGTCTGCTGCGGTATATCCCACAGGGGCTATTGTAGTCACTTGTGACGCTGATGGAGGATGACTGCAGAGCCACAGTGAGTTCCCCTTATCTACATCTGCCAACCTTTATGTTTGGGTGGGTATATAGTATATGTTTCTGCGAACACTACAGCCACATGTTTGTCCAGTGCAGGATATCTATCACCTTTGGTACCCAGGTCTCACATTACATGTTAGGTACGTCATGGGTTAACACCTGTGTGGTAATTTGTGGGCACTTACTGTATATCCACGGTGGTTGTCTATACACAGTTCTGCAATTAGCTTGCTGACATGGCTATGGCTACAGTTGTCTGTTTGTAGGTGGCCCTTTTGTGGGTTGCTTGTGTCAGCTGGGGGTCGGATATGGTGGGCTGTTTGTACTCCTCTGCATACATGTTCAGTCACAGTCCTTCCATGTTGGCCTATACCTATGGGACATATATACAGAAGGGGGGGGCAAGACCAGGCCTTGTGGGATGCCACTCATATCTGCTTTGTAGTCTGACATGGATGCGGCATGTCTGACCATGTCAGTTTTGTCCTTGGTCTGGTTTGCAACCCCTCTACTGACATAGGGATATATATTTAAGCTGGTGAACATATCCATACTGAACTCATACGGTATTGTCTAGAATCATGTGCACGGTCCAGCTACGCTGTGTGGACCACATTGCCCTCATCAATGACCTTAATGACTGCTTCAAATGGCTCAGACATGTTTAGGGGCAGGATCTGCAGTTACGATAGCCACACTGTGTAGGGTCCGGTATCAATAGGTCCACAATAGCCTTCTGTCTGCGGTACATACTGATCCTTTCCATAGCTGTGCAGAACAAACTTGTCAGGATCCTGGGGTGGTAGTTTGGAGTATCCATTCAGGCAACACCTTTGTTGTGATGGACCACTGTTGTTGTACACTGCTCTTTGAGTACATATCCTGTGGTAAGGCTGACATTGGGCAGTAGTGTGATTTGGCATTCCATTATACTTGGAGTCCATGTTGGCCTCAGCACAGGACACCATCACATACCTTTGCTGCTGTGTGTTCTGCTTTGCAGATGATGGCTGTTACCTCAGCATCTGCAATGTCAGGGGACCATCAGTCTTCTGGGATAGGTATTTTGCACTCTGGGGGGGGTGTTTGCACTGCACCTGACAGGTTGTATGTTAGCAATATGTGTGTGTGTTTGGTATGTTGTTTGTAATATCTGTGTGATTCAGAGCATATCTGTGGATGCCCAACATGGTTCCTACCATCAGTTGGGTAAGCCTTGTGATTATCCTTAGTGTACTGTACGTTTTGTATCTTCATAGGTTCATGGGTTCATACTAGGCTATACACCCTAGGCCATTAGTAAGCCTAGCCAGAGTGTGTGTGTCTTTTGCCACCCCTTGCTATGTTCTATTATGGCCATTTATGAATTTCTTCACTGTGCCTCTGTCTGGTCGTGACACAGTGAGCACCCCCAGTATACATGTACGATCATCCATCCACTTGGCAATATTCCTGTTGAGGGGTGTCAGTGAGGGGCTCTGCCTACCATGGATTGGGATCCTGTTTCTGGGTGTGGGGAGCCTCTGGGTTATGTATCTGTCCCTCCAGCACATCTTATTTCATTATGTGTTGAGGCTGACATCTGTCACTCTCACAGCTCCAATGGCTTTGATTTCCTGTGGTGGAGCATGTCCGTTACTCCTGTGTTGGACATGGCCTTGTACAACAGACATACAATGCCTCTGTGTAAGCAGTCTGTGACTGCATTCAGCTGAGGTGTCTACAGCCAGGCAGCATATGACATATATTTCACACCTTTTATCCTGTTGGTGGGGTAACTATGAGGTCTTCCGAACCGCTGCAGGTGTCACGTACGGTACATCCCATATGAGTCATTGTACTAGATTATGGGTCTGATAAGGGAACAGTACAGCAGCACAGTGACCTCTGTTGATGTAGATGTGAATCCTTTCATGATGCGGTGTCCAGTATCGACAATCTTCCTAGCCACATTGGCATTGTGAGTGTCACATGACAGATTACTGTCGACCTGTGTCCCTAGGTCCCTGATTACTCCTTGCATACATAATGGTTTGCCACCTATGTGGTAATTTGTGTGTACCTTGTCTGGTATTTGGTGGGACATTCATACTGTCCAGTGTCTTCAGGATGTCTGGGTGGAGTTCTTGTGTGTGAGAGTGAGGTCTGTCGCATGCTACAGACTGTACAGCAGTTTTGACTACAGTTAGGTGCACATGGGTGGTCTCCGCTGCTTTGTGCATTGTCAGTTACCTGGCCATATGGGTGTCTGTGCTGCATATGGATACTCCCCCTCCTTTGATGTTTTGGTGCAGGTGTTGGGGCCATAACACATGATATGGGGTATAACCTAGTAGTGCTGGTGTGCTATCACTAGGCTTACAGCAGGCTTCTGTCACTGCACAGACATTGATGTTCTCCATAATGGGAAGTGCCTCAGGGGCATGCATATTGCAGTTTACACATCTGGCATTGGTCAGCATTACCCTTATGTTTCCTACCACTTATGTTTTCTAGGGTGGTGGGTAGTCTTTTTGGCCTTGCCTACATATGGCTCTATGGAGGCGGCAAAGGCCTTATCCAGTATCCAGACGCACAGGGGTAACAGGTGCAAGCCATCCCTGGAACAGCAGCATGGCTTGTCATGCTTGACATCTCAAGCAGACAGACATTAGACCCTCTTGGACTGACAGCTGTAACTGTGCCAGCTGTTAAACATGAGCATTCTGTGTTTGTACTGTGACATCATTCTTGGTGAGGGTTGGATGCTGCACACAGCCAGTGTCATACCGGCCTGGGGTACATACTCAGTGGGACCACCCATGTCTCTTTTCATGTTGACCAGGGAGGTACATCTCAGGTAATTCACACCAGCATGGACATTGAGTGCATCATATTTCTGCTTGCTTTGGGGTGACCTGCGTACTTGTGTTATGTGGCATTTTGTGGCAGCCTACAGGCAGCTTTCTCTACCCTTTCCCTTGTTCAGTCTGGTGAGTGGGACAGCAGTGTGTCTGCCTATACAGACACCTATTACAACTGTATCAGGCATGTTGTTTCTCCTTCTAGCCTGTGACTGTTTGGCACACCAGCTTTGCGTACTATTCGTTGCATGTGCTATGTTTGAAGGTTGTGGTTGCTTGTGATCTGCTTGGAGGCTTCTGTTGGTGTGGTGTGTTTGTAATTAAGGCCTCCGTGAATATTTGCCTGTGTTTATGTGTTTGGTTTACAGTTGTGGTAGGTCTATGTGGGACTGGGTTTGTGGTGTATGTGGTTACCTTCTCCTCCTGTCTAGTTTTGACAGTACTGAGTTGGTGGAGCTCAACCTCTGGTTTGGATACATGGTTGCATCTATCACATATATTTGTATTTATTGTGGGGTGTTGTGGTTGTCTGTGTACTTGGGACTGGTGTCACATTGCCTCTGGATTCACAGATTCTACTTGTTGTGGCTGGACTTAGTGGATTGTATGTGTGGACATATGTTATTGCCATACTACTGGTCAGTGATTACTTCCCTTTTTATGTTTACTCTATCATGTGGTAGCTTCCTCATTCTCTTGCATGGTTTGGTAATGGCTGGAGTCCAGCATGCCAGATGCCTGCGTGTATGGCATTGTGTGTTGTTGTTATTTGTGATTGCATACTCCAAGCATTCCTGGCTGTGTTCATAGAATGCCTATATAACATGTTCTGTGGTGTGTCCCATATTCTGCACTTGCACAGGGCCTTTTGTGGATTCAACATCAGTTTGGAGGGCTGCAACCTATGCTTTACACATGTTTTTCACTGTGGTATTCTGGCCAGGGACTGGGGTCAGGATGTGTATATCCAGTGTGATTACTCTATGGTCTGGTCTTACAGGTGAGGGGTACACTTCTCATCTTGCCATCCAGTACACATGTTGCTGATTATCACATCCAGTATGCTTACCCCTCTTGTGGGAGTGGTACGTTGTTCCTGGGCATTTTGGTTTATGGATTCTGGGAAATTTCCTCCTACTGTGTTGGTACTTGTATAATGCTCCCGGTGTATGTCTGGGTATTTTCAGTCAAGCAATATAATGTGGTTTGGGGGGCTTGATATATTCATGTATTCCGACATAGGCCAGGTGCAGTTCCTGGTATTAGGACAGTAGTCTGCAGCAGGCTATATACTGGGAGGCGGTTTTAGCCATTGGTATTTGACCATGGCTAATCCATGCTGCTTCTTGTTGTGGTACCAACATGGGGGTGTGGTTATCCTTGACATTTCTTGCTAGTCACCCTCCTTTTATAGCTTGTTCCATGTCTTGCAGCTGTACAGCACAGTATGAGGTGTGACCTGGTAGTGTTAGGGTGCTGATGTGAGCCTTGACCCAGTTCTCTATTACAGGACTGGTATCTACATTCTCCATACTGTGTGCATTTACACTGCACACATCTTGCTGTTTAGACATCTGTCATTGGGTAGCATTACATCTAGGTTCCTATTCCTTGTGGAACCTATGAAGGTGGGTTTGTGTTTTGAGACTTACCTATTCAGGGCATTCTGTGGGTACTGACAGCCTTTGCCAGTATCCATGGGGCATGGCATGATAGGTGCATGCCACCCCTAGCAGGTGGTGCATCATGTCATGCTCCGCATGTCTTCCCAGCCTGAAACACATTGCCTCCCCTTTGACTAACTGCATTACTTCAGCCAGTTATTGCACTTGATCATCCCATCGTCATTTTGTGGCTTCATGCTTGGTGAGGGTGGATGTTAGTCAGGGTGCTCAGGTGTGCATATAGTACATGGTGTTACATTACTTAACACATGGCATTCATGCCTCAGGTGGTGCTGCAGGACTGCCTCTGTCGGACGCACATATTACACTTCCCTGTATATGTTTGTGAGCAGGTCATGTCATTTTAGGCATCCATGTTATTATTTGAGTGAGTCAGAGGGGGTATCATTTTCAGGGTTCCTACTGAGCCAGTGTATGTGCTATGCGTTGCCTCTTTGCCAAGGCCAGGGCATACTGGGCACGCCTCCTTCTGCCTACTGGGGCAGGCTCAGGTTGTTCCTCCTCCGAGTCATGCTCTGCCTGTGATGGCCTTGGCAATGGTGGGGGGCTGTTTGGCCCAGCCCTATGCTGGTCCTGCTGCAGCTGTTTTCGCAAAATCATATTATGTAGCATAGCACATACCATGACAATTTGGCTACATGTAGTTGATGTGTACTGCAAGGCTCCACCAGATGTGTCCAGACACCGGAACCGTGACTTGAGCAGCCCAAACACACGCTCTATTACATTACGTGTTTGTGCGTGTGCCTCATTATGGCATTCCTGTTCAGGTGTGTGTGCGTTTCTGATGGGTGTCATCAGCCACGGCTCCATTGCATAACCTGCATCCCCCACTAGGTGTCCGTGTGGGATGTCCCCATTGGCAAATGTCTGGTACAGCTGCATCAAATGCCAGATGTGGGAATCGTGGTAACTCCCAGGGCAGCCAGCACACACATTCATTATTATGCCCTGGGCATCACACACAACCTGGCAGTTGATGGAGGGGAAGCCCTTGCGGTTAATGTAGGCCCTACCCCGCTCACCAGCTGGTGCTTTGATGCGTATGTGCGTGCAGTCTATTGCACCCACTACCTCAGGGTATTCTGCTATTTGCTGGAAGAGACGCATATTGCTAGCCAATACCTCACGGGCATTGGGGAAATATACATGATCACCGACATGTGCTGACATGGCATCCAGGAACTGGTGCAGTACCCTGGAGCTGATGCCTGTGGTATCCCCATCATATCGCCAGTTGGTCTCTGGAAGGTACCTGTTGCTAGTATTCTTAGGCCAACACATACCTTGGTTTCCACTGGGATGGGTTCCCCTCTGTTGGTTCTGTGTGTGAGGCGTGGCCTGCATAGCTCAACTATTTGCTGCAGGAGATCTCTGTCCACTCTATAGCACTCTACTATCACCAGCTCATGTAACCCGTGATAGGTGACCCTGGGCCTGTACACTCTTCTCCGTCTCCTCACTGTGCGTTGTCTGGCACCATCTGCATTGTCACCACCCTCAGCAAGTCGCCTATGTCTCATTATGACAGCTATGGTAGCCCCTAACATTTCTGCTCTGAGTTAAGCTTTTTCAGTTTTCACTTCTATTAGCTTACTCCTGTCTTGCAGTGTCTCTTAAGAGAAACATCCTGCACTACTGTTTGCAAAGTTTTAAGTGCTGGGCTGGGCTACTATTCTGCCTGTGTAATTGCCTACTTCTAATTGTTTTCACCTGCTAGCTTCAGCAGTTATCCCTGCTAGCTTCCTATTAATTCTGTTGCTTCCTTTTTCCTCTCTGTTTCCTCAGGGGGGAGCAACGTGCATACCATCAGAAACACGCTCACAGTGGCTTACACACACGCACACATGCTTACACGGTTCAGAATCTACTTATTCAGGTTAAAACACGCTTACACCCGTGCAAACACTGTTACACGTCTGCCAATAGCCTCCAACATACTCAACCTGCCCTACACGCGCCGACACCCGCGCAAACAGTGTTAAACATCTCCCAACATGCTCCCACATGCTCAGTCTGCCTTACACGCGCGCACACTGCCCTACTCGCGCTTCATGGTGCGCACACATGCGCATGCACGCCCAACAAGAAACTTTGGTGTAAGTAACAGTGTACACCTTCCATTTCTGGACTTTCCATGACTTATCTAGTGGCACACCTCTTTCCATGATCTGTGTCTGTCATCTGTCATGTTACTCTTACCTCCAATGAACTGCATTTCTTTCTACCATTCCCCCCTGTGATGTCACCTATCTCCTACTCTATTCCTCCCCCTTATGTATCTCTTACACTACTCAGACTGTGCTCATTTGCTATGTGACTGTGAGATTCAGTATCCTAACCCTCATTTACATGAGATTGTCTGCTAATGCTTAGTTACATGTCTTAGACTCAGCTTCCCCCCTTAGCAACCACTACACGGTGGCCATGTTGTTTTTGGTCTGCTGGTCCCTGCATTGTCATTCCATGTATTGCATGAAACCCACATTTGTGGGTTAATAACCTTCTTTTTTATGGTTTTATACAGAGCAGCCCATTTGCGCGGGGCTGCGCTGGGTTTAAAAATATATATATTTTTAATATTTTGGCATCAGGTTATCTTGCCAATGGCCACATATTTGGCCATTGGCATGCTGCCTGAGTCATATGCACCCTTTTTTTGGAGCTGACATGGCTCCGTTGTGGAATTTGCAGAAACATACTCAGTTGTCAACTGAGTACATTTCTGCAGCTAAAACGTCTCTTACACGGACTGATTTCTGCTTCGTGGATCGCTAATATACCTCATTTGCATACCTTTCGGCTGCAAGTGAGGTATTTAGCATGTCCACGCCCAGTCCATGTAAGAGACGTTTTAGCTGGTCTCTTACACGGAGTTTAGGGCTGCTCCTGGATCACGAGGCTTGCATGGAGTGTTGCACGTCTCTTACACTCTGTACAAGCCTTCGTGAATCCTGCCCATAGTCATTCTGAGCTGAGCCTTCATCATGGATGATTTAGAAAAAAATCATTACACAAGCTCCTAAAAAGCTGAATATACAATAGCAAATTTTCAATAAACTACTCAAAAAGAGAAATAATGCTGTTTGAAACCATACTATATATAAGCAACTGCAATGATCCACTGTCTCTACAAAATAATTACAAAGTGACATAGTTGGGGTGACCCAAGTGTTTAAACAAAAGTATCTTGAAGTTTGGTTTCACTGCACCTGAATATTCATCATCACACTGAAATCATCTCCATTGATATAGTCCCTAATTTAACACTAGTCTGCTGGCTTACAAATTTAAATAATAGGAATGCCAGAAGAACCAAAAATATAAAATGCTGTTCTTACCCTGGAATATGCTCTGCACACTACAGCACTTAACTCTTCACAAAAAGTAAAACTGTGTCAAATTAAAATAAGCGATGTATGTCAGTGAATTAATTTTGCAATATAACAGAGGACATTGGTGGTGCTGTGGTAGCATTGTCACCTCACAGTAAGACGTAGTCCTGTTCGATTCTCAGCTAGAGCATCTTCTGTGTGGAGACATACCTGAATGGGCATACCTTCGTTGAAGGTTGTGCATCAGGGCTGGCAACTCGGCACATAAAAATCCACTGCCAATCATTAGCGGACCAGAGTTCCACTGTGGCGACCCCCAACCCGGAAAAGCCGAAAGACACAACAACAACAGAGGACATTATTGTCTGTCCTTGTCCAAAGCTAACCAGCTGTCATTCACAATCAGAAGTACATTCCTTCTAAAGAGATTAATATTTAGAATATGATTCCAAAATTACTGTCTACCACTACTGTCAAACTTAAAGTGAAATTGCACTTTATTTATTATGAAGCAATACCCAGAACAGTCTTTTACTAACTATGCTGCCCTTTGATCAATCATCTGGGTCAGTTTGCCCAGTAACATCAGAGATTATACTACTTATTGTATTTTCAGGGAAAAATACATTCAGACATCTAAAGGGCATTTACAGCTATACAGTGGTACAATGACAGTAGAAGACAGTGTCTAAACCATGGCTAGGCTGCCTAGGAGCTTGTATCTCATATCATATTTTGTCCAGCTTAGATCACTTTGTAAAATATCTAATGGACTTTTGAAGCTTGACAAAATGTTCATGATCACAACTGAACTGGCAATCAGTTCCACATTGAGATTGTGTTAGCCTGAAAATAATTGAATATAAAATTCTGAAGATCAGTAGTTAGAAAACATTGATTTCTGATTCCATAGTAATAGCTACATGTTTAAACTCAACATTACTGATCTTTCCTCATAAGAAATCATCCTAAATATTTAACTCAAATCCTTCTATGTGGCCTGTAATAAATTAGTACAGTTACAGTTTTTATATCAGTTCAGTGCATGTTAAGAAAATTCCAGACACGTATGGTATGGTATCATACGTCTCAACCTCTTAGTGCAAGAATAGGGTCAAAAATTGAGAAAAAAACTTAAATGTTGCTAGAAATTTATTAGAAAAAAAGGTCTTGCATTGGCATACATTTCGAAGAGTATGAAGCCTGAAACTCATATGCTTGTCATATTTTAGTGATTTCAATTCTCAATGATTTCCCAAATACCACATATTTTATGATGAATAGGTCAAAAATATGAGATATAAATCTGGGCATATTGCCAAGATCTAGACGTTTGAGAGAAATGCATGGTATCTTTGGATTCATTTAGCTGAGTAACATGTTTAGTAGAGTATGTACAAGTGCTGGTATTACATTCCATAATAGAGCTAAGTAAAGTTTTTTTTTAAAAAGAAGTAATGCCTCTACATGACTCTACATGACTGGACATAATTGAAGCAAAAATTATTTTAATTTTTCAAACATATTTTTCAACTTATTAACTCAAGAATTCTGGACATAGCCAAAATAATGAGGCGGGGGCAGAAAATGGCCAACATCATGGACATATTTAAATATTGCTGTTATAAACTTAGAAAGCTGTTAGAACAATGGGTTTTGCATTAACATACATTTTCTGAAGGATATAAAGTCAGAAACTTAAATTTTAATCATTCTTTAGTAGCAGCAATCTTTAGTGATTTGCCAGAAAA